>NC_073726.1:45609123-45912153 GCF_023634155.1 Falco peregrinus
AAAGGACCAAAAATCCAGAGTGAAGTATTACAAGCCAAGAATTTTGCGGTCAAGACTGACCAGCTCAGCTATAGATACCAGCATTACAAACCCTCTAAGCTTATGAATCAGGAAAACAATGGTTAATGTAATACTGTTGTACTGACTTCTCAATTCTCTTCTCAAAACTTTTCTAATATCATAAGAGTTTAATAGTTTGGATGGACAGGAAGAAATACAAACTCTGATCTTACCTCAAAGTGGTAGAGAGATGTCAGCAGTAGTAATGCCACCAGTTGATATCATAAGCTGAGAAAAGGTTTCTATAGCTAATTGATATCCATCTATGAAAATCTGTTGAGATGTCGGTAAACAAGCCAATTGTTTATGCATTGCAGTACATTTTAGGGACTAAGACATTTGGAGGCAAGCTGCTGTCCTCTATAAGATACAGAACCTTTCAAAACTGTATCTATAGCTGTTTTAATTAAAAATTATCTTTGATACTATAGAAAAAGCTGCATAAGTTTCTAATTCTAAAAAAACCCCAAAAAACCCCACACAAACAAAAAAAAACCCCAACCCACACAAATTCAAAAATGCATAAAGTTCCAGGAAGTAAGGGTTGGACCTAACTTTGCTTAGTGAAAAAAGGATTCTACAGAAAGACATGAGATTACTTCATGTTCTAGCGTCTCATGCTAAATGGATTTTGGCTTTGAATGTACCAGGTAGCCAAGACAACTACTACCAGTAACAGACTTAGCACTATTAAGAACAGTATAGCTTAAATAAAATAAAGCAGACGCAGTTCTTGTCTGAAATGCACAAGAAAGGAAGACATGCAACTATATGGACGCTTACCATATGATAGTTTAGAGACTGTTTACAACTGGCAGTCCTAGCAGGGAGCTATGGCTCCTCCAGTAAGCCCTCATTTAGACAAACAGCTGTGTTAGGGTTTATTCCAATTATAAAACCCCCAGACAACACACACTAATGATCAGGCTCCTTTATGGAAGTGGGTATCTTCCAAAGATGCAAAAGAATATGTACATGCATATGTGCTAGAACACATGAGCATATGCAGCACTGAAGTTACGCACTGACACAGATGCTGTAAGTCAAATTTAGAAATAGAGTCCATAAGAGTGCACTACATAAAACAGCAAAAAAGCTGGTAAAAGCATGTACAGAAAAATACAAAAGGCCTTTCACATTCCATCACCTATCATATACATTAATCTAACTTAAAGCACTGCTCAAAGTATAGTAGGTTTGTAAATATTAAATGCAAAATTTTATATACTAAGTGGTGATGTGGTTGTCTGTCCGTTTAGGAAATGGCGAACACAGAAATTCAGGATGCAAGCACAGTTGTCCTATGATGCTGTACAAAGCTTTCTGAGAATACTGGCCTGTGCATCTGCAGACTGCTACACTGGGATGCTGGAAAGTTTACTAGTGTTTGCATAGAGTCTGTGCTTAAATTCCAGTTAAACCTAGAAAATACACGTTGATTAAACTCACAAGACTACACTTTCAATGCCTGTCCTCCTCCTGTCAGCTACAATGAAGTGAGTTACCCATTTCACAGCCTTTTTGAATCATATACACCTTTTTCCTAGCCATCTACTTCATTTCCTAAAACACTCAAGGTTCTTCATTAAAAAATTTCACGGGGTGCCGGAAAAACCATCCTGTGGCTTCACCCTGTCAGGCTCCAGAGACATAAAAAGCACTGCTCCATAAACTGTGCATTACTATTGTCAACAAAATTCTGGTTTGGCATGTATGCTGAACCTAGTTATTTTAACAGTAACCTCCAAAGAGAAAAGGATTGGTAGGATGAAAAATGAAGGTCAGAGAGAGTTTAAATACACCAGAAGACTTAAAATACGGCATTTATAAAAGACATACTGTAGTTTAGCAGCATGAAGTATTTCTTATTGAATAATTCAAGAGTCTGGTTCAGAACCCTAACCCAAGTGCTAATTAGCCACTGCAACATACTTTCTTTCAACAAAACTATAAAATAAGATCTAATTAATGACCATTTCCAGTGCCAAAAGTTGAAGTTCTCTAATTTATCTCTGAAAAGAAGACACTAGAAAAGAAACAAAATGAAAGGGGATCTTGAAAAGAAAAAAACATTTCAAAGACTAGGCTCCTGCAGGCATTTCAGTGCCTAGGGCATACTGCTCTGGTTAGCCCTTGAAACTCATCATTGCAAGAGTAACATAATTATTTCTCATCTATGCCAGTAAACATAAAATTTGTACATTTTCTAAACCGAGGTATGCATATATTTGGACTGAGAAAGCAGCACAGAATCAATGTTTTATTTTGTTAACTAAAAACAGGACAAACTGACCCTACACAGTTCTTTGAGCTGAGAAACTCCTCCAGCAGCTGACTACAGAGTCTGCTGTAACATGTTTTTCACAGTCTAGTACATCACATTATTTCACAACTGGAAGGTGAGGGGATACAAGAGCTGTGCATAGAACTTCGAAAATTTAGTAACAGAGCAGAAGGTCATTAAATATAGATAAATGGAGAAGGGTTTCTTAATGGGAGTTAACATGGAGGCAGTCTTTACTGAATACACTGTATCAGCCATATTATCTATAACGGTCATTTGATTCAAATTACAAATTCAACAGTAATACAACAGAGAAATTCTAGCTAATAAGCCCTAAGATTTCAACTGAATGCTTCCATTAAACATACATAATCTGCTTTCAAATTAAATGGCACGTGACTCGTGTTTTATTGTTCTAAATACTACAGTCACATCAGCAGAGTATTTTCATAAAAATGCTAAAACTGTTTTATTAACTTGTGTTCTGTGTATGTGTTAAGTGATTAGTAGTACTGATCAAGGATGCAGAAGGACAGATGTTTAACTGGCAGTAAGAACACAAGAGTGAAATCTCAGTTATCAAGTTTCAGGCAGAAGTTCAAGAGAAATACGTGCCCATAGCTAAAGCTGAGTCTCATTACTGAGTTTTAAATGCCTATTTAACACCTCCTTGATTAGTGAAGTATTGCAGCTTATTTATTCTTGCCTCAGAACCTTAGTTTACTTCTGATTTAGGTACCCATGAATGCAAAGACAGATCTTTAAGAAGGTAGCCTCTGTTAAAACCTGCAAAGTCATGAGGATGATTTACATTTGAGAGACTCAAGGCATTGTGTGTGGACTCAGCGGAAATCAAGATGTGAGCTCCTCCCTGCAACATTTCTCAGCAACACCACAACACCATAATCATGCCAAACTAGTCTGCTTGCAACTATGCTTCTCCTTTAAAGAGACATCTGCCTTATAATTTCCAGCAACCTATTAAACTTAATTTCATTTCAGGGATGGAACTATAGCTATCAATGCTATTTTCTTCCTACATTTGCTTCTTCACGTTCATATTGACACGATTTTTCTACCTTCCTTAGTATCTATTTAAGTATTTGCACATTTTGTCATACCATATAATTAAAATAAAGTCTCTACATCCCTATTATTATCCAGTTCCAGTGTCTTCATTTCCAGTGTCTGAGACACAAACCACATGAAACCAGAAGCTGTAGAGTGTCAGTGAAAGTCTGTGAATCCTTATTCAGAGAGTTACCAGCCCCTAAGATCATAAAGTTCTTGCTGGTTATCTTTTTCTCTGCACAGAGCTCATCAGTCTTGCATTCAATCATCTTCACTTCTCTAAATGGGGTTCCAACTCTCAAAAAAGGCTGCTATGGCTTTATGCCCTTTTGGCATCAATATAGCTAACTATACAATGTATAATGCAGTGGGGCCACTGGGACTCAGTTTTCTTCTATCTATCTGAAAAACACTAATATAAAAGTCTCTGGAAAAGTTTAAGAAGTTTTACAATACAGTATTTGTTTGGAAATCTGCTGAAAACTAAGTAATTTCTCACTAGTTCTCACTAGTTCTTTTACTGCTTATTGAGTGTTTTTTCTTGTTAAACTTACCAGGCATTATAATATTGGAAAAACCTAGTTTCCTTGTTATGGATACTCCATGGGTAAACCTGGATGTATACTCTCTCCTAATTTGTTCTATGTCTCCATGAAGCAACTGAAGCGAAACTGCCAGACCTGAAAATGAAGAGAAAAACAAGGAAAAATAAGACATTCAAACAGATTATGGTAATCACTACTTCTTAAATATTATATATACTTAGAAGTATATATGCATTCCTGAGAACTCAGAAAATTCAAAGGAAGTTCAGTAATACCAGGCCAGCTCACCTCAATTTTTTTCTGTATTTGGGAAGGCTACCAACATCTAGAAACCAACAGAGACTTGAAAGCAATTTGCAACAAACAACCCTTGAAAAAGCAGTAGCAAATCACTACTGATATGTAACTGAACTACAATGACACATTAGATCAAAGTTATCTCAATGGAGATGGACTGAGGCCTTAACTGCAAAAAGAATTATAAAAACTTCAATTTAGAGAAATGTCAATCAGTATATTTGCTACCATTTCATTTTTTCACTTCCTTCAACACAATGCTGCCTTCATTGGCATGCAAGAAAAGGTGTAAACACAATGGTCCCCATCTATGTGAGAAAAATGGAAGTCCCATTACAATGCATCACTTAATCTGATACAAAGTTATACAATTTATTAATTTAAAATCTGATGAAACAAACTATTAAACCAATATTGCATAATAATTTTTTCTTAGGTACAGCAATTTCACAAGAACTGAAATTAAAATTTTTTTTCAATATTCATCAGATGTAATCAGTCTTGCTCTTTCCTATCTTTGCTAGAAGACATGCAAAATGCAATAGCGGCCATACAATAATTTTCCAAAATTTATTCCTCTAGAACCAAGAAAGAGTAACTTCTTCTAATATATCTGCAGTATACAAACAAACTGCAAACAGTATACTTCGTTACAGCTGAGATTAACAAAAACAACAGGCATGCCTTTTGGTTATTTCAAATATAATCACCGAGGCAAGTGTCAGGCTAATACATCTTGTAAAGATTGATTTTCCCTGACCTTCAACATTACAACAGTATATCACGTGTCAACATGCAGATCAAGGAGAAGATAAGAGTAAACTCTTCATACACACTGAACAACTGGAGATAAACAGACAACTCGGAAGAGTCATAACTAACTTTAGATTAAACTTGTGTAAATAACATGTATGCACAGATTGAACAACAAGGTCATCAGTCCTTTGGGCTTTGGAAGAAATTTCCCCTACAATCATGTTACTATTTAACCGAATAAATTTACTTGAAGTTTGATAGTTCTTAAATCAGAGCTTGAGAAATCTGTACTATCCAGGCTACTGCACTAAAGAGATCAGAGATGTAATTAGCAGGACAATTTTATCTTTTTTCCTCTTTCCTACACTTACATTTTTTTTATTTTGGCAACTCCAGAGAATGTGATACACTGACCAGACTTCCATTCTCTGATAAAAAACAGCTCACCTACACATCTCCAACTGAGTACATAAACAAATCTTACAAGGAAAAGCATTCAGTGAAGTCTTTTATTTTAAGGACTGTATTTAATGTCATGGACATTATTTGTCTTGGTAAAGGGAATGCTTCTGTGGTTACCCAGTTAACAACCTTTAGGTAGCAGTGACAATTATCATTGGTGCAGATGAGACAACTACATTATGGCCAGCTGATGGTACAGGAGATTGGTAGGAAGTCATACAGGCAAAACTCACGAGTCTTTTAGAGCAGGTGAAAGGTTCTTTATTGCTGGATGGGAAAAGCTAGGCTTGGTACAGCTCACATATATAAATATGGATATCTAGTCCACCTCCAATCTTGTTTCCTCCATATTTTAAGAAATTGTTATACGTACATATGTATATTCATACCCCCATATGGCCCTATTGCACTGTTTCCTTGGAAACCTAAAAAAACATTTGCCATTCCTCCAGATCAACCACAACAGCGTTAATCAGATACTGTACACCGCCTGGTGTTGAGTAAAGTTATTGTGTTTTCTAAACAAAACTTGAAGACCTCAAATCCAGTTGTCCTTTATGCACAAATTCCACAATTTCCTTGAAAAATTTTATTTAGCTCAAAAAGGAGATAATGTCAAAAACTCCTCACCAATGGCAAAATAGTTTTAAATTCAGAAATAAGCTGCCTGTCAGGATTTGAAGTACTTCCTCACGCAAGGTGAGGAAGATATTAAGAGCTCTGTATTTCACACCATTTGCTGTCAGAAAATGAAAACTTATCTTCTTGTGTCCAAAAGCATCAAGAAAATCTCTCAGTGAACACACCTAAAACACGGTTTAGTCATTTTACCTATAGTTTGAATAAATCTTCGGAATATAAATGGTATGCACCCCCAACTCTTCAGAATAATGAAGACCATTAGATTAAAGATAGCAAAGTTGCTTAAAAACAGTCCAGTACAATAGGAAAGAGTAAAACTAAACTAGAATGGAAACAACAAATCTTACCACTGAGGATCCAGCTGACAAATGAAAAGGGAATTGACAAGAAGGGAAGCAGAAGATCTGATAAATCTGGTTAAAACGCTAAAAGTTAGGAGTATATGGACTTCATATAACCAATGCAAAGAAGGCAATCCGCAGTTAAGCATTGATTGTTCTCTCAAACACTAGTTTTTGCAGGGAAATGCAAGGGGGGGGCAGTTAAGAGCCTAAAATCAGAAGATGCACACTGTTACTGAGGTGTGATACCCAAGTTAGAGAATAGGTTGCTTGAATTTCCACTGATTTGTTACATTCAGGATCTTGTGATGGGCAAAAGGAACACACTGTATGTGAAAAGCCAGTCCTAATGAAAGTTGTCTAATGGAAGTTGTAACAGTCTAGTCAAGAGTTATTATTAGTCCATTTACAATGATACCGATGCACTCTAAACAATATACATACTGTTAAAATAACATACATACACACAGTCTTTCTACTATCTACCCATGGCTCACCCTTCCACTGTCCCTCTGGGGTCATAAGGTCAATGGTTTCAACCTTGGAAGGTGAGGTATGGTGAATGAGTTATCAGCCTCCCAAGCCCTTTGCCATGATGAGTAGGAAGTTGCCTGTTTCTTCCTCTTCTCCGTCTAGGCTCCTCTTGGAGTGACTTTTATGTTTGTTAATGTGTTCTACGCTTTGCTATTTCTTCACGGGTCTGCAAACCTGCAATACATCTTCATTCATCATTTATGATGTGTTTTATATATGCCACATATCTGTTCTTTGTTCTCTTTGTTTCCTCTAAAACTGGGGTTTTTTTTCTGCTCTCAAGGTCACACTATCTGATGACCTGTAACTGGACACTGGTGAGCTGTTCACAGGTCTGAGGCCTCTAGTGTCAACCCATGCCAGTACTTTCAAGGCCTCAGTAATGGTCACATGTCTTTACTCTTCTACGTTCCGTTTTAGTCTAGGGTTATAGATAGATAGTTATAGATAGATAGATAGTGACTACATGTTGTAACTACCTATTAAATACATCTAATACCAAAGAAGGTTACACCACACAGCTGTACAAAGCTAAGCAAGAGCTAAAATAAAGGAGATGGAATTTATTATTTTGTCATTAGATAAATGCTTTTATAAGTCAGAACAAATCTCAAGGCAGGCTAAGACAAGTCCAGCCAGACAGGTAATGGGGACTGTGTTGCCAGCTAAACGCAAAGCCAGTGGCCAGTTCCAAGCCACAGCAATCCTGTATTTATGGGTCTAAAGAAATAAAATACGCTTGCCAAAGAAACTAGACATCCACCACAACTGAGAAACCATCCATCTAAAATAAAAGCCATGGGGACGACGTACTACAAAAAGATGGAATAATTCACATTTTACAAGGGACTGATGTTTTTATCCTTATTACAAATGAAATTAACTCACTATCAATTAGTTAACTGACATAATTTAAAACACACTGACATGTTGCAGAGCAATTCAGATTTTCAGGAGGTCGCACATTCAGTTGAAGTGAAGAGGGACTCCCTCAGACCACAAAACAAAGTGAAGAGGAACCAACTAGTTGAAAGACGCCAGCTTCCTCACCAAAATGTAACCTAGACTTTGCATACCATAACGGCTAGAAACTAAACTCAATTTACAGGTGATTAAAGCTTTCTCTACGGAGAGGAAATGAAGAGGTGGAGGGGAAATGTTGCTGGTCCTAGAAAGGAAGGTTTGATCACCAGACAGTAATGAGACAGGGTCAAGGTGGAGCAGGATTCCAAAGAATTTGGTCAGTGGCCAATCTGGGAGAGATGGAGAAGACACTGAAGGAAAAGGAACGCAATCAAAAGAATTCAGAGATAATCTTTTTGTGTAAGGAGACAGAAAGTTAATTCATTGATGCTCTTCCTATGGAAACATGAATAACTTCTCTGTCATATAAAAAAAATTATATACTTTAGTTTTAATTTATTCCACTCTGATGATGTATGTCAACATTAGTTCTGAAGCCATTTCATGCACTAGACAGTAAAATGATCAGCTTTAGAAAAAAATCAGAGCATTCTTGATGGAACAGCTGTGTACGGAAAAAGCAAAACAGAAAACTGCAGCATGCCACCATACACCACATCTGACTGTGGTTGATATGATCATTACACTATCTATGAAACCTAGAATCTATCCAAAACTCCATAATTTTTTTTCATTTCTTGTACATTAGGAGCTAAAACTTAACAATGAAAATTATTATGCAGTCTCTGAAGGACTGGCACATTTTCTGTAATTAGGTACATAGTGTATCTTTGTCCCTCCAGAAAAAAATTACAACTACTGCCCTGGTGGTAATTAAAACCTCTTGAATTAGCTATTCTTTATTTACTCCAGCTTTGAAAATATTACTACAAAATTCTGTGTGGTACTGCAAACAGATCTGCTTTCATGTCTTTTGCAAGCACATGAAATTTCTCACAATTAACTTGTACCACAGGTCATTACAGATTATTTTTATCATTCAGATGAAATAGAATACAGAAAAATTGACAAGTTGCTGAATAAGCATTCCAGGTTTTTGGTCAGATCTGTCGTTTTACCTTAAAACAGCTTTTATACTGCATTATTGACTTCTGCATTTATTTATGACAAAAGGCAACTGTTCATTATGCTTACAGACCACTTATTTGCATTTGAGCTTCTGGGGGGAGGGGAAAGCATTTGCATTCAGCTTCTATCTACTAGCAGCAGAGAATCCTAGATCATATTAAGAAGAAAATGCCTAGCAGCTGCTCAGGAAGCCGATAGAAAAAAAAAGCTCAGACAGAATGCTATTCAACACTGTTTGCATTTTAAGAAAGGTAATGAAATAAGGCATCTGTCCAAATATATCTGCCAAAGGGTGTTAAAAGTATTCTGAAAGCATACAGGTGTTCCCATTTCTGGTAGTGTTTAAAGTGTCCAAAGTACCACCGCAAAGGTAAAGCCAGTGGATTTCCACACTATTATTGGCAAACATGATTTATTAAGTTAATGTGATCTGAGAAAAACAATTGTATAAATCTTGTGCAACTTGGCCACAGCAAAATCTAGGTAGTAAATCCCACAAATCGGTCTGGGAACAGAAAGGAGGAAAAAAAAAAAAAAAAAAAACGGAGGGGTAGGTTCAGTTAAAGGCCTTGTTAAAGACTTGATTGTGATTACTCTGCATTATCAAAGGAAAAGTCCAAACTCTCTCTTCTCAGTTTTAAATTCTGGGGGTTTTAGCTCAGTGAAAAAGAATGCAAGAAAAACAACCTTTGCAAAATTTTGACAACTTTCTTGGAGCTCATGAATTAAATGAGCTCTCATGCCTCAGGCTTTTGTCAGAAATGCCAAGTGTGGAAAGGCAGGGGTTTTTCTCTTCTTCAAGTGGAACATAAACACTTACATGCAAATGGCATTATATTATCACAAGAAAACTGGCTTGGAATTTATTTACAAGGGAGGTGGCAGAGCCTCAAGTATTTCTTGCCAGAATCACTGTAGGTTGAAGGTTAGAGGACCAGGAGGCTACGTGACTATTACATGCACCTAGTCTAAGGACAACAAAAGATCTCAGCAATAACTTCTCCAACTCTTAACTTGATGCCCTTTGCTATAAACAATATACACAGCATGTCAATACCCATTTCCACGCTATATTGTTCTATTGCAAAGGTCAATCATCTTGCTATTTTTTTTTTTAATTACACTTTTATGTACTGTTTTGTTAACTAGAACATTAGGCATTGCACAAAATACACAATTTTACAATTATATGTATTTTATATTGCTTCTAGTGCAAATAACAGACAACAGGATCCAGTGAACACCTGTTATTTTCTCCCTCATGAAGTGCAGCTCTGCCATGCAAACCGCTTTCACACCACTGCACTGGAAATTTAGCTACCTGCATTCTCATTACGTCTCTTACTTCAACTAAAGAAACAGTAAATTTTTAACTGGGACCTAAAGAAAGTGTTAAAACAAACCTCCACTAACATAAAAGCCCAGGTAATGTTTGTAATGAATTTGTAAATATAACCCTTGAAGAGCTAAAATCACGCATATATGTTCTATAACGTTATCATCTGAAGTAGTCTTAAGACTTTGTATTCCTTCAGTAGATAAAGGAAGTCAACAACACCAATGGTAGCAAGCAGAATGAATTTTTGGAAAAGTCTTATAAAAACCTCACTGCTAAGACATAACCTAACTGCAAGATGGTAATATGAGCCAGCTATTCCCATTATGTAGCTTTAGCTAGAAATTTCTGGGTTTAAACTGGGTACCGTTTCAATCGCATGCAGAAACAGTGTGGCCAGCAGGACCAGGGAAGTGACTGACCCCGCATACTCAGCACTGGTGAGGTCGCACCTCAAACAGTGTGCTCAGTTTTGGGCCCCTCACTCTAAGAGGTGCTGGAGCATGTCCAGAGAAGGGCAATGAAGCTGGTGAAGGGTCTGGAGCACAGGTCTCATGAGCAGCAGCTGAGGGAACTGGGGTTGTTTGGTCTGGAGAAAATGAAGCTCTGGGGAGACTTACCACCCTCTACAACTGCCTGAAAGGAGGTTGTACACAGGTGGGGGTAGGTTTCCTCTCCTAAGTAACAAGCAATAGGACAAGAGGAAACGGCCTCAAGTTGCACCAGGGCAGGTTTAGATGGGATATTAGGGAAAATTTCTTCGCTGAAAGGGTTGTCAAGCATTGGCACAGGCTGCCCAGGGAAGTGGTTGAGTCACCATCCCTGGAGGTATTTCAGCGATATGTAGATGCAGTGTTTAGGGACATGGTTTGGCGATGGACTTAGAAGTCCTGGGTTAAGGGTTGGACTCTATGATCTTAAAGGTCTTCTCCAACCTAAACAATTCTATGATTCTATAATCACAGCACTGAGATGAACAGCAAGTCACAGCTTCTACTGGATATAAGATGTCCCTGACAGTACCACAACAGCACGTTTTTCTTCTTTAAAAACAAGTCTTTTAGCAACACCCAAGAGCACAGTATGAATTTAACTTTATTAGAGCCCTTGTTTCCAGCACAGAATGACACTTAAAGGTAACTACACCAAAAACCCACCCTGAACTTGATTTTTTTAAATCCTTATTGTAAAGCCAGAACTTTAACAGACAAAACCACAAGCTTGAACTGCTATAAAAATGCACACGATTACATCTGACTGCTCAATAAGTCTGCCACCTTTAATGATTACTTTTCCCAAAACCACCATAATTAATATTACATGCTAGATTAGGCTATAGATTTTAAAGATTTGGTTACTCCTGAATTAGGCAAAACGGTTTTACATTAAACTGCTGAACAATCATCCATCCTGTAAAAATTACTTGAAAAAGTAAAGTTCTACAAATCCTCGTCTAAAAAGCTGCTCTAAACCTGCCTTTTTTAATATGCCAAAGTTATCAGGGCCAAATGATCCTGGAGCAATTTTAGGTGCAAAATTCTCTATATATTTAATTATATATTTAATCTTTCAGTGCACATGAGTACTATTTTTAAATAGCAGCCTTCAGTGACAACTGATTTTTAAACACATCAAAATGGAATACACATGATCTCCTTGTCACAAAATATAACAAAGGTTAAAACCAGTAGATTAACAGATTGTTGTAGAACTAAAATAATTAAATTCATTTGCTGTTTAAATGTTAGTGATGTGTAGATGCAAAATACATTTCAGAACACCACTGATCTGTGAACACTGCTGAAAAGAGACAAACACCAGAGAACTACTCTGTGATTAATCATATGCTCAGGAGCTACCTAAAAGTTAGGTACTTAATTTTGTTCTATCTTCTCTGTTAAGTATGTTAGTAGTCCTTTTCTCCTTCCCTCTCATCTTCTACTAGCCGTTGCTGCACTCAGTTCTCCATTGTGAGCCTATGTCTTCTTTTTGTGGCTAAAAACCATAGCTGCTCACAGCAGGGAATACACAGTTTGTTTCCCATCTGACATTTCTCACTTGATTCACAAGAAGCAGCTCTCCTTGCAACTGTGAGTGGGGTAACACTGAACTGCTGGGGTAGTGTCATGCAAACAGTCACACTACATCTTGTATCTAGAATATATTCTAAGTTACCACAGCTCTGTTTCTAGAAATACTGTGCACTCTGTAAACTTATACTGAGCTACCAATACCCTGCTGTATTTGATTTCATTATGATGAAAAGCTACAAAAGTGTGGAAAAATTATGTTTCTCAGTTATCTCACTTCACGGGGTCTCTGTAGTTTCTCCACTGCAAGGTCAACGACTACTCTAACAGGCTCCCCCCTCTGAATCCAGGAATTTGTAAGCCAAAGGTTGCTTTTTGTAATAGGAGACGAAATAGACAAAGTATATGGTTTTCCACCTTTTTTTTTAATTTCTTAGTGTTTGACAGTAACCATGGAGAAAAAACATTATTAGAGTGCCAATAAGTTGTTGAATGCAGGGAAATAGGCATGGGGAGACATATATTTCCCCAAGGCATGCACTGCTTTTTCTATCCAACTGTCCCCATTGCCGTACTTGTCTCAGAACCTGTGTCTTGTCAGATGAGTCCATGCATTGCGATGATCTACCTTGTGACTTCTTTGAGTCTTACATGACCACTGATCTAGACTGAGATTTAGTGCCAACTGACATGTACACTGTGGAAAAAAACTATACATACGAGGCAACAATAGCTCCCTAAACCAAAGGATGTTTACTTTTTGAAACTTACTTTGTCTGGTTTAATTAAAATTATAGCAGTGTAATGAAGTTTGCCTTTGAATAAGCAGCCTCACTGAACAATTAGATCCCACTTTGAAGCTGGTTCCTCTTTGAACTGATGTGGGACCACATAACCTCCTGAGAACCCTTCCAACCTAACTTACTGTATGATTTGAGAAATGACTTTCCCCACTTAAGATGACAGTTTGTCCTTCCTCATGATGGGATTCTTGGCAAACATCTGTCAACAACATGGGGTTCGAGTCCTCCATGCTTCAGTCAGGGTATTATGCTGTTGCTCAATTATTGACCAGTCTCTTTTTGTTAGGCAGCATCACATTGGATGACCCTCTGCCTACAGATTTTTGAACATACGTAAAGAAAGGAGTTAACAGTTTGTGGCTGACAGACTTCAGCCAGTCTTTTACAAATTGAAACACAACCTGCATTTGTCTTAAAATCAGCCTGCCAATCCAGGTCTTGCCTCCATCGTATTCAAAAATTCACGTTCCTGCAATCTACTAGATACACTATACTAGTTTCTGATTTTATTATTTTTGTGACCTCAACTGTATGCAAGAGGATATGATTTAGGTAATTTTAGGAGCTGTATTCTGCCCCCCTCTACAACAGCTAAAAAATTAACACTGCCACCATATTTTAAAAAAAGAAGAAAAAAAGAAGAAAACATGCTCGAGCCAAGAGTGGCAAGAGAAATCCCACCGTTTTGAATGTGTTTCCTCTAAAGCTTCAGGCCCTCCCATCAATTAGTCTTTCCAGGGGAGCTGCAATATAAGTTCTTTGGCATTGCCACCCCAGAATACACAACACTGTTCCGTAAGCATGCAATTAGGTTACATCATTCATGCCTAGTTCATCAGAGCATTTCAAGATAAATGGCACAGGAAAAGGCCTTCCCACTACATTTGCTATTTTTGTGGAATCCACAAAAGAGTCCAAGGCTACAAAGCAGCTGGATACATTTATAATTTCTTACACCAGTTATTTAATCTCTACAGGATTTGAAAGGATTTTCACCTCCTTCGCTGTAACAACTGAAAAGCATGTGTATCCTTGTCTCAGCTCTCATGAATTACTGCATCAGGCACATGCAGCTTTTCAAGACTTGTTATAAGGGAATCTAAATCGGCGTTTACACAACAGCTTATATATGAGAATGTTAGGAAACTGAAGTAAATTCTCAAAGAAAAGGGAAGCTGTAGTGCATTTTTCAACAATTTTTTAAATATTTTTTAATACACTAACTCAATGGGGAGAATATTTACATGTAACACAAGATCAAGGTTTAAAACTCTCCTCTATAGGATTTGCTAAGAGGACATGAATACTGATCACACTTAGGAAAATCATGCACTACTTGGCAGGCTTTAAAGCCACTTTCACTTTCCCCATGGTATAATGAATATTTCCTGATTGTATACGAAGTTGAATAGCTGCTGCAGGGAAGTCTGACAAGCCAAGTGTTTAGCATGCTCATCTGGGACATGAGAGACAGACTGAAAATCCTTTTCCAAATCAGAGTCTTTGAAGAACGTCTCAGACACTGGGGTAAATAATTTCTGTAGTAAACCCAGTGAATATTTATCTATTCCCTGAAATAGCATAGGCACAAGAGTCACGGCAATCACCTCCAGCATTTTTTTTCAGCCTAGTGCCCAAGCAGCTAAATCTAGCTCACTCATATCCTGACAGTGCAGGTGTCCTTGGGTGCGTCCAGCTACCCACCTGTTCTCAACTTCAAGCAGTGGCAGATACGAAAATTACCTTAGCTTTAGATACCTACAGGAAGATCTGGTGCCTAAGGAGGTACTTGGAAGATGCTGATGGCCTTTAAGTAGGTATTACAGTAAGGACCATCAATATTTAACTGTGTGACTTGCTCACAGTCGTAAGTGGATAATTGTTGTGGACAAGAACCCTCTGCCTTCAGAGCCCAAAGGACTCTCCAATCACTAGACATAAAGCCCTGCTCCAATTACTAGACCTTCCCTCCATCATCATGTGCTATGTTAAAAAACCCCATACCTTTCAACTTTTGAAAGTCTGAAGAACTGGGGAAAAAAGAAAAGAAGTAGTGCTATAAGCAAGAATACAAAATTGCAAGTGATAAATTCTTACTGAAAATCAGAAGAAAAAAGAAACCCATGATACTGCATAAGTCTGTAAAATTGAAGTAGCATTCTCTGATTTCAGTTATTTTACTTTTTTTTTTTTTTTTTAACAGAACCATGTTTAATAACAACCAGATTTGGCCTTGTTCTCTTGCTCTTTGCCGTAAAACACACTTCAAAACATTTTAAAATCAACAGGTGTACTCATGGCACAGTAATTCTGTGAGAAAATGAAGCAGCTATTATAAGATCAATAACAGTTTACAAGGCACTTTGTGCGTTACTGCCTGCTTTATTAAAGAGAAAAGCAGCCCACACCCAATACTACTTATTTATCGTAGTCCCAAGAAAGATCCAGAGTATAGTCTCACAGTCCCACCCGAAGAGGAAGATCTGCAATTATGACCCGAACTGCAAACCCTACAGAGATTTTGACATTTGACAGAAGCCCAAGCTTTGATATGAAAGCAATGACTTTGTCTAGGTTTCACTATCTAAAATATACCACAAGAGGATAAAGGATGATTTTATGTGGTTAGAGAGAAGCCAGTAACTGTTTTCTGTATCTGCAGTATATATTTCACTGACTCAATTTTTTCACAGATGTTTGCATTTTAAAACAAAGTAACTAGCTTCTAATTCTAAGAAAATATATTATAGTTTTTAGAGCCAGCTCCATTCCAGATATTAGTGAAACCTGGTTTGTTTAACAATTACAAAATCATCTAGATCTACTAGTACTTATTCCACAAAAACTACAAAACTCAATGTAAGAAATAGCAATGCTACTAAATGCAGCAAAGGCTAAACAATTTGGCCTTTGCATTCACGGTTTGGTCTCCTACACCAGGCAGAGCCAGGTGTCTTCCAGTAAGCTGACACATGGTACCAGCTGCAAAGACTAGTGGTGAACAGTAATTTGATCCACTACCTGCTATTCTAGTCTGTTAGGCTGCAAATTCATGCAGAAAAATCCAGTTCCCACTCCAGCAAACAATGTTAAATTATCCATGAGACTGAGTCCTTCCATTCCTGCATCCACTAAGAAGAAAGGGCATGAACATCTGTCCTCTGCTTCTTTCTGGGCAGTATTAAGAAGTGATGGTTATTTGCCTTTATTTGATATTTTTTTTTTAGACACAAGCTGAGAATAAGACACAAGAGGATTCTGTACTGAAGAACTGTCATGAGTTGAAGTAGAAACAATACTTTTGGGGGGAGTGGGGGTTTAATATTAGACACGAATGCTTAGTCTGGCAATATGTGTTTTACAGGCAAGACACTGAGTACATTTCAGGTTCCTTTTTAATCTTCCCCAGAAAACTGAAAGAATTATTTTTTCTGAGGATTATAATGAAATATCTGATAAACTCTTTCAGCCCAAGGAGATAATTTGTGGAAACGAAAGACTTAGTGTGAAAATCTCCTGAGCTGAAAGAAACTGTATAGGACAGAATCTGAAGATGGAACAAGCCTAGAGGACAATGGCCTGAAGCACCTTTGCAGTTGTTTGTTTACTGTGTTTCCTTTCTCAAGTTTTGTTAATGTAATTTGAAAAGGGCAAGTATGATATAAACAAAAAATTCAAGTTTTCCTACATTTGGCTCATACTTACAATGCTTTCTAAGAGAGAAAACTCACCTATATCTCCTGTAATGCAAGACTTTCTCCTTTTTTGACAACTATAAGGTGGCAGACAAGGCTAATGAGGCTTTAGAACCAGCCATTCATTACAGAAAGACAGCAAAGGCAAAATAAAAGTAGTGTAACAACGATATTTTCCATGAGGTGTCAGCAGAAGTATCTGAACATATTGCAAAAGCCTTTTAAGTGCTTTTTCAGGTTGCTAAGCAAGAGCAGAGGAACAAATTTCACATGTCTGCCGTAAATAACCTTTCATAGTTTATCTTTCAGTTGCTCAGCATTCAAAGTGGTGTTATGGCTCCCTTCCTCTTTCCCTCTCCAACTTCCACATGTGCTACTGGAATTCTGGGCTGCTCTTCCCTTCGCCTCCCTCCCCTGACAGCCCTTTTCAAAATGTAACTGATCTTCAATTTGCTAGCTTTAAGTTTCTAGCACCCTGTAACCTGGAAAAAAAATCATGTCAAATATTCATATAATTGAGAGTATTCAGATTTATCCAATGTCTCCTAGGACAACTGGGTGCTTAACTGTGGATTCTAGCTTCATGAGAATATAACAGGATAAGCAATGTAACACAGAATAAGCAGGTGTTGCACGGACAGTCAGAATGACCAAGAGTATGTTGTCCTTCAAGAATACGGTTAACATATTTAAGCCAGCCAACATTATACTTACTCAGTAATGTGATCTTGTATTTTCACTACATGATTTTTATATTTATTGTCCAACAACATGCATGATATTCTAAACCTTAAATATATGTATATATGTGGCTAGATTCTATAGGACAAAATAACAGGATTAGAAATGGTTAAATATGTAACTTCAGTCCTGAGAAATAACATGAGCTTTTATGTGCTTCTTGGTTATCTGCTAAAGACTGTTGAACATACATTTTCAAGATAATCATTATGCTTGAAATCAAGTTAAAGAAGCATGAAATCTACTACATGGAAGGGATTACAATTACACTACAGCCTGAAAAATGAGTTTATACGAGATTTTTCTATAGTCATATTTCAACTAATCAGTGTTTCACAGGGACAAGAAAATATTTGAATACAAGAACAATAGACTCTTAAGCTTCTGCTTCATATTTCAAGTTTGACTGCATCCCTAGATGACAGCATTCAGGAAAAGGTAACAAGCTGGTATTAAAAACAACCCAAGAAAAAACGTACAAATTCAACATCTCCAAAAATCCACCATCTTGCAATAACAAAGGTCAGTTGTCTCCCATTTCTTAAGTCTCACATCCAAATTTATTTTGATGGCAGTTATATCAACATATAGCTGACTGGTGAAGACTACTGTTAAGTCTTTAATTATCAACTCTGTATCTTGCTCAGCTGGAATGCAGAGCTACCAGTGGGAATGCAGGTCGCACAGGTAGTTCCCATTTTTCTTTTTCTTAAGTTTAATATATAATGTCAATGGGAAATTTTATTCCTGATGAAAATGTGAAGCAGAAATGTGAAGCAACGTGAATCAATGATTTGACCAGCCCCACATGTGAACAGAACTCTACAGCAAACTGTAGCTCCTCAGCACAAACCAGAAGTTTAATTACATAGTTCCTTGAAGAAAATCAGTGACTTTTTTCTTAAATGTGCACATGAACAGCAATATCATACATTTTCATCCAATAGAAGTATTTTCCTCTATGTGAAAAGAATATTTATTTCTTAGACATTGATCCTTCTTAAAATAGAGCCACTTCATTTGCAAACTAAAGGAAACCCTAAGAATGCAAACAGAATGTGGCAACTTACTCACCTGCATTGGAGCCTGTCAAGTTGTAACGTGCATTCAGCTTTTTAATAATATTTTCATGTATCTGATACCAGTCACTCTCTGTGTTGCACCTAGAAAAATGATAATTTTCTTAACTCTGAAATAGGAACACACGTTTTTCAGATTGGCTTCACCAAATCCCTACACAAATCCTCTTTTGTTCATGAAACTAGTAATACAACAGGAGCTAATAAAGCCCCACAAAACTGCCTGTGTCTCAATGGAAAGGGTTAGAGTGTTCTTACCATTTGAAAAGGGCACCATGGAAATACCTGCTTCATGTGGCAAAGGGTGGGAGAAAGAGATAAGCAATTATACTCAGGAACTCAGCCGTGACCAAGTTCATCATCTGTATAGATCTATCCTTCAGCACTAAACCACACAGAAATCTATCTTGTGACACTCAAGAAGAGACGCAGGACACAGAGTTGGTCTTAGCAGACAGAAAAATTGGTGCTGCACATTTCAGATTTATTTAAAACAGGACGTGATCTTCAGGAGGTACTTGATGAAAGAACAAATTAAGTTTCAGTATACATTTAGAAAATAGTTGCTTTTCCATAAGGAAAAATTGACCATGTTCTAATCACCACTTTTCATGGTGTAGACTGGATTTAGTCTTAGCATCAAATCTGGTTTTGAGCAGCATTTCTTCTTCCATTGCTTTTGTTATTTTAAAATAAACAGGCAAGATTAAAAAAAAATATAATAGGCAGATAAATCTAACAATTTGTTAGCCAACAACAAACACTTCTCTGACTTTGGTGTCTTGGGAGTCTAAATAAGAGCCAGCCCACACATCCACTGCCACACTAAATTGCTTTTCTGCAGCACTGATGCCAGCAGCTATAATTCAGCACAGAGGGATACAGAGGAGAAGAGAAAGGCTGCCTGAAAGAATTCCATGCCTTCAAGATTTGAGTGCTAACCCCGTGAATGACAGAACTTCCTCATGTGCATGATGTGTCCCAGGTTTATATACTTAGAACAGACCACTCCACAGAAGTGTTCTCACTATAGTGTTCAAGGTAAGCAGGAAATTACATACACTGTGTTGCTATAACTAGAAAATTGAACTTTCTTTCAATTACTATCAGCCAAAATCCACTATTTAATTAACCAATCATTTTAAAATCTATATAACTGCTTCAATTCACAAACAGATACTCTGACTGCTTTTTTCTGTAGTTATAAAATACTTCCACTAGCTGCCTAGGCAGCACAGCATTTAAATAAATCCTAAGAGCACTTCATGATGCTATAAAAAGAGAGCTCCAGAAGCTCTTACAAGGATGCAAAATGCACTGAAATATACAGAAAACTAAAAGGATGTAACCTTTATCTTTAATATTATGCCACTTTATAAACACATCTGTAGAACTAGCAAAAATTTCCAAACTCTAACAAAAAAAAATTAGCTACTACACTTTTTTTGCAGAATGGAGCTACAGCTATTTGCTTGCACTGCATTTAACACCACTGCTTCTGATGCACACTGACTGTAAGAAACTTCTAAAAATTAAGAAAAAAACATTCCTTACATGTATACTTTTAAGACGAGGTCATCCTTTGAATCTCCTGCCAACAAATCTGCAATGCTAAGGACTGCACAGCCAAAGGGTCTTCTGTATTGTACGTTGCAGGCATTTTTCTTCTCTCCAGCTCCCATTCGTCCTGCCAAACAAAAATATATTTTTGATGCATAATCCATGGAACTGTCTCTCTTAAAAGCACAGAAGGGAGGCAGAGGGTAATCCAGCTCACTATGGTGACAGGTCTAAGTAGACTACGCCAAGTGTACTCATTGTAAATCTGGTCCATCTTTAGACTACCTTAGGGTAACAAACAGGAGAGGAAGTCCACTAAATATGTAGTGATCTTGAAAGGTCTTAGACCAGAGGTACTGCTCATCCTCTCATGACACCCACTCAAACAACACTTTCTGATACTCAGAAATAGCATTCATGACACCATCAAATTAAATTTAGAGTTCAGACATGACAGAGCGTTCAATATTTGCTGTCCACTAAGAATTCTTTTACTGTGGTTGTTGCTAACTGTGATTTATACAGAAGGTGTTTTGATTGAGCCATTACAGTTTAGTAGTCAAACGCTGTTTCCAAATAGGCAACTGGTTAGCAAGGGAATAAGCAGCCAGCTGCAGAAAAATCAAGTAGAGATGAAACATGGGGAGGAAAGATGACAAAGGGCAGCAGAATTTATGATAAGGAAAGAAAGAAGACAGCCAAGGAAAACAGATCTGAAAAAAATATTTTTCCTAGCCTTTTGTATTTGATTTAAATACAATTGATCAATCTTCTTGCTGCATTCCTGGCATTTGAAACTGGCCCCTTTCTAACCATTTTATTCAATTGTACGCTGGTAGCTATGTATCTTTCCCACGAAGTCTTAAATTCTGACAAGAAAAGCCTATGGTTGCAGTCACTGCAGGGCAATGCCTCCTCCAAATATTTCTATGCATCGCAGGGCTAGAAGAGTAATCGTTCATTTTCACACTATGCAGCATATAAATCTTATTTCCACTTTTTAATCTTTCAATGGTTCATTTACAAACTTGACTGAGATTTTAAAACAATACAATAGGAAAATTTTTACCCCTTATTTAAAGCTTTTATTCTTACAAAATATACTTCCATTATATCAGCTCATTATGCCTTTTTCCAATGCTTGCTAATAAAAGCAAAACACGGCATTCTGAAATTCTGATGAAACACTACAGCAGCACAAAAATGCAAGGAAAAACTATTCCTCAAAGCTGTAAATTAGTGTTTACTTTATAACAAGTTGTTTCCAAACTCAGTACAAGTTAAAGCAACTGTATTTCAAACCAAAATATTTTCAAAAAATAGGAAGAAAAGTAATACTTAGGGCTTCACCGATGCAACAACAGAGACAGTTTACAGAGAAAACAGTGTATCTAAAGAGTTCAGAAGCAGACCCAAAGATTACTGTTTCACATCTGTAAGCCAAAAGGTAACTTCTTGAAATACCTAACACAAGTGTACACTTCTCTTCCACTTTGTTTTAGAGGACTTGATACCCATCTATAGCATCAGGGATTAAAATTATTACGATACCTTCTCCACTTCTTTCCCTCTTTCCCTTTTTAAAGGGCTCAGGTGGAATACAAAATTCATCTGAACAATTTCACATATACATCAGATAAAATATACTAGTTATGTACACTAAATTTCCAGGCAAGTTTTTCTATGAAAAAAGGATGCTTGAAATTACTCTTTGGAACAAGAATGGACTCTCCAATGACAATTCCATCATCTTAACACCGTTCATATTTGACATTTTCCTTTTGTTTTCTGTAACAAAATACCCTGCATCTAAACTCGGTTAGCAGTACACTTGAAAAACAACACAAAACGATGCTGAGAAATCCATAGCAATTTTTGCATCAAAACCCAGCCATTTTCTTTTCAAAAGATTTATTCCAAGGCCTAGCTAATCTAACAAATCCCAAAGCTGACCCCAAGCAGATTTATTTACTGCCATATGTTTAACAAATGTAAGATTTCTACTCACAGATAATTATACCTACCTATTCGGATAATGTGCACAGTGATATAGATGTCCTTCCTGAGTTCACTGCTACCCAAATCCTGTGTAAAAACAGAACCTCATTATTTCTGACTCCTGATTAAAATGTGACACTTAAAGAGATCTTTACACACCGCTTTCACTGACAGTGAAAGTGATTAATGAACAGGGAGTTCATTTATACAGCATTAACAAATTATCGCTTTAACACTTTAAATTGGTGGTCATATACTCAAAACGACTGTCCTAAAATATGGCGGGCTAGAATATGCCATACTGCATCAAAATCAGTGGACAGACATAAGATACTCACTGCATGCCTTAAACAGCAGTGATATGTTTGTGCAATTCCAAATATTCTGAAAGTACAGGCAGCATTACACAAACAATGTTTTGGGTGTAAAAAGCACAAGGAGGAAAGCTAACTGGTCCTTGTTTCAGGGAGAAAGACTGGCATATATGCCCATGCGGACGCTTATATGAGTGCCTGCATACTGCCAGAAAACATTCAGTTTGGGAGTTCAGCAATACACCTCAACCAGCCTTTAGAACTGATGATCAGAACACTGTACATACAAGCTTAGGGAGTAGTTCTGAGTCAACCACAGAATAACAATTTAATTCAACTTGATTTTCAATACCCAGCACAATAACGATTGAGAACAGCAAGAACTCACCACAAAGAGAGAACAGTGTCTTTCAGGCTTTTCTGGACATTTTGGCAAACCATTTCTATTCAGTCTTAAAAAAAATCTTTCACTGTAAGAAAACACATATGACAGATATGTTGAACAACACTACAGCAAAACAGATATCATCTTGATTTTATTTCCATATGTAACCTTTCTCGAGATACAAATGATGAAATACTTTGTTTCTAAGTCTCAGCCATATCAATTAAAAAAAAAAAGAGAGACTAGTGAAGAGTGGTAATTTACTTATCATCCAAAAAAATTACTAAAAACTCAATACAAAACAGAAGATTGATTGTCATGTGGAAGAATGATATTGTATATCCCAGTACACAGAGAAATACAAGCAATAAAACCCATTTATCATAGCACTGAAATTAGATGCATAGTACGTTGGCATCAATTCCTGCTAAACAAATGTCAACATTGCCACGCTTGTGTTCAACCAATATTCTTTTTCATAGAGAGGAAGATGATCCCAGGGGACATTTGTCCTACTTAATTCTATCAAAATCTCTCAACTACAGTACACTGATTTTAGCAGTCTTTTAAGAATCCTGGAACTTCCAGCAAGGTAAATTTCATTTTCAGAATTCTGTTTTGCAATCTACTGCAGAGTGTTAAATGCTGCAGCTGATAAAAATTCTCCGTGGTATTAGTACTTATTTCAGATTAGAAAAGGGCATAAGATCCCACTGAAAGAGAAATTGCTTTTTGAAACATTCCTATTTGACAGTAGGTCCATTATGGATAATCTCTGAGCAAACTTGGCAATTCACACATGAGAAGTTTATGAAAAACCAAACTTTCCATGCTTTTGATATTTTTTTCCAAGATACAGCTTCATAGGAAATGTAACAAACATATTTCTGCAGTTAGAGATGTGGAAGATGGGAAAAGCAAAGAAGTAAAAGTGTTACATATGTTGCTCTCCGCTCTCTCACCCCCAGCTGGTCAGATATTTGAGTCAGAATGCCCTGTAATGGTCAAATCGGAAACAAAATTTCCCAAGTGCAACTAGTTTTTTTCTCAGCCTTATCCACCTCTTCTGCTTATCCCAGAGGGTAAACATGGTTTACCACTGCTCTATACCATCCACAGCTTTTCAAAAATGCAGCTGGAAAATCACTAGGAATATGCTGGATAAGATCCAACTCGGAGACTAATTAAATCTTTATTGCACCAGTATTTGCCTTGTAGAAAATCTGCATTGATCATTCACAGAATCATTCATTCACATTGAAAGGGACCTCAAAAGGCCTCTAAGTCTAACCTCCTGCTCGAAGCAGGGTCAGCTGTAAGGCAAGATGAGCTTGCTCAGAGCTTTAGCCAGTCAGGTCTTGAAAACCTTCAGTTATGGAGACCACACAGTCACTCTGGAAAGCCTATTCCAGTGTCCGGCTGTCCTCATTTTTTTTTTTTTTTTTTTAATATCCAGATGGATCTTCTCTTATTTCAATTTATACCCATTGTCTCCCATTATCCCACCATGCACTACTGATGTTACTGATCTTCGTGTAGGTACAAGGTACAGGCTTCCCTCAAAACTGCTTCTTCTCCAGCCTGAAGAGGTCCCACTGCCTCTGCCTGACCTCCCAGGGCAGGAGCTCCTGCTCACAAACAACATGAGACCCTCCTGCTGAACTCACTTCAGTTCATCAGTATTGGTCTCGTATGGAGGATCCCAACAGGCAGTGTCTAACCAGTGCTGCGCAGTAGATGATTGCTTCGCTTAAGCAACTTTCCATGCTCTTGGTGGCACAGCCCAGGATGCTGTTACACTCAAGAGGACATTTCTTAGGAATTATGTCTGGAGAACGCTTTATTTTTTATGTGCCAGCTATCTAGGCTGAACGTACAAAAGCTTAGAATTTTTTATTATGATTATTTGAAAACATTTGTGCAATCTTCAGCTATGCAGCCTTTTTATCAGACAACATAAAAGGTAGAACCTAAGAATAGCAGAGTTGAACTCAAATACCTTAAAGCGTGAAAATGCTATTTTCTCAGAAATATCTATGTTTCATGATACCGTCAACTTCTCCAGCTTAGGTCTCCATAGAAACTTTAAAACTGAGTTTTAAAGACTGTTTATGCGAGTATATTTTTACAGAGAAACAAGTTGGTATTTTGCTGTTGATTTAAAAATGGTTTTCAAATAATTTTGCCCTTTCATTTAAATTTAACTCATTTGCAGTATGAGAAAATACAGCAGAAAAAAGTGCAGAGCTTTCTTTATAGGTCTCACACAAAGTTAGTGTACATTGAGCAAGAATTAGTACTTGTATTACCAAAGCAGCTAAAGCTTTAAGACCCCATTATGTTGGGCACCACACAAAACTGAATAAAAAGAAAAAAAAGTCTCTGTTCCAGCAGTAACAATACAGCTTTTGTGCACTGAAGCCTGCAGTGCACTGGTATGCATCAATACAAGTTTGGCCAATACAAGGTGGTTCTAAATTTTACCACCTTGTCTTCAGTCTGTAGAACTATTTAAAAGTAATACACACGTACACACCACATTTCACTACATCTCTCTTTTTTCTTTAAAGCAACCACCAGACATGTTGGGTCAAAGAAAAATATCATTCAATAAGAAACTGTCTTGCTGTGGATAAACTATCTGCATAGTTTACCTATGAAACTGGCAAATACTGACTTTAACTGGGAGTGTATACTATTTTTATTGAAGCTTACATTTTGCAGCAACAAAGGCACATCTTTTGAAAGCTTCCTACTCACTATCCACTACAATACGAAATTTTCAAGCTCTGCTTACACTCACAGACCGTGAGATTACGACTCACAACACAATTAAAAGCCAGGGACACTTTTGTCATGCCACAAAGAAATGCACTGATTGCAACAGACATGTAATGGTTATGCAGACCTAATTTCCTCATTTGAATTTGAAATTTTGTTTGACTGAAGAGTAGGACCCAGTGGTGATGAAAAAAAGCAAACTAAAAACAACAAATAAAAATAAAAATCTTAATCCTTGTTTAGTGCTTTGATACATTTTTTGCTTGAAATGTATCACAGTACCAGTTACAGCTCAGATTAAAACAGTTATCTTTGAACATTACCAGGGACCAAATGGAAGCAGTTAGACTTATACGATTATGAGAAAAAAAAAAAGGCAACATTAAATCTAAGTACAGAGAGCATGTGCATTTATATATCATTTCTAAGATCTCTATACAGACGAACAGGTTAGAAAATGGTTAAGAAAAGTAAACAGCCTTCTTAAAACAAAACGATGACAGAATTCCCAAGATCTGAAAGCTTGGCTTCAAACAGCAGCAAAATCTCCAGAGGGTGAAATCTAGGGCTAGCATCATATTGCACAGCAGTTTTCTCAGTAGTCAGTTACACATACAAACGTACGGTAAATACACACAGCAGTACCCCAAAGCAGAAATACCTTTCCTTTGTATTAAGATGATTTTTTATTCTAGTTTAGACTGCAATTAATTTTTTTATAAGCACCAATCTTGCCACTTAAACATGCTGTACACATTTAAACTCTGCTGTCTTCCCACTGAAAATAAGGAAATAACTAATGCTGGAGAGATTAATTTAAGAAGGTCAACAAGGGATTTTTGTACTGTAACTTCCCGTGTATTAGCGAAGTAACAATGTGTTCCAAATCTGCAGGCTTAACACACACATTTAAAAGAAACACAGCCACAAACTGTTCTATTTTCCTAAGTGACCCCTATTTCCTTAGTATTAGCAGGAAAATGTTACCAGTCACATGTTACCAGTCTAGACAGATTGCTTGTTCTATGATTTATAAACACACCATCAAAAAAAAAACACCACCAACCACCAGCCAGATTTATACCACATGGCATATCCCTGTGTCAAAGCTATGTCATCAAACAGTCGTAGCTCTTAGTATAGCTTCACTTCCAGACATCTTTATAAATGCTCTCTACTTAAATACAGGTTACAGTGATTTCTAAAGCAAATAATGAGCCACAGTAAGAGAATACTGCCACATAATTCACCAGCTCAAGTTTATCACATTCCAGAACATCGTTAATGGTTGTTCATTAAGAACCTGAATTTGAATTGACTTCATTTACAGCTAAAGGCTCTTTGACTTACAAAACCAAGATCAGGCCAAAATGTTACCCTCATATTTAGTGGTGAAATGCAGAGAAATGTGGTACAATATGTCATAAGTTACTGAAGACAGAAAAGCCTTAAAAATTATTCTTAATCAGAGAATAACTGAATGATAAGTGTGACAACATGACTTAGCAGTACAAGCTGTTCCACAGTAAATCAGCCCCTGTGTTTTACTTGTTAGGCACTTATGAAAACAATACTCAAATTTCTAACTGTAAAATAAGTAGCAGTGAGGAAACAGGGAGAGAAAAGGAAGAATAAGTACTATAAAAATAAAATTTTGGGCAATTTCAGATAAAGATCAAAGCATTAACACCAACAAAAATAAACCAAACAAAACAATATTATGACGATATATCAAAGCTTATCTTCATGTCTCCTAGCCACGCTGGCAACATGGGGAAGAAGAAAAACAACATTTTCAAACATTAACTTTATGCTGTGGAGCCCAGTTTCCCTTGGTTAGCTGTATAGTTAACAGGGGAAAAAAGAAAAGGGAAAGCAGAAAGGAAGATGGGAGGGAAGAAAAACAGACATGTAGCTAACTCAAGCTCCTGCTTTCATCTTCTCCTATCTCATTATTTTCTGAAGACAGCCTTGAGAAATTATTTTTTATTAACACAACCTACATTATTTTAGCCATTTGCACCTCTATTTTAACTGAAAGATGGCATCACACATCTCTTGGAGAGCTAGCAAGCAGTAATTTTAAACTATTTTTCATGAGGTACCAGGATCCAGAGAAAGACAATACAGTTTTAAAAGAAAGACAACATACTGGAATCTTTTAGCAGGTATTTACAACTAAAGAAACAACATACACTAGAAGCCAGAGCTCTCACTAATAGTGAGCTTAGTCTGCCACCATGGATAAACATTTTACAGCACAGCATTACTGGTGCACAGAGCTACAGATCCTTCAAGCTGAATTACAGTCATTTTATCTTAGCCACTGAGGTAACAGCATAGATACAAGCAATTTGCTGTATCTTTCCAAAAAAATGGAAATTAAACTCAAAAATAACAGGAGGAATTGGTAGACGTGAAGGGAATAAATAACGTTTAAGAAAAATCCCTTCCCTCCAACAACACCTGGGCTTCTCTGTATTAATCACCATTTGGGGGTTTACAAACAGCGAGTCTAAATTTCTGTGCTGACCCTAATATGCCCTTTGCCAGTAGCCAGTGCAACTGCAATATATTCTCAGGAAGATGATCCTTAAACCCACCAGAATACCATTGGTTTTGAATATATCTCATCATTACCTAAATCCATCACTAATATGTCATGGCTGGTACACATACCACTATTCTAACGCTGCATTCATTTCTGAATGTGCCTAATTGTTTAAGCTCATCTCTTGCAGTGCTTTTATCACTGCAATTAAAAACAGCTATTTCTCCTGTTACTTTCCAATTTTTACAAGACAAACAGTAAGAGGATTATTTGTTAATGCACATGAAAGACCGATAGCACAGGTTCCTCTTGCTTGGGTTGGTCTGTCTGCTTTAAAAAAAGCATCTATATACAGAAGATCAGATCAAAGATCTGTATTAACTAGCACACTTACTCTAACCGCAGCAAGCAAAAGATATTTGAAAAAGACTCTTCAGACAGTAAATAGGTACATTTGTTTCACTGAATATGGGCATTCATGAGAGGAACTGAGTTACATCATGCAATACAACTAATTTCTAACATACCCTCACACCTGGGACCAACACATCTGTACTTGTTGATTTGAGGCAACATGAAAGATAAAACCAGGCTCCATCTCCCCATAAAATACAAAACCAAACCCTTTCAAAAGCATATTCTTGCTAGACTACACTAGTGCCTTTTTTTTAGAAACTCACTCCTACCATATCTACCTCATTTTACTTATCCACAAACATAGTTATTTTGCTGTAAAGTCACACACAGCAGTTCCTGTACAACTGCTGAATAGGACAGTCTGGGCAGTCAGGCCAATGGCTTACTGAAATGCCAACTCCTCAAAAAACATTTGGAATGCTACCCTGAAGTAAAATGTTATTCTACTGCAATTCAAGAATGGTCAGTATTTAAAGAGCAATTTATCAAAAATGTCTCATTAATGACAGCAAGTTACACAGCATTGCACAAAGTCAGATTAAATGAATGATTTCTAAAAATGTCATGGTTTAACCCAGTTAGCAAGTAAGCACCACACCACTGCTTGCTCACTTTCTCTCCAAGTGGGATGAAGAAAAGAATCAGAAAGGTAAAAGTGAAAAGATTTGTGCGTTGAGATAAAAGCAGTTTAAAAGGTAGAAGAAAAGCCACACACACACAAGGAAAACCAAACAAGGAATTCATTCACTGCTTCCCATGGGCAGGCAGGTGTTCAGCCATCTCCAGGATACCAGGGCTCCATCATGCCTCACAGTTACTTGAGAAGGCAAAACACCGTAACTCACTCCTTATTCCCCTAGCTTTATATGGCTGAGCATGACATCATACGGTATGGAATATCCCTTTGGACAGTTGGGGTCAGCTGTCCTGGCTGTGTCCCCTTCCAGCTTCTCGTGCACCCCCAGCCTACCCACTGGTGGGGTGGGATGAGGAGCAGAAAGGCGAGTGTGTAAACATTGCCAGGCAATAACTAAAACATTCCTAAATTAGCAACACTGTTTCCAGCACAAATCCAAAACTTAGCTCCACCCTAGCTACTGCAAAGAAAACTAAATTTACCCCAGACAAAACCAGCACACAAAAAAAGCATTACCAAACCATCTAGAACCTCTTAAAGCCAGGACGAACACTTTTGATCACCTGGCAATGAAGTGCAATACAAATCTGTAGAAAAGGCATTTATTACAGAAACTACTGCAAGGCCAAATTATTTGGCAGGAGAATAAAGCTGTGCCAGACATTCCTTTCATACACATTCTTTCCACTATGTGAATCATATCTGCTTATTACTATTGTTGTTGATGACTATAGAAAACTGAGCTACCAAAAAAATTACTTATTTGTGAGGAATAAATAAAATACATTTTTGCTACCAATATCCAAAAGCTAAAAAAATATAAATATTAATAGGTACAAAGGAAAAAGTGGACAGACCTACAGAAATCTTTGTAAGATACCAACCTTTCTAAATCCAGAACAGTTGTCAGGTCAAAACCAGATTCAGGGTAAAAAAACCCAAACAAACCAACATCTTCTCACAATGTAAAGTATGTACCCTGAATACTCATGGGGTAACAAAGAGGCTCAAGTTCCAATGTTTGATTATTGTATCTTGAGTACGTCATAGGTCAAGGCTGTTAGTTACAGTGAGCGTGTCTTCGCTTTCAGAACTGTTATGCTTTGTAAAACAAATGAAAACATAATTAATAGGGCACACTGACTGACTGGGCCACACCTTCAGTGTTTTGACCTTTGCTGTGGGGTTGCTCCACAGCAGGCAGCTCAAGTCAGTATTCTCAAGCAAAAAGTATTATTCCCTTGAAGCACATCTTTCACATTTCCAGTCTGACTGGGACCAAGACTCAACTCTTTTGCAATCACCTCTGACAACTCCTGCTCCAGAATTTCTCCTCACCTAGGATCCAAGCAGAGGAGAAGCCCTATGATTTTTACTACTTCGCTACTCCTGCCAAGAAAAGGCTGACTAATTATATACATCCTGACTATATTCCTGCACATAGGAATCTTTCTGCTCACAATGAATAACTGGAAAAAATGAGGCACATTTTCTGAAGAGAAGCTTTTAAAGTTTCTGAAACTTCAGGCTTCTCTTTTAAGCTATTTTTTATAAACCTGTATTTACTTGCAGTTACAATCACACCAAATACATTCTTGTCCACAAGGGAAAATTACCACGTACCTTAAAGCCAACAGTGAAATGATTAAGCCTGCTTATATACTGAGTGTGTATGTATATTTATCTCAATACAAAGGATGACATTTTTTTTAAAAAAATTAGCTACTATATTCACAAACATACATACCAAGTTACCCATCTAAAGAGGGGGTTTTTTTTATTCTAAATGCATAAAGGACTGTTAATAGAGCAGTGGCTGCTCTGTTGCCAAAGTGATCTGGGCATTGCCTTTGAGGTGTTTCAACTCTCCTGCTAAAATCAGGATTACCTCCTGAACGGGCAGGAAGTAAATAAAATCAGGCTGGTTCTGTTTTATCTTGTTTCGGAGAAGGGACAAAACAGAGTAATAAGTGACTAATTAAAAGGGTCTGCTAGCCAGAAAATCCAAGATGCTTTAATCTCTTCTGTATCTATAAGATGTGCGTATATATATATATATATATACACACATGCACACACACACACTGATTTTGTGGAATTTGCTGTGGCACAAGTTTTAATACCATGCTAGATGAGATATTTTTGTGCAGACCACGCAGGAAGCTGAAAATAACACTGAGATACCCTGTGCTGTAATCCAGTAAAAGTGCAGATTATGCTTTTGTGGAAATACTATAAAGGAAAAGTAGCCCTGAGCTAGTTCATTGCTTCTGATTCCCACAGGCTGCTCCCTCCACCAGAAACACCCTGCTACCTGCATTAGCTCAAATCCTTGTCCTGCATAGCAGGCACATTCGCATGGAGACCACGGATAATGTGGAGGTACCCAAGTAATAATTTCCAAGGAACAGTATTAATGCAGTGAAGGTTATGCATATGAAAAAAATATATTAAGGGGAAAAGGCAGAGTAGCCTATAAACTAATGACAGATTAAAAATTATGAGAAGCACCTAGGTTGTATGTAGCATATGGTATGGCATTGTACTGAGCACACTTTCATGTACATAGTTTTTTTCTTCACAAAAATTCTGTGTTGTTGAAAAACTTCAAAGTCCAGTCTGAACTCTGCCTCTCTAGTCAGTTTTCACTTGTCCCAGAAATTCTGTGCTGTTAGGATCAGGCAACTTTGTCTGAGATAGGGTTAAAACATATCCTTAAACAACTGAAGGAAAACGCACACTTTTTTCCTCAGGACGATGTTCATTCTCATAGATCACGGTAGAAACAAACCCTCTGTCCTTATGCAGCATTATTTAATAATAAAAACTCTGAATTTCTATGACATTCAGAAATACAAAACCTCAATATTGAACAATGAGATATTGTACTACTAAAGCAGAAAATCTGAATATCAACTCATGTGTGTGCATGTATGGACATATATATAAATTCTTTATCCCTCTCTCTCTCTCCAGCTTTTATATTTGAAATCCATTGCACCATCAAAAATAATTTCCAGATCTGGTTTTAAAGTGCCCTCCAAACTATTTCCAAACCTATTTTGCTCTCTTCTTTGATGTTAAAATAATCAAGTGTCTGGAAAGAACATGGAAAGAAATAATAGTCACACACATCATATACAATAAAAAAAGTCCAAAGTAACATTTCTAGCAGGAAATTACTTGTATGATAAGTATGCTACAAAAAGAACCATCAAGAAGTTGAAATTAATTAGCAGGTGGTTCTGAACTGAAACTTCTTGACTAACTTGATAAACTTCTATGATGACATAACTGGCCTGGTAGACGAGGGGAGAGCAGTGGATAGTATCTACCTGGACTTCAGTAAGGCCTCTGACACTATGTCCCATAAGATCCTCCAAAACAAGCTGTTGATATATGGGTTGGATGAGCAGATAGCAAGGTGGCTTGAAAACTGGCTGAATGGCCAGAATGGTGCTGAACAATCTGGATGATGTGGCACAGCATACTATCAGCAAGTTTGCTGATAACACTAAACTGGGTTGGGCTGCCATCCAGAGGGATCTCAGCAGGCTGGAGAAATGGGCTGACAGGAACCTCCTGAGGTTCAGCCAGGGGAAGTGAAAAGCCCAGCACCTGGGGAGGAATGACCCCAGGCATCGGTATATACTGGAGGCTACTCAGCTGGAAAGCAGCTTGGCAAAAAAGGATCTGAGGGTCCTGGTGAACACCAAGTTGAACACGAGCCAGTAATGTGGCAAAAAATATGGCAAAAGAGACAACAGCATCCTGAGTTGCATTAGACAACTTATTGCCAGCAGATTCAGGGAGGTGATCCTTATGCCTTCTACTCAGCACTGGTTACACCACACCTGGAGTACTGCGTACCGATGTGGGCTCCCCAGTACCAGGGAACCATGAAGAAGTGTCCAAAAAAGGCCATGAAGACGTTTAAGGGACTGTAGAGAAAGGCTGAGAGAGCTGGGACTGTTTAGGCTGGAGAAGGCTCAGAAGGGACCTTATTAGTGTACATAAATATCTGAAGGGTACAAAAAGGACAGCGCCAGGCCCTTTTCAGTGGTGCCCGGTGACAGTACGAGAGGCAGTAAACACAAACTGAAGCACAGGAAGCTCCCTCTGAGCATCAGGAAACAATTTCTTTACTGTGAGACTGTCAGAGCACTGGCACAGGGTACCCAAGGAGGTTGTGGAGTCTCCATCCTTGGAGACATTTGAAAGCCATCTGGGCATGGTTCTGGGCAACCAGCTCTAGGGGTGCTAGATCAGAAGAGTTCTGGAGTTCCCTTCCAACTCCAACCATGCTGCGCTTTTCTGATTATGTGTAAGTACCACACAAAGGCAGCATGGATAGATAGCTGGGTCATTTGGATCTTTGAGAAATGAGGTTCTTTACACATTCTTCTTCATCTTCTATCTGTGAGTTAATAACTGCCAGGCTACAACACTTTATCACTTGGCTTTACTTGCCCTGAAGTTCCAAATGACTGGTTAATTAACAGTTAATAATTAACGAACTGTTCTTCACAACAACATGCAACATTCTTCATTAGCCAGAGGGCCATCCACACAGGATTTCTCTTCTGTATTTTTTAATAACTTCTGTAGAAGTTTAATAACTTCTGTAACTGAGTACACACCCTACAGCTTCACAAATATATTCTCCATCTCCAGGTTCAACTTTGTTCAGAAGCAACAAAGAATTTAACTGTTCAAGTCTCCTGCATTTAGAGTGGTGATATCTGGAGTACTAGATATTGAAACTCAAGTGTAACCCACTTACATGATTAAAGTAATATTGAATCTTTGAGCTCTTGCTCAAGAGAGGCCACAGCGATACCTTTGAAGACAGACATCTTGGGCTCTCAGTAGTGAGCGTTCTGGGTAATGGAAATGTATTACCAGCTTGATTCAAAAGGTATCCAAGTCCTTCCTTGCTGTTGTTCTAACTGTTAATAATTAACAACAGTCTGCTGTGTAAACTTTAGTTAGAGGGATGATTAAAAGTTAGGTTGTTTGAGCTGTGCTAGAACAGAGCAGATCTCAGGTTTGAAGATGCTGATGGAGGTAGCAAAAAATGACTTAAAACATTCTCTTCCTATACCAAATCCTTTAACATTTTCATAGAATAAGGAGGAGAGGAGTATGTGTTTCTCAGAGGGAGAAACACTGACGTGATGGCTTTTTTCTGAAAAAAATTAACAAAACCAAAAAAAAACCCCAAACCACAAAAACCCCACCAAAACAAAAAACACCCACCCAAAACAAAATAAACTGAAAAGGTAACTTAGAACACAGAGTAGTAAATATCTTAACCAACAAAATGTGGATTTCAGCTTTTGGCAAGTGATTTAACTGATTTAAAGTAATAGCAGAACTGAAAGAAGAAAGGCATAAGAAGACTGATGCTGTGTGTGAATGTCACCAAAAAGGTGAGGTTAAGAGCACAGCAAAGGAAGGGTAATCTTCTCATTTTTTGATACGGTCTGGAGTTTACACAATCATTAAGCATATAATCAAAAACTCACAAAATAGAAAATGCAGTTTGCTTCCACCGGCCTTGGATAAACAGCCTATTCCTCTTTGTGCTGCTTAAGAATCTGTGCTCATTTGAGGGCAATTTGATAGTTACAAACAAGGTTATTCAAGGTGATAGGAAAAGGAGGATTAGCAAGCCAACTTATCTCTGCTCCTCACACAGATGGGGCCAGAGCCATCAATCTTTTGTGATAAGACATTCATATCATATTGACACAGACACGAAGTATGTATCAATAAAAGAAAAAATCTTACTGCACTCCATCTTTCTGAAGTGCTGCTTTAAATTGTCCTATTAATAGCACTGCTATTTGGAAAAAACAACAACATTAAGAAAATGGTTCAGAAAACACACTGCTACCCAAGAACTGTCTGTTACACTGCAGATTTCAGAATAATAATTTCTACAGCAGTATGCTGGCATAACACAGAGGCACAAACCCTACATAAATGTAAAGGTCAGTAAAGTAATTGTGACTTTGGGCAGGAGATGATGCAGTGTTCTTATGCATACTCATCAATGCCAAGAAGAGGGTCCACAGTCTGAATTGAACAAATATAGACAGCGGGCTTAATACCCTCCATTCCCTTTTTCATAACACAGTGGCCAGTGGTGATGGTGTTTTCAAAATTCTCTTAAAAAAAATAACAGGCAAGATCTCTCGATAGCTATAAATATAAACTTACAGTACCTACAATAGAAAGGTAGGTATTTACAGTCACCTGATAAACATTTTCTTTCAGGTTTGGGTTTTTTTTGTTTTCTATTTTGTAACAGTAGGATATTGTTGTGGCAAGAATAAAGGTAACAGAATCTCAGTGAATAATGCACATTGTCTGGAAAACAGCTAAGCTGTTACTTTGTCCCTTGCAACTCATTAAACTGATTCTATTAAAAGCTAATAAGTGAGATCCTTCCAGGATCTGATAGGAAAAAAAAATAAAAATCAATCTATTTTTGATTAAAGGATTGGTGTTCTTATAGCTGCAGTGTAAGTGGGCCCTGTGGGTACACTAAGGTCATCACTACTGCAATAAACTGCTGTATTGGGTAAATGATATGAACATGCAGGGGGAAAAAGCACATACTATCATCAGTACTTGTGCTTTTATTTCTCTGAAAATCTGCCCCTACAAAACCAGCAACTGCGTAATCTTTTGGAAGTACATAGTACTGGCTTTGTAAGTGTGATCTGAGGGAAAAAAGGTTCATTTCATTAATTTTTGTTCTGGTAAGAGGAAATATTCCCAAAGCAAATGATCACTACACTCTTCAGTACTCTAAATACTGGGAATCTAACCATCTTCATATTTCAACTTTACAGAACAGAAGCTACTGATAATTTCTTAGTAATAGAAGAAACCCAAAAAACTTCACAAATCTCATAAGTGACCACACATTACAGTAGATCTATAAAGCAGCTAATAAAGAGCATCAGAACACAGGATTGTTGCACTCTGCTGAAACATTAAAAATACATTCCCAGTCTTCCTTTGGAGCTCCAACAATGTATTATCTATTACTTAAATTTTAAAGTAAAAAAAAATTATCCAAGTACAGCTGAGTTACTCCATGTTTTGCAGGATTTTTTTCCTCATTCAAACCATGATCCTGTATTACCCATCTTACATGACTATTTTATCATCTACATGACTCTCTTACTTCGAATCAGGTGTTTGCTTCTGAACAAAATCTTCTGATCATCTCTGCACTTTGATTCACAACGCAGAACAGCCCAAGCTAGTCAACTGGATTTCTTCTACGTAAAACTGAACTGGAATGTAAAATCCTTCAAACATTTACACATGTTAACATCGGGCTTAGTGTGAACCGCTGCTCTACAGATTCACTCCTACTGGCTGTCACCATTTGCTGAAGTAGACAGCAGTCTGAGACTTTCAACCTGTTCATATTGTTATAAGAACATTAGGTGATACAAAAAAAAAAAATCAAAGCTCAGTACTAAATTAATAAGTCCTTCCGATCTTGCTTTTCTCAAATGTTTGTTGAGCATGCCAGGTTCAAGGAACAGACTTCATAAAAGCATTTCTTAAGAACACTAATTAACTACCATCTGGATTCTCAATAGATCTAGACAGAGTATGTTTGAGATTAAATACTTCAGAAACAGTCTAAGATGCTGTACAACTCTAAGTAGCCAGTAAAAGCTCAGCAGTGGCCAGGAAAACAAGACTGAAGTGAAAGACAAAAAAGCCTCAAGAAAAGATGTGATCATGAACCTCTTATTTTCCAAATACAGTAACAACACTACTTTACAACTGTGTATGCTAAAAATTTTGCCTTAGAATTCTAACAGTGTGATCAGTTCTACAAATTAAATTGTTATCAAAATAGCTTTTTACTTCCTTAAAGAACAAAAAATTGAACACAAAACCAGGGCTTGTGACCTTCACAGAAATGAAAGAGGAGGAGGAGTGTCAGGTTACAAGATGTAATAATGCATAAAATAAGAATTTTACTAGGACAAGCCATATGGATGTACCATGTTAAAAGCAGTGCCATTCATACACTTGCTCTCTCCCATTCAGGGGCTGTTACTGTTCTAGGAAAGAAAACTGCGAAACAGCAAGAAGGGAAGGCAAATGGAACAAGATACAAGAACACACCAGGGAAAACTCCAAGAATCACCAGGGGCTGACTTCAGCTGTTTATTGTTAATTTAAGTGATGACAAAAATTATTCCTAGCAGCTAGTTTAGCTAGAAAATATGGATATATACATATGCATGAACAGTCAAGTGAAATTGGTATGCACCAATTAAGTAGAAAATTAATGACTTGCAACTGCAGTCCTAATGCATCAAGTGCATAAGCATGTCATTACTGAGATTTACTCACTCCAGTTAAATAGTTTTCTTGCTTTCATACAAGTAGAATATTCACATCCAAAAGAAGCCTTTTAAAGTGTGAAGACACACATTAGACAATTGTATCAATAAAGAAAGAGTCTGCAAAGTAATATTTATTACTACTGTTTATTAATAACAACAATAAAGGCATAAATAAACCTGTATTTTGTTATTACATCTAACTTAACACAACAGAACTGAAGTTACTGTGGAAACCGACACAATCAGAAACAGTTATTTTTAAGAGCAATTTCGAGCTACACTTAAAGCCTGGAGTAAAGTACAGCCCCATACTGCTCCAACCAAATGGCACGTGATTGCAAAAGTATATTCATCCCTAGCTTGCTAAAGTTGACAGAAAAAATCTCTGTTGCACAAAGTGGGCACTAATCACACTACACCAGGTGCAAGTGATTCATCACAGCTGTTAACGAATCTAGAAAAGTTTTTAGTACAGGAGTCTGAAGGTCAAAAAGAATCCCAAGCATCACAATGATTTTTTTGTCACTATCTGATATCAGTTTTCTCCTCTGGGTAAGTCACTAATTCATTTCAACATCACACTTTCACATCTCACCTGAAAAATATATTATTTAATTCTTAGTACATGTTGGGAAAATTATGAGCATTTATCCATGCTTTTAAGACGAAAAGTTGTTTAACTGCAAATAATAATAGTTGTAAACTTACCTAATTTTCCTTTTATTAAAGCACACATTATCAAAACCACGATAATGGGTTTATTTGTTTTATTGCTTTAATTTACACCTCTTATTTTAAAAGGTGTTTCCTAGAAATGCACTGGTAAGTCACACAATGACAGTACCAATGTATATGTTAAATTAGAGGACTATTCTTAAACATGTACACTGCTTACCACAACATAACAGACACACAGACCATGCTTTCTCTTCTAACAAAAGAATTTCAATATCTACTGAAGAAACAATAGTAAAATTGTACATACATATATAGCTTATTTTTGATCCATCTACTCTAAATCCTTTGCAAATATTTGAAGAGCAAATTCAGAGTTCTTTTCCATAAGGATTCCACTCTGAGTGGCTAATGTCAGGAAGTCAGATAACTAATATTGAGTATCTATATCCTTTACGAATTCAGCATCAACTTTTTCTCAACTTCAAGGCCCAAAGTTCATTGAGATCTAAAGTACTGAAACAGAATCCAAAAAAGAAATAGGATAGATTCAGTTCAAAATTACCTCAGGATATGCTGAGCAGCTCTTTAATCAATACAGTCTATGGATTTTAAAGAGCTATCCAACATGCCCTAAAGAAAACACAGACATTTCATCAGCTGAATAGCTTTCTAGGTTTCACTGACTATAACTAGGTCTCTGTAGACTGTGACAGGACCCTAGAGATGCAAAATACACAAAGGTCTTAAGCTTAGATGTCTTTGGAGCTGGATTCCAATCCTGAAGTCCATTTATCCATCAAGAAACCTTCTAAAATTAACAAAAAGGAAATGCTAAGCATTGGCATATGTCTTAACTTTGGCATCTTACTCGTAATTACAGAAAAATACCTCCACCTACTCATGCAGAGCCTGATGGCATAGTCGTCCCCCACCCACCACCACCCTGAAAACATACATGCATGTTCTTTCAGGACAGATTCTTTTTTAATGAAGCACAACTAATCAGAGAAACAAAAGGTGATGAAGAGGAACCAATGATAAATTTAAATATGAAGCATGCTGTGACCACTCTGGATTTTTATTTTTTTTTTTTTTTTAATAAGAGCAACAAGATCATAGTGTAGGCGAAGAACATATTTATATTAATGGGTTCATTTTTTCTTTAAGAAAAAGAGTGCCATGTTCAGTTCCTTGCTCTGCCTTTGAATATTCAGACTTACATTTCCTATCTTCCAGAAGTCTGGACTGTCTCTTAAGCCACGGCAATCATCATTAAGATATTGTATAAAGCGTAAAGGGAATTACAATTATTGCTATTGTCCTCTTCCTTCTCTGGTTGTCTTTACAAAGACAAACAGTGGCTAACATGGCATCCTGTTAGAATCAGCCCTGCCCAGAATACTTACTGACCTTAGATCCTGTGGCAAAACACAAGACTCATGAGAATTAGAGAAAAGTTGTGTGCCAAAACTCAGGATCATGGCTTTCAATTTGATATCTAATTTCTTTCTACTGTATACACCTATATGCTTTTAACCTGTTCTTAGCATGTAATGATGTCATGTTTTCTTATGAGACACTCAATTCTAGTCCCAGGTCAAACAGAAGAACTGTTAACACACTGCTTTTTGCTTATAACTTGCTTTGTCTCAGCTGCTATGGCATGCTTTTTTTCATAGAGAATCTAACTATAGCAAAAAACCAAAAAAGTTTCATTACCTTTCATTTTTCAGTGACTAAGACTTATCTGTTCTTAATGTTGCCTGAGAAAGCTACAATTTTACAATGGTCTAAGGATGACTTTATTCTCGTGCTTTAATATATAGCTCAACTATTAAACCATACCTTTCCTATGTTACCAAGTACCTCCTTTTTTCCTTGCTTTTTCAAAGCACAGACTTTTCCACATGGTAATGTGCTATCTACATTAATAATAACTCAGATATTTTCCAAATAAAGGAAGAGAAAAATTAAACCATTTCAAAGTACCTGACATTAGCTGATTAGAAAAAAATCACTAATTGCAAATTTGCCAACTCACTATCATAAAATGAAATTGTTTTATGCATTTTAGTAAAAATTACATCCTCTTATCGCTAATGTATAAATACTCCAAATTTTATGAAAACATTCTGTAAAAACTCTGTAGCAATATATAGATTCATCCTAATTCTGCTTTTTCTTGCACTAGTCTGGAGCTGGACTAGGAGGGAGCTGCTATACTCAAGCTTCCTAAAGCCTTGCTATTCTTTTTTGTAGATACTTGCCCCACTTCAATACCTACAATTGCAATTCAGTTGAACTGTGATACTGGAACAGATGTTTCTGTTCAAACAGCTGAATATATGAAACAGGTAACATAAAACATAAAAAGATATGCAATCAATTAAAAAAATTAATCAGATAATGTTGGTTCTAGTCCTCCAACAATTTTTTAAAGCTACTCCAATTGCATAAACTTCAGGTTACAAAAAAAATCAAATAGGGTTCTTACATTTGCAGGTCTACCTGCCAAGAAGCTAAGTTAGTCTTAAGAAAAATATCAGAACAGAAATTCTATCATTAAATGTCAATTCTGCTGTTTTTACTCTCTCCAAATGAACTCTTTAAGGGCTACAGAGATCACTCACTTTATGCCAATTTCTATCAGATGGACAATGAACACTGTATTAGAATCCACAAAGGCACATTTTGGAGCAATTGTACCTGTGAGCTTCTACTCAATGTTACGCATTGAAATGGTCTCATTAAAACAAGCAGGATTACCCACCCGAAGCAAGTCTGGTACACATACACTGCTTCCAAAACCAAAACTTGAGGTAAAAAGCAACCAAGTCCAAAGAAACCAAACTAAAAAATTCTAATACTATCAGTAACAAATTGAAGAAATAAAATTTAAGTCATATATATTCATATACTTCTATTCTTAATCAAAGATCTTTCTGTTTCAGGAAATAAACTTAAGGAATTATACATGATAATGTAACTGTGCTATCAGCAAGTTTCATCTATTATTTTCATAGCATTTTTCTACTGGACCACAAGACAAGTGACACAGCTAGGTTGTGACAGACCTCAAGCTTGCCACACACAGCTTTTGACATGCACTTTTATCAGAAATGAGCAAAAGTGTCTGCATATCCAGGCTCCACAAATCTCTTACTGCCAGCAGGCTTTGGTGTCATTGCTGAGTGTGAACCGCATTACCTGAGAAGCACAGAAACTGTCTCCTCTCATACATCACCTTTGTGAGGGAGGCTGTTTCATGCATGCATCAGCCAGGGCCTAAAGACTTCTGAAATACCCCATCCATTTGTACCGAATACACATTATACATGACACCATACTGTTGTGCAACAACAAACCCAGCTAACTTAGGTTTAAATCTGTGATGACCTAGGTATGTCACTTCCAGGTCTAGTCAAGAAAGACCATCTAAATCTCCAACTTGGACACTTCTGCATTCCAGAGTTCATTCTGCGATTCAGATATAACTTGTATTTTTCTGTTCTTGTAAAATCCCTTCCGCTGCAGCTTTTTCAAACGCGTTGAGAGGTAAATGTTTCTTGTGAGGGTTTTTTGTTGTGGTTTTGTTGTTGTGGGGTGTACATTTGTTTGTTTTGCAGATGGTTGCAAACTACCTTCATAAAGTTCATCTTGTCATTCCCCCCATACCCTACAATACAGTTTGGATTCAATGCAACACACTTCACTTCTTCAAGGTTTTCCAGAAATGGGATGAGGAAGTTCACATGTAGTAAAGCAGCTGCAAACAGACACTGGAGGCAGGAATCAATATCTAAAGGTCAGATAACTGCAAGCATGTGACAAACGGCTCTAGAATTTGTGCTCTCATGTGAACATGAAATCCAATCCGTTTGCTTTCACACCATCACTACTGCCATAACCTTGTTTACAGCAATCCATAACACCCCAATTTTTTTTCTGTCAAGATCTGAAGCTCTCTTGTAAAACTGTCACCTGCTGTGGCATTCACTGGAGTGAACACAAAAGATATGCCCTGATGCATGTTTAATCCTCAGAAACAACAGTAAACTGCATTCCTGTGACTAAGGTCTGAAGTGCAAGCCAGAATGAATTGTCAGTATTTAGCAGCTAACACACTAACAACAGTTTTTTATATATGATTTCATTAACAACAAATATCAATTTACTCAGTGTAATATTCCTTCAAAGTGCTGGTTATTTATCTTGCCTAACTAAAAGGTACAGACATAAATCTGTCAAACCCAGGAGTTTGTGGAACCACATGGACTTTGGTCTATTGCTGTATGTACAGCAACAACTAGTACACAGTCATGGCTTTCTATGCATTTTGAGTAACACTTTTAACCCTATTAATAGACTTAGAGGAGTAGCTTATATTTAATGTATTTCTGAGCTGTCTTATCTAAGCAGTTTTTTGTTTTGAAGAACAGCCTTTCATTTCTCTGGCGGTCAGTTTTAAAGCAGATTGGTTTTGTTGCCTCCAGAACACGTTTCCTTCTCTCACAAGGAGAGCAGAGAAAAACACAGTGGCCAAAAACAGCAGCAAATGAAGAATGGGAGCCTTCTGAGCAGAAGGTGATCTCCTATTGCATTGGGTTTGCCTGACAAGGCATTGATAGCAGGGGGGCCTACAGGTGGCTTCTGTGAGAAGCTGCCAGAAGCCTTCCGATGTCCAATGGAGCCCATGCCAGCCGGCTCCAAGACGTACCCATCGCTGGTCAAGGCTGAGCCCATCGGTGACACTGGTAGCACCTCTGGGATAACATATATAAGAAGAGGGGGAAAAAGCCTGCAGTGCAACTGCAGCTGGAGAGAGGCGTGAGGCTGTGTGAGCGGAGCACCCCTGCAGCCCCCCAGGCCGGTGCAGGCGGAGGGGCAGGGGGGGCTCCAGGCCCGGAGCAGAGGTTCCCCGGCAGCCCCTGGGGAAGCCCCGGGTGAGGCAGGCTGTGCCCCTCAGCCCATGGAGGGTAACGGTGGGGCAGATCCCCACCTGCAGCCCCTGGGGATCCCAGGCTGCAGCAGGGCAGAGCATGAGAAGCCTCCCCGAGGAGGAAGGAGCAGCAGAGACAAAGTGTGATGAACTGAGCGCAGCCCCCAGGCCCTGTCCCCCTGTGCTGCTGGAGGGGAAGAGGCAGAGAAATCAGGAGTGAAGCTGAGCCTGCGAAGAAGGGAGGGGCTGGAGGAAGGCATTTTTAAGCTTTGGTTTTATTTCTCATTATCCTACTCTGATCTGACTGCTAACAAATTAAATTTATTTTCCCTGAGTTGGGTTTGTTTTGCCCGCCCATGATGGTAACAGGTGGGTGATCTCTGTGTCCTTATCTTGACCCATGAGCCTTCTGTTACATTTTCCTCCCCTGTCCAGCTGAATAGGGGAGGGACAAAGCAGCTTTGATGGGCACTGGGCATCCAGCCAGGGTCGACCTACCACCTGCATCACCACTGCACAGGCATTTAATTGTTCAATCTTCCTGACACGTTCCTCAAACAATTTACAAGGCTCTTGCAAGAACTCTGCTCTCCTCCTGTGCTCATATTTATTAACTGCATACTGGTCCCAATATTCTTCACTCCCATGTTCTCTCTCTCATCCAGAAATGTGCTGGAAGTAACTATTAAATATTTTAAAATTCAAGGGTTATCAGGGGTCTCACAGAATTTAAGCTCTAGGAAACAGGAAAAGAATGGTTTCAGGATCAGCTGCCAGCTGAAAAAAAAAGAGGCCAAAAGAAACCCGAAGTTGATGTGAGATTGAGTTTGACTTTTACCGAAGAACTGGCATTTCCTCATTGAAGTGCAGGTTCCTTTTATAAAAAGACTCTTAATTCACTAATTCCAGTCATGTACCTAGGAGAATTTATCTCATAAATATTACAGAGCAAGCAACAGTTCTAAGTTTTGAATGTGCACTGATCAGGAGACAGTATAATAGAGATACCGAAAAATGATCTGTAGGTCACAGAACTAACATTCACTTCGTATGCATACCGGTGTATATGTTCCTAGACAAACAAAATCAACTGAAAATTGAAACAGGTAAACAGAGTAAGACAGAGAAATACCTATTATTTAAACCTGAAATGATACTATTAAGTACAGAAACTGAGTTTCAAAAGGAAGCAAAAAATTATCCTGAATCAAGACTCTCTTCTGCTTGTTTCTAATGTGAAATCTCTCACCTGGATCAAAACATATAGTGTATATTGACAAAGCTTATGTAAAGCACAACATCACAGGCTTGGGGCAGAGTGGCTGGAAAGCTGCCTGGTGGAAAAGGACCTGGGGGTGCTGGCTGACAGCTGGCTGAATCTGAGCCAGCAGGGTGCCCAGGTGGCCAAGAAGGCCAACAGCATCCTGGCTTGGATCCAAAACAGTGTGGCCAGCAGGACGAGGGAAGTGATCATCCCCCTGTACTTGGCACTGGTGAGGCCTCACCTTGAATACTGTGTTACATTTTGGGTCCCTCACTTCAGGAGGGACGTAGAGGTGCTGGAGCATGTCCAAAAGAGAGCAACAAAGCTGGTGAAGGGTCTGGAGCACAGGTCTCATGAGGAGCAGCTGAGGGAATTGGGGATTTTTAGTCTGGAGAGGAGGCTCACGGGGGACCCTATTGCTCTCTACAAGTATGTGAAAGGAGACTGTAGGCAGATGGGGGTCATTCTCTTCTCCAAAATAACTAGCAACAGGACAAGAAGAAATGGCCTCAAGTTGCACCAGGGGAGGTTTAGATTGGATATTAGGAAATATTTCCTCACCAAAAGGTTTGTCAAGCATTGGCACAGGCTGCCCAGGGAGGTGGAGGAGTCACCATCCCTAGATGTATTTAAAAGACAGGTAATGTGGTGCTTGTGGACATGGTTTAGTGGTGGACTTGGCAGTGCTAGGTTAACAGCTGGACTTGATCTTAAAGGTCTTTTCCAACCTAAATGATTCTAAGAGTCTATAAAATCAGTATTCCAGTGAAATATCATGAGGTACCTGATGGGCCGATTTTCTTTACTGTCAAAGAGCGAGAAGATTACTTCCAGTTCCTCTCCCAGATTGGAGCACATTAGGCTCTTCATCTGAACAAAAAGATGGTGGCTGCTCGCTGGTACTGGTGTGTCTTTTTTTCGGTGACGATGTTCCATCTAAAAATACCACAAACAACAAGCAGGCAGTTTGAATTAACTGTAAAAATCTCAAAACAAAACGAGGTAGAAGATTTAATACTGAACTAGTTTCTTAATGCAAATTTTTAATTTTAAAGAATTTAATTCAGTACTAACTTATAAAAGTGGTGGGGTTTGGGGGCAGGGGGGTTTGCAGGGGTGTGTGTGTTGGGTTTTCTTGTTGGTTGGGGTTTTTTTTGTTGTTGTTGTGTTTTTTTTTTAAATCTGAGAAGGAGAATGCAAGGAAGTGACTTTCCTAGCGTTGCACTGCACCATTATCATCTCTAGGAGAAAAACAATAACTCTAGAAGTTGTACCTTTTTTGTACTCTGAAAATTCTAAGCCACTTTAAAACTTTGTGCTGGAACAATATAGTATTTCATAGCTAGTTTAAATAGTTAATGATCTGATATTCTAGCATTCAAATACACAAAAAAGCCTTTGCAAAAGACTAAATAAAAGACTAAATACCAGTATTTTAAAATGGAAAAAAATCACATCCATATTTTATAATTGGCAGACTCTATGAAGAACATACTAAATTCTCTTGATTTGATTTCACAGTTTAATCTTCACCATTTTAACTGCCCATTAAGAGTAGGACAATCTTAAGTTGTACTATTTTTCCCTTACATTGCATAAAAAATAATTTTAAACATCAATCTTCCCAAGTGACTTAGCCCAAGATAACCTCAGTTTGAAGGCTTTTTTACCCCCTCTATTTTCCAAAGTCCACTCAATGAGTTCCATTATTAGTTTTCTAGGTTATTCTTCCTCTGTATGTTTCTTCTTATGATTAATGGTTCCTCACTGTTATTTCATCTAGTGCTTCAACAGGATTCTGTACAATTACTATGACTTTGAAACTGCCCAAAGGTATACTGATTCTAGCATGAAGAAGTTACTATTGGGCGTGACATCACAAGTAATCAACATAAGTAGCTAAAAATTATCAAAAATATATGATTTCAGCTCCACAGAAAACGGTAGCAATTATATTTTTGTTTATTCTGTATTTAAACGCAGAAGTTAATATAAACAAAATCTAGTTTAAATAAAACCTTAGTGTTAAACAAGTAAGGTTCAGAACTGTCTGTCTGTAACAAATGCAGTACTTGTATGAGCCAAAACCCACTTAAGTTAATAGGCAAGTTTTCTTAGACCTCACTGGAGATTAAACCAGAATAAGAAATATTAGTGCTGCTTTTATTAAATCAAGATGGGCTCCTATATCCAAAGGAGAGCTCTTCTATGCAGTTTAACTGCCATTTACATTAAAATATTAAAAAAGACCAGTAGCTCAGTATGATTAACTGTGACAATACTTGTACCATGAGTGTTTCCATAAATCTTACCTAACAGGACTCCAGTGTCTGGTAAAACTCTAATGAAAAAGAGTCTTATAAGCTTTTATTGCTCATTAAATTAATGTTAGTAGTCACAATTTCAGTGATATATCAGAAAATAAAACTTTTACCAAATAACATGTAAAATGAGCATGTGTGCACACAAATTTGATATCAAAGCAAAGCATCTCATACAGATGTAAAGATGACATAACTATTCAAAAGAAAAACTTCCCTCATAGTAAAACTCATTACACTATGAAATGTCATTTTATTTTATCAATAAAAGTACTTTCGGTTAAGTAGAAGAAAGCTGCATTAAAACATCAGTATGTCATTTGATAGCAAAAGTACTGAGTACTATATTCACACACCAGCCTGTAGAGCTCTGTGATGCTGATCTCTTCAGGATCCACCATAGCATATTCTTTTCTTGGAACTAAATCAAGTCCCAGTTGTCTGTATGAAAAATGGAATAACAATAAGTAGTTTCTACACCCAAAGGAAACAAATTAACTCATAGCTTCCATTTACATTTACAACAAACAATGTATATGTTAATTGGTACTCTACAGTTGGTTTAGAGTTTGTTTTAATATATAATCACCATACACAGATGATTCCTCCCCACTTTCCTCACTTTGTGACGTTAATAGAATATGTTTCCCCAAAATTTTTACATCTGTTTCACACTGTAGACAATGTACAATTGATATTGTCCTTTGTACTATTGTGGACATCATATAATGTGAATCACACTAGCGTCTTCGATTTGAATGACAACTTTGGAAAAGAAGATAAGAAGAATATCCATCAAATGCCAAATCATCATCTTATTTTTAATTTGGACTGGAAGGCATCAGAGCTGCCTGGCTGTATCCCCTAAACAAAATAATGAAATTAACTTGTATCAACTGGAATAAAACTTATTCTCATTACAGCAGCAAGCAATAAAGATTAAGAACACATAGGGCACCCATGCTGAACTTTCGAAAAACTTGAAAGATTAGAAAGTTTTTCAAAAATATGTTTTTAAAGAGTAGAAACTAACCACTTCAAAACCTATCAAAATTCCATTTGGTTAGCACAAAATTCTGAGCAGTTAATCATACACAGTTAATGTTAATCACAGTTGTTCCACTGCGTTAGGTATTTCAGCTTTCCGATAGCAGTAGCTGCAGAAAACTCTGAAATTCAGGGAATTCTGATATTGAATGTTGCTGCATTTAGTCAGAGTTTAATAATATAGTTTTATATAATATATAAAAATATAATAATGAATAAATATAGGCTAGAGAGAAGTCTTTGAAAACAGCCCCTAAATGCCAAAAGGTATTTTGCCCTTTTTCTCACTTTTTTTTTTTCTTTTTTTTTTTTTTTGGGGGGGGGGGGGGGGGGAAGGACAAACCAAACCACCAAAACCAAGCAAACAAAAAAGAGAATACGATTTGTGTTAGCTCTTATGAGTTATTCAGATAAAAGAAAGGTGCAGAGCATAGTAGCAAGATGCATGTTAAGAGACACCAAAGCAGGAACTGAATTGTGTGATACAAGCCAAAGAGAAAGCAATTCCAGCCAGTACAGTTTCAGTTAAGACAATAAAGCAATGTTAACTGCATCACATAGGAATCTGGACAGGTATGTTTTAAAAAGACATAACAGGATGTTGCAGATACTTCAATGCAATTCTCTTGTAGACAGTGCCACTATTATGTAAAATAAATAGACAGAAAAAAGTTAAATAAAGTGCCAAGTCACTTTTCACTGTTAAAACATAGTGAACAGAAAAACAATGAAGGAGAAAGTCTGTTAAAAGAAAAATAAATAAATGGTAGTGCCTATCAAATCTTTATTCCTATTTCAACATTCTACACTGAGCCTCAAGCCACGGCATTATAATTAGTACTCACTCATTGCCCCAGTCCAGACGAGCAGTGATGTGTCGCTTGACATCCTTCATGCGATCATGGGTGAGATGGCCAACAAGTACCTGCCTTCGCAGGTCTAGGATTTCATTCATTATGTGCCACAGTCGGTGAAAGAGATCCCCCTCATTCCTCTGTGAGATAAAAAATATAATTGCCTCTACATCACCTGTATAAGCTGACAATCCTAAGAAATACAGATGTGGTGGGGAAATCAATAAAACTCCTTCCTTATTCCCCTGCTTAGTCTTTTTTCTTCTCATTGTACTGCGACCATTTTACCTTGCACACAGGTATGCATATAAAATAATTTCAGAGCTTAGCACAGATCCTGTATTTGCACCACACTCACTCCAAAATTTCACTCCAATTCCTTATGTCTCATATTAACGCAGACTAATTTTTTGATAGATATAAAAAAAACCCTCAACAACAAATTATTTCATGCCATAGCACTGTTTTATTCCAAGAGCATATTCATTCATATTCATTTTGTGCTGCTGTCTCATCCAAACTGAGTATGTGATCATGTAATTCAAGACTATTTGAAGTGTAAGTGTTTGAAAGGGCAATAGCTTTAAAGTGTTCATGTTCTTTTAACAGTTTCTTGCATGGATATAACTACACACTACTATCTGACCATAAATACATAGTATCGTATAGGCAGAATCTTGCCCAGACAGTTATTCTTCATCTAACTGTGAAGTAGGAGAAATTACGTGAATACAACTGCTTTTTAAACCACATCCTCCTACTCTAATTATATACCAGTTAAGGACAACAATTTCCAATAAGTTTCCTCCCAAACAGAATTTCTTTTAACTCTTCCTTCACTAATTCTAGTTTTACTTGATACAAAGTTTTTCTGAGAAACTTTAGCTTGAAGAAATTATTGCAACCTCTGTTTATATGATGCATCACACAAAGTTGAAAAAATATTCCTATTCAGATTTGTTCTGCTAATTCTTGCCAAAAGACCCTAAGACCATTTCCCTTTTCTTTCTTCCTATGAACAAACAGCATAAAAACAAAGTTCAGCTACTTCTGCTGCATAAAAGCTAAAATTCACTTAGAAGCACCATTACTCTCTGTCAGTAACTTTTATGTTTCTAGGGCTCTGACAAACTGTCATTTGATCAATCTGCTATTTTTACTTCACATTCATTCAACTTCATAAGCTTACTAAAATGGGCATTAATTTGTTTGTCCTGGCTTTTTGTCTGAAAAAAAAGAAAGCCAGTATATTTTTAACATGCAATAACAACAGCAGTGAAGAAAAAGCTGCCAAAAGAGGAACAACTTCAGTATGAACAATAGGAAGATACGAACTTTATAAGAAAACAAAAAAAAAGGGTCATACAAATAGCCCTTAAATTAAGAGCAAAAGACAAAAAAAGACTTTTTATACAAATGTTTTAGCTAACTAGACTGACAGTATGTTTTCAGTTTTCCTGACACCGGTGTATAAAGATTTTTGTTTCTACAGGTAAAAAACAAACCAAACACTAATTCAGGTGCACATTTGGTATCTGATGAAAAGCTCTACAGAAGTAAATTATTCATGTGAATACAAGAGACATGCTAATGTTTAACACCACCATTAAGCTCAAAATAACATTTTCAGGTATCCTTTCTTTTCCAAAGCTCTAGAATTTGTCTGAGTTGCTTGTATCTCAAAGTGCTGATTGGATCTGCAAACAACTGTGCTTACATTGTAGATCTAGGTCTCTAAGGGATCATATTTTTGCTCCTTTTGTTCCAGGAGAAGCCAATATACTAATATACTTGTTAACATACGAAAAGCAATCACACTTAGATGTGCTTCAGACAGAGAAAGCTACTTCCCATTATAATCTAGGGAAATTTCAAACAAGCTTTGAAGAAACACTTTCTTGTTTCTCAAGAAGCAGTTCATACTGCTTAATTACAATTTCACTGTCAAGTGTAAAGTGATACTCTATTACTTAGAATCGAACAAATAAATACTTGATTTTGTAGGTTCTTGTATAAAAGCTTTCACTAAGCAAACTAGAAACTGCTTCAACTGCAGGTTTCAGAAAGGTCATCTGCTTCCAAAAAGCCTCTCTGAACACAACCCATACAAGAGTCTCAAAAAGGTAGCAGACTGTCTACTTCTGTACCATCCTGATTTGTAGAAGGTCTGCTGGCACCACTTATTGTTGTTTCTTATGTAGCAGCAGCTGCCCCTGAATCAGAACGTAGCTAATCTTCTCACAATTAAGTTATAATTATCAAATCAACAATGAGTTAACATGAAGGGTTGGAGACTACATAGATGCAAGTGAACAGGTTTTGACCACATTTTATGTGTGCACATGGTTGCCCAGTCCAAATCATGTTTTGGTTGTCGTGTAGTAGATTAGAAGGTCAAGTGTTAAAAACTTAAGAAACTCATGATGCAAATCACAATTTACAACTAAAATATTTTAGTTAAACCTTTAAAGACACAACTCTACAGTCAAGAGAAAGAAAAAAAAAAAAAAAAGTTATAGCTATTACTATGCCTTAATTATGATGTGCAAAAAAAAAGAAAAATGCAGAACAGTCAGCAAAAGCTGGACTTCAGTCAGAATAAAGAGAGATATTGAATAGATTTCTTTTTGTGTGTTCTAAGTACACCAAAACAAAACAACTTCTACCTAAGGTGGTAGCCAGTTAGAGAAGGAAATGGTAGAATTTTTATTGGTATAATCTTTGCTTCAACTGAAGTTTTTAAGGGATGTAATTACAGAATTGGAGAGACCCAATTTACAAAGTGAGCACAATGGAGTGATAAATGGAATTTATAGAAATAACACACACCACGGGTATTCTTTGAGAAAGAAAGAATAGTTATTTATTTATTTATTGCCACTTTGTGTTTTGCTGCTTGCACAGCCACTACTGGAATACTATATCCAGTTCTTAGTCCAGAAATGCAGCAACAAATAGAACATGGGTTAGAAACCAGGAATGGTTAAGGCTAAAAAGCATGATTTAAAGTGAAATTTGAAAAGATGGATCAACTAAGATAGTTAAACACAAAGGTAAGACTGTAAGCATCTATTAAAACAGAACAATTTCAGAGGGGCATTCTGTAGGGAGTTGTTATAAAATTACTAGGACTGGTATGAACGTAATATGAAAATATATACATAAGTACGAGAAGAAATGACAGAACAAGGAAAGGTTATGGCATAAAAGTGCCATTTCATTTAAACAAGAAGAAAACCAAACTGACCTGAAGACATTGGGGAGAGGGAGAGAAAGACCAGAGCCACAAAATATCCAGATAAGGAAAACAAGAGAACTGTGAAACATGGGACTTCAGACTTATGAAGTGTGAGATAAGGAAGAAGTTCAAAACCAGAATCCAATTCTACAATGTGCAGTACATAAATCCAGAATCAGTTCATTACTGCTAGTCAAGAACCAGCCCCAACCTCCCTCAGCAATGAGGACAAGCTCTGGCATCGCTTGAGCTGTGTGTCATATGCAAGAGATCCTGGTCAAATAACATGGATACATCTCAGCGCTCTTAAGTGTGTGAATGTGAGAGGAAATAAAAATGTGTAAGAAAATGGGTATAAATTAAATCAACTGGCTGAGATATTTTCAATAACATACTGAATTTCTATATTTCAATAAAATTCCAATAATTTGTTACACCTACTTCCAACACTTCAACTGAGCAAAGGAATCCCTAGATGCAACAGTTACACGATGAAGCTGGACAAGACACAGTCACTAAGCTGCTCAAGTTCAGCAGCAGTAGTAAGTCAACGATTGGAACAAATTAAGACATTTATTTAGTCCATAATTAGCACAGTTCAAACTGAATGCTTTTTTCTGAAATATATACTTAAACTAGAGCATCTAAAACACTGTGTCTTGAGTTGGCATTAAATCAAAGCAACGTTATTCAGGGTACTTGCCACATAGAGTTGTTTCCACATTGTTCCCCAGTCTCTTAAAGTTGACGTCATTTCTGTAATAACAGAATCTTCTGTTGGAATAACCATTTCAAATTGTCTGTAACATGCAGAAGAACACATGATATTACATAAACATTACAAATGCCATTACAGTTACTAATACAAATACCTCCTTCCTGCCAACAGGGATGCTTATCAACCTATATAGGTGCTCTTTCAGCTCATGACACTTTTCAGTTGTATATTAATCCCCATGGAAAAGTCTTCGGTGAAAATAATGTAAACCTCACGGAAAGTCTTGGTCCTTCAGAAGTCAAGGTGAGCTTTCTACTATGAGATAAGCATGTCAAAAACTACTTTCACAGCAGAGTAATTCCTGCAATTTCCAAAGGGATCTTGCTACTTTAGCTTAGATCCCAAACCAGCAATTGTTGCCACTCTTTTACATCTCTGTTTATAGAAATAAGACAAAAAAATGTCATTCCTTCAACTCCAAGAGGATACAAAGACTCAAAAGAAAACTAGCACAGTGTGAGTGAGTTCTCACCTCTTTGACGTTGGCCAAGAAAAAGTTGGATTGGCTTGGTCAAGACTAAAAACTTTCTACCACACCACCAATTCGCACAGCATCATCACTAACACTTTGCTCTGACACACAGTGTATTTCAAAGATTTGCATTCATGCCTGGATTACTTTTGTCACATAACCGTGACAGCCCCTGGCTATGACGCACTGTAGGGCACTGAATATGTGGCCTGAATGGAAAAGACTAACAAAGGAAATAGGCAAAAACGACTGAACTCCTGGCAAGTACTGTCACAGGGGAGCTTGCTGACAAAAATTATTCCATCTTTAAGCCTTTTTTTACTATGATAGTTTACAACAACTTTATTTCACCAAACCTTCAGTATTATCTAAAACCACTTTTAAGGGAGAAAGGATCAAGCCCACAACAAACCATACGTGGCTTGAGCTCCACACTGAACAACAGTGTTTAACAGTAATGTGGAGCCATTTTCACCTGTGGGAACAAGATTTTAAATATGAATACAGTCTTCATAATTATTTTGCTCATCATGAATCATGAACCTTCTACTCAATCATGCTCCCAAAATGAAGGTCACCTATACCTGATGTTTAAGCATCCATCTATTACGGTGAGAAACATTTTTACCCAAACAGGTTTCAAACTGTTATGTATCAGTATTAATTATATAAATAAATCATAAAATGTGAATGCTCCCAAATTAAGTAAAACATCAGAAAAACAATTGTTGAACTAACATCACTGACAGATTTTTTTAAGTGATACATCTAAAAAAAACCCCAATAGTCAGTATTTCTTTTAGTCAGAACATTTCAGTTTAATTTTTATTTAAATTTTTATTTAAACTAATTTTAATCAATTGTTATGTTTTTTATTAACTCTTCTAAAAATGGAGAGATCAGTTGTTGTCAAAAATATTGGCTCTTCATTACCTGAAGTAGTAAAGGAAAGCACATCTCAATCCATTTACAGTTTGAGTGAAATCCTACAAAAGTTATACACTTTTTTTTTTTTTTTTTTTTTTACAATGGGCACAACTGCTGTCCTCAAAGAAAACAACTACTCTTAAACAGCCAGCTTCTGTACAGAGTAACTTCTAATTAAGGCAATACCTTTTTCAAGCCAAACTTAGCAGCAGGAAGCAACTGTTTTCTCTTTCCTCTAGACAAAACAGACAGATATTCCCAATTGTGCTGCGTGTCTTTTCACAATACATCACTCCCAATTTTATGACCATGCAGGAGTACCAGTTTAAAAAGGACAGTAATTTCAAGTTCTGGGGCAGTAAGATATTACAACATAACAAAATCATGACTTGATTTTATAACCACAAAAGATCTTTGGTACAAGCCATTGACCATGTTTAAATATTTGAATCCAGAACATTTCACCTACCCTTTGTTCTTAACACACGCATTTTTCAAGTGAATGTAGTTGGATGGAAATATGCCCTGAAAAATAAAATAGTTTAGGTAAAACCAAAAAAACTCCCCTTATATAATTTTCAGTATAATTTAGAACCATTTAATATGCAAATGCTTGCTGAATTAAAAGTCCTCCAAATAATTACCAAAAAACACTCACAAAAAAGCATACATTCTCACTATAGATCTAATGGAAATGAAAATGCCATGATTCAGTACAGTTTAAATCCTTGAATACTTCAGAAAATTAGAACGTAAACAAGTGTAGTACATGTCGAAGATTGCTTGAGACCTCACTCCTCTTAGATGTTTTTATCAATTATTCCCACCTTGACAAAAAATGCACCAGCTGTGGGGGGGTAACATCAACTGCATGTTAAAAATAGTATCTTCAGCTAGGGTTTTTTTAAAAAAAGCAAAATAAAGTTAACTTTTTATTGAACCTTGTTAAGTAAAATACAGTCAACAAAGTTTTATTTGGTGGCTACTATACCCTGCAATGCACAAAAAGCTATGGTAGATGCCTACTAAGGAGCCTCAGTGGCCTGAAAGGAACAGTCCTTTTTTTTAAGGGCTCTCCACTGTTCTTTTGAATGAGCAGCATTGCTACAACAGTCAAATTGCTCTTACAGGACACCAGCTTTCATAAATCAGAACAATGTGCAAGATGACGCAATTAAACTTCAAGCTTCTGCCTGGGAACATAATATACTACAGCTCATTACATAATGCAATGAGGGAAAAATACCTGTACGTTCTCTTTACAATAAGTACAGCTGCATATAGCTTTCCTTTGTGATGACAGTGTCCCACTTACTTTTAACATAGACATTAGACTTCCAACAAAAATGCATCTACTATGTAGAGGCAACCGCTCTTGTAAAAGCTCCTACTCCTCTATAATGTAAAGTAGTTCAGGAGAGATCTCCCAAGGACAGTAAAGATGTACAGCCTCGCACTTGTAGCGAAGTGCCAGAAATCAGGATGGCTGCATATGCATGCTTACTGAAGACCAGCTGCCACAGATAAAATTTGAGTGTCAAAGCTGGCAGAATAAAAAGGGAAGAATCTTCTTCAGAGAATTTTTATTATTTAATAAGAGCAATACCAATAACAAGTAGAGTTACAAGGTGCTCTTATTTTACTTTCGGAGAGACTCCCTTCAAAAATCAAATTCAGGAAACTGTTTACATTCACACCAGGAAAGCAGAAAATATATATCTCATTTCTTCACACATCAAGTCATGTTTAGAAAACCTGTTCATAACTTCTATCAACACATTTGACAGACCACAAAGCAAGACTGACAGCAAGCATGTGGTGAGAACTGCAGTAAAAGACACAGAAGATGCAATAACAAATCCCAACTGCTCATGTCTTAGAAATCAAATTGCATTATATCCATGAGGTCAAAGTAGTAAACATCGGATTAGACTCTGTGGCTAAATTTATTGTTCACACTGACCTTCCATATAAAGCAAAGGAAAATTATGTGAGCAGAGACTGCATACCTAGGCACAAAAGGCCAATTACTTATGACATGAGCACAAGAAACTTTTGAAATTAGCACACATGTGCCCTATTTTGCAGCTGAAGAAGGTTGGAAACGGAAAGGGGGGAAAAAACCCAAAGCTTACAATGGGGCTTAAAGGAGCAATAGATGATTTAAGGTCTTCTTTCATTGGCTTTAATAAGACTAAAAACTTAATGTGTTGAGAAAAAACAGAAATCTTGAAATGGTTTCCCATATGGAAAAAAAAATAAAATCTTTCCAGTCACAGATACAAGTCAACAGGAGAGATTAAGAAAATAGAAAGACAAATAAGATAGGTAAAGCCTATACATATTCAACATGAACAAATGTTGAAATACAAATTTCATATTTCACATCTGAATGCAGAAAAAATATCCGTGAAGTCTGGTTTAGAGCACTATCAGCTACACTGCTATGGAAATAAAAACTACACATCAAAGAAAAATAAAACTAACAATATATTTTACATGACAATACAGATCTTTTATTCAACTGATACTCTGCACGTGGCTTCTATAACTAGCTGTCTCCACTGGTTGCTCCAAATTGATTTACAGCATCAAGCAAAACAGTCACAGTCTAACCAACTTTTCCAACAGTATTTACAATTCGTATTCTCAGAAGTCTTTTCCCTTCAATTTGGCTTTCTCTGAGCTCACAATCTAAAAATCAGAAATAAAAGAAAATTCACCAGAGCCTCAGATTTCTAAAGTGTCTCATCCTAATACACCGGAGTATTTCAGAGTGCAGTCCATGTCCAAATCTAATTAAAGCAATATCAATAATATACTTAACACTAAGCTTTAGGGTTTTTTTAAGTATCAAACACTGACATGGAGACTACAAACTTTTGGAAAGTAAATATCCATTTTTGCCAAAGAGTGGAAATCTGTAATTGATCTTTACCTTAACATTGGGGTTTTTTAAGGCAAATCCTCTGTACCATCCTGTGAAGAAAGAACATTTTGCTTTTTAAAGTATGCAAATTGTTTCCATATGTAAAACAGATTTCATCTTTCCCTTTTGGACAGATAGGACAATTATATAAAACTGTCAGACTTCACACATTTAAAAGACTTCCATACAATGGAAGAAAAGTCTTTTGTTTAAACCAGCTCATATTCAGATTACTTAATTCACACAATTTAAGGAGCTACTCTTTAAAACTCTATTCCCAAATGTTTCTAACATTGTAACCCAGGCACATTTTGCACTAGACACCACACCAGACAAAAGGGAAATTGTTTCATATCCACTGTCAACATTTACAAATAATTTTGGGACTTAATGCTCTAAATCTATAAACCACATTACTATAAAAAATTCATGATATACCTGATTGAAAAGAACAGATCCTATGCCTCCTGTATCCTTACAGGTATATAATCCTGATATGAAACCAAAAAATACCTATATAATCCTAAATGATCAGAAATTCATACTGGCAGACAAGCCTTAAGCAATGTATTAAGGAGGCAGATTATGAAAAAAAGGAAACTTAATTTCTCTTACACTAGTAATGGACATTTGCTAAAATCGTATTAGTATTCTCTACCTCAGAACAGAGGCAGAAGAGAATGTTTATACTGCTTTAAGATTTGAAGTTATGACTGAATTCATTTGAAAGGGTCTTGACAGCAGCCAGGCTTCCCTTGGAAATACCAAGAAAGCATAAGAATCACAATGAGAACTCTTGCTGTCTTAACTGTTAACCTCTATGAAAGTTTATTAAACAGAGAGATTAAATACTAAGAATGAACTGAAATTTAATTATTATAGGTATTAGAGCACACTGGAACTGTGAAAAAAATTAAGAGGTCAGAATGTGTTATATTATTGACTTCAAAAATGTGTTCATTTAAGAAATGAAGTGAATAGTAATGGGGTTAAATCAACAATATATGAAACTTCATTATCATTGGAATTCCAAACTGTGAACTCACCATCACATTTCTCTAATATTTGAACAGTGTCTCCGATCTCCAGTGATAGGCCATGTGGGACTGTCCCTCGAAAACCAGCTATTACTGAAAAATATAAGTTTCATTTACTTACAACATTAAAATACAAATTATTATTCCTCTTAACAAAAATAGTATATTAACAGGGGAAGTTAAGTTTTAGAAGAAACAGGCTTACTGAAATTTAATAATCTGTAGAAAGATTCAGAGGTTAAGCCACTTTTATGAGCAGAAAAATTAAAATATAGGACTTGGAAAAAAAACCCCACAACAAAAACATCTACAGACCTCCTTTACATGAATAGAAAGCTTCTACTGGAGAACACTGTTAGCCAGACCATAACTACCCGGAAGGACAGAAACTGTTTTATTCCAAACACTCACAGTAACACATATCAGACCTCAGAATTTTGCAAGCTGAAAGTGCCAGTATTTTTGTTGCCATCTATACCACCCACATGCCAAAAAAAGGAAAACCTTATTTCACATTTGCTTAATGGATGCTATAGAACCAACACTCCATATAATCCCAAATGTGAGGAAACAGTTAGGCGGTGCAGACCAAGAAAGCATGTTGTTTACTAGAATACATTAAGTGCACACACAATCTCCCCTGCAGCCTCCCCGAAGCCAGTGAAGCCCAGGTCATGAGCTCAGGCTGGGACAAGAGCTACAGAAATGGGCTTTCCTTGCTGGAGATAAAAAAATATCTCAGAAGCAAAATGTCTGCCAGAGCAGTGATGTTCCCAAATACTCACAATGGTCAAATTTTAAGACTTACATTGTAAGTGCTAAAAAAGTAGCCAGGTGAGTTTTTTTGGGTTTGTGGGGTTTTTTTTTTCCATTCAGACTCAAAATATAATACTCAAAAGCCACTCAAAATTCTTATTCCAACTAATGCTAAAAATCCATTAACATGCTAGATAGCAATTCAGCTATTCAATCCTGTGTTTACTGTATCTGAAACTCTGACTTAAAATATTGCCTAATCCAGGCCATGAGACCAAGCAATAGTGATTCTGATTCTCCATATTATAATATTCTTTTGGAGCTTAATTTTGAAGCTGAAGAGGAAAACGGCCTTCTACCAGTATTAGCAGGGTACAATGCACAAAATTACTTAGTGGCCTACCAGTGATCTTGCTGCTATCAAATATCCATCCACCTAGATTTGAAAACCCAAATCCCACAGCCAAGTGAAAAACACACCAACTCAGAGGCATGAGAAGAAATCCTGACATGTAAAAGCCTAAAGGAAACCCCATGGGTGCAGATAAGCATATGAAGTAACTACTCTTCCACCAAAGGACTGTCAAGATCTTGTCACAACAACCCATTTTGGCGGCTCTTGTCTGCTGTCAGAGGTCTCTCCTGCAACAGGCAGAGACTATGCTCAAACACCATATAACCCGGCATCCACCACCTGTGCTTGTCAATTGTGTGTCAAAAGGCAGCAGGAGAGATTAGCTGCAATGTAGCATCACCACAAAACCCAAAAATTCATTTGTGAATCTTTGCCAGAAAGTTCCAGATTTTAAGAGTAAACCACCAGGATATGGTTTACACTATAGGATGGAATGTATAAAAATGTACAAAAAGTACATTTTTGCCAAAGCTTTCTTCAGAATCCAAAGGCTTCAAAACTCAGTGAATTCAATGATCCCTTCAATCATCATTAAATCATCATTGTGTTTAACCCATGATCTTTATTTATCCCTACTAAAAAAGCCTGTGACATTATATGTCTGGTTAGTCCCTAAGAGTTTGACGTAACATGACAAGTAGCATTGAGTTTTGGTTTGGTTTTCTTTGTTGTTGTTGTTTTTTTAATCCAAGGCATGAGTTTTGAATAGATCTCTATTCATTTTGGTGCTCCTCCTACTCTCAAGGGTAGAACTAGAATACGCCAAGATAAGCATTATGAAACAAAAACAGCTACTTTGATTCCCCTATCATGATCAAGTACACCATTTTTAAAGAAGGTTAGTTGCATGACAGTATTTTTACATTGAAAAAGTTTGTCTAAAAGTTGAAAAATGTGATTTAATTAATTTTTATACAAAGATCTAAAAATTAAATCAGCTTATTAACTATGAACAGATTAAAATAAAACCAAAACTCCCTCAATACAACGTGTATCTAATTTCCTCTGAGGCACTGGATTGACAGGAGTCATTCCAGTCACCTTTCTAGCTTGCAAGAACCAAAACCAATTTATGAAGCCTGCCAAAATAGCACCTGCAGCCACTGAAATAAAATTAAGGTATTAACAGAGGCAACATGCAAAACCAAACCAAACCCTTGCGTATTATTACAGTTGTGAGATGTCTTACTTTTAAACTCCATGAGATACAAAGAATGACAGTAATTTTCTCCTTAAGAGCCAACATATCTCGCCACATTATTATGATCTGACTTTGCCATGACATTCAGTTTGTGTTATGCAGTTACTGAATCTGTTAAAGATTTCTTTTTGGTCTTTTTTTTCCAAAGGAAGTTTTTAAAAAAAAAAAACTTTTAGGGCAAAAGGAGATTGAAATCTGGCACAGCGTAGAAAATAGCTAGAATTTGTTTTAGGGCATGTATTGAAGAGAAAAGTTATACCTTGAAATATCTTCTAGGAGGATGGCCTGGAGAGCATATCAGAAAAAGAAAGAAAGAAATGAGGGCATCACCTGAGCCACCGAGCCAGCACATTTACCCCATCGACTCATAGAAGTCTGGCTGGATTCCTGTGGAGGTCTTGCAGTGAGGTCAGGCTGAAAACAGGCAGCTCATTGTCTTTAGCAATGCCACTCAAAACAAAAGAAGGTACATCGCAGAGCAGCAGAGAACTTAATGCAAAGCACAGGAATCCACAAACTTATCACACAAATGTTTGGTTGCCTGACTTTCTAATAACCAAGTCACATTACAGAATTGGGACTGAGACAGAAGGTGGCTACTCATGTCTTTTTAGTTTATCTGTGGTGTATATACAGAAGTAGACTACACTGAGGATAACGAAGAAGTCGTGGAAGAGGTAGTTACGGTTCCACCAGAGAAGAACCCAGGGTTCAGCAGTTTAGCCATGACAAAGAGTTCCTAACCAAGTCATCTGTGGTGATGCATTTCACATCCTTCTCTGGGCCACCCTACAGTCTTATGAATCCCCATTAGACCTTAGTGCCTGTGTAATGAGCCGGGTGTTGAAGGGCCCCTTGACCATACCAGCAACTCTTGCACGGCTAAGATGGGGAACTGCACTGTTTGTACCAGGAACTCCTGTTGCCTGGCCAAGGTAGGGAATGGGAGTGGGGGACAATCAGTTATTCCTTGACAGCCCTGCAGCATTCCTGACCTGGATTATAATCTGAGTGGAACAGTACCATTGTTATTGGAATTCTGAAAAATAAATTACTCAGGTTATGGCCAGGATGGAAATTTACCAATGACTAAAGCCAATCATCTCACAACCTTATAAAGAACAGTACTAAGTAAGACCCTTTGAGCTCTCCTGCACTGCAGCAGACTGTGACAGCACCTCCTTCTGAGCAGGATGCCGCCCAGAGCTTGCAAACTCCCAAGTTTGTGAGGTTAGGAGGACCACTGCTGAAAGATGATGATGGGGCATGGGCTTATACATCTGCTCCTCAAGGTTCAACCCTTCACCTGTTGAGAAATGCAAATACATTTGATGCGAGTACTTCACTGAACTCAAGGGGAGCTTTTAACAGGTATACCTTTGTACATCTCTCTCCCTCCATCTATTCCTTTGGTTCTGTGTGCGGGTGTATGTGAATTGGTTTATATGCCTCATAGCAAGTATAGTATAAGTTTTGGATCCATAGTTAAATCACTGGTGTAATTCAAGTAAACCCTACTGATTCTATGATTTATTAGTCTATGATTAAGTGCTGATAAAATCTTGTGATCAACTTTAAACTGTGAATAAACCTTAGACATCCTTTAGGTTTAAACCCATTCTCCAAGTCTGAGACTAAGATTGGACCTAGATGCACCTAAACTTTATAAGGATTTTAGAAAGTAAGGGGTTCTGTTCTGAACATTGAGACTCAACAGGAGAATTTCCTTATTTTTTATATTCCTTTAGATATAAACCATTGTCCAAGTCTGAGACTAAGATTGTACCTAGACACACCTAAACTCCATGAGTTTAGAAAGCAAGTGGGTCCGTTCTGAACCTCATGACTTAACAGGAGGGTTTCTTTTATCCTTCATATTCCTCCATTAGGCATAAACTGTTGTCCAAGCCTGAGACTAAGATTAGATCTAGCTGCATCTAAGATCCATCAGGCGTTTAGAAAGCAAGGGGGTTCACTCAACCTTGTGACTCAACAGGAGGGTCTCCCTTACCCCCTTCTGCATCTCTGATCTCTGTGCAAATCATTCTAGCTTGATTCCAACTTGATTTTCTTTCGTATGTTTCACCCATGTAATAAGTAATAGATTGAACCTTGCCATCAAACTTTGTGAAGTCACACTCCCACAAATGCACATTAAAGCCGTTTTGCTAGTACCCTTTATGGTGATTCTTCAAGCAACCTAAACCACTCATTCGCAACACTGTGATACAAATTTCATGCACTAAATCTCTTGCCCTTTCCTCCAATGACCGCATTGTTCTGCAACACTTTGCAGATGCTCCCTAATTCTTTCTCCAAGTAGTAGTAAATAAGTAATCCATCACTGTGAGGCGACCATGACTTAAGGAGTTCTCAACCTACCTTGAGAGCACTACATAGTTATCATACTCATAGAACTGGGCTTTTTATATACACAGCATTCACAGAGCCATGCACGTCAAATATGTACCATTTTCATTCTCATAATAACAGTAGCTGGTGCAATTATCACTTTCTTCTCAATTCCACTGCAACTGGATAGCAGAGGCCTTAATAAGACGACAGACAGAAAAAAAGAAATCCACTCTGAATATAGCTCAGCTACCAATATCTGCAGTCTGTGCAGATGCACTGTCCGCATGCATGCCCCCAGGAAGCTAAGTATTAAAAGCACTTACATCTAGATACATTTTTTTGTCATTGTAGTACCTGAAGGTCATAGAAATGTCCTGTTTGTGTTTGAAGCACAGGTGTAGTGACTGATGCCCACTTCAGTCACCTCTCAACAACAGGACAAATGTGGAACTCCACAATCAAAGTTTGTAGGCGGACATCATCTCAAAACTCTTTTACAAACTGAGTTCAAATACAACAGCCAGCTCACATTAAGTATTTTCTTGCTCCCAAAGGGTACTCAGAGGGTAAGAAAGCAAGACAACAACACAGGACACAAAAGCTTAATCCATACAGAAGGTGAAGTTATATAGTGAGAACTACAGTGACATGCAATACTAAAGCAGCATTGGTTATAATGCCAAGCTTAGAATTTTTAGAGTATCACAGGTGCAGTGAAACCCAAGTTACGAAAGAACCCATTTCCTTGAGAACTATGGAGAAATAATCAGAAAGAGAAGAACCTTTATGACATAACCAGTTAAGTTACCTGATTAACTTGTAAAATTAATCAAATACTGTAATATTTTCTTAATATTCTTCCTCTACATTTCAATATAACAGAATCAGTTCAATCTGTCAACACTATGTGAAATCTTACACAACATCCTTTCTATGTGTTTCCACTACAAGGACATGTATGAATAATTGGAAAGAAGTTTCCATTCCTTACCTTCGTATCAGAGCACCAATGCAATTAGGGGGAAAAAAAAAAAAAAAGAAGAAGAAAGAAGGAATAATCTAATGACACTTTAAGGTCCAGCTTCTCAAACGAAACATCATATTTCTGCTCTCATCCACATCACTGCCTGTCTGTGCTCACTGTTGGACAGCTTTACATATCATAAAGTTACTTAGAATGGAAAAGATCTTTAAGATCATCAAATGCAACCACTGACCCAGCACTACCAAGTCTACCACTAAACCATGTTCCTAAGCACCACATCTACACATCTTTTCAATATCTACAGGGATGGCGATTCCACCACCTCCCTAGCAGCTTGTTCCAATATTTCAACACCCCTTCAACACCTTGTTGGCCTCCTTGGCCACCTGGGCACCCTGCTGGCTCAGATTCAGCCAGCTGTCAGCCAGCACCCCCAGGTCCTTTTCCCCAGGCAGCTTTCCAGCCACTCTGCCCCAAGCCTGTAGTGCTGCGTGGGGCTGTTGTGACCCAAGTGCAGGACCCAGCACTTCTGCAAGCACCTCATGTATAAAAAGATCAATCCAAGCCCAAGGTCTTAAATTAGAGCCTAAACTAAGTTTTTTGGTGCGGAAACTCACCTTCTGCTCACCTAGAGCACTGACAGCCTTGTTGTTCTAAAAAAATAAAACAAGATTCTCTTTCTACTTGCAACTACCTCATTCAAATTTTGTATGAGCCAGCATTATATAGAAGCATTTGATACTCACCAAGAGCATGCTGGGTTTCATGACTGGCTTGACTTTTTGTTTACAAGATGAAAACATCTCCCAAAAAAGCATACAACGTGACATGGTGTTCAAGACTGCCCCCATCACAAGTTAAAATTAAGGTCAACACCACAAAAGGAAACACCAAGTACACTGTACTTCCCAGTTGAGTAGCAGGACACACATCCCCACAGATAAAGGAATCAACAGCAGAGGCAACACCTACAGTAACTACTAATACCTCAAAAACGGGCATCTGTACCACAATAGCAGACTCAGGTTTCACATAATAAACAACAGTCCTTCAACTGAAGAAAGAGGAAGGGGGAAAGGATATGGGTTAGAAAAATCTAAATTACTTGAATAATTACTTGGCCATATTGTAAATGCTAAATGTTGGAGTGAAAAAACAGACTCCAGTTCAATGCCCTAAGTCATGATGCCCCAGCTGTCAGAGGTAACATAAACCACACAGACAGATAATAAAAACACACTGGAAAACAACAGATTTGGAGGATAGGCACACTGTGTCAGAGGGACTGGTTTTGATGGGGAGCAAGACACTCTGATAAAGAAATTGATTTCCTGGTAGCAGGGGGTGGGTGGCCCACTTCAAAGTTTTGCTTTGGGTTACATTCTTACAACATTTATGCCCAAATAACTGGAAGTCTCCACACAAGAACTAATGAGGCAGACGTTGTTCCTTTCTTCCTAACAGATGTCCAGAAACTACTGCTTCCAAATATTATCTGCTATAATTGAGATCAAGTCCTCTCAGTGGCAAAAGCAATTTTTAAAAATTTTTATTCTGGCCTTGAAGTGTCATTCTTTCACCAGATTGAAACTTTCAGGTACAATCATGTCAAGGGGTTTCCTTCCTATTCACCAGCAGAAAAAATAATTTAAATAGCTATAATAACTTCATAATGTTAGAAGCTCCCAGATTTCATTGACATTAGTTAAAACAATCTGTTAATGTTGCGTTTTTCCTTTTTGATGGAAAATTAAGCTTGTTTTAAAGTAGTTTTTTAGCTGATAAGTAACGAATTATGTGTACGCACTGTCTTCAAGGAAGGCTCTGATTCAGTGGTCTTTATTGTAGAATTGATATGTACTTATGGTCAGTAAATACAAAAGACATCTGGCATTGTAAGCAGCTGTAGAAAATGCAGCATTAAGGAGCACACATCATCAGGACAGCTATTAAAAAACCCAAGCAAATAATAATAATAAAAAACAACAATCGTGCCAAGGATACTACACAGGATAGTGTTTGTCAACTGATCTGAAGCTACTGACTACTGGCAAGCAATGCAAGCATCCAGTGGTAGAGCTCCCTATTTTGTAGCACAGGGATCTCCTGAAACAGACATGGTATTGCTGTGTTGAACAACCATTGAGAAGATCTTTTTTCTGTGAATTTGCCTAACCAGGCTTTACGTCCATCACAGTGTTAGCATCCAAAAACTCAGTAAGCATTCCAATTTAAATACGCTTCATGGAAAAAGAGTCTTTTTTTTTTTTTCCACAGTGCCACTTGAAATTTCATTTCATGTCCCCTTGTTCTTGTGGGAAAGTTTGAATAAGCAATTCTTGTCACCCTCTCTGCACGTTCGCTGTACCTTTTCCAGGATGAAGCTTAAAAAAGCTGAAGAACCTTTTTAGATTTCTAAATAGGCAGAATTTGTAGAAGCATAAACACAGAAGCATGTAATTCTGCTAACACAGAATAGTCAAAGCTTACTGTAAAAGGCCATCACGTGCACTGAGCTTTGCCTACATATGAATTGATCCGGATGGAGTAGCATGACAGCATAGCTACATCCTCATGCTTCTAATACCCAAGTTAATTCAGGCATCTGTTCAGTAATGCATTGTGCTGCCTACAGATACCCTAGGAGGCTTGCTGCAAACCAAAAACAAGCTAATGAAAACAGAGACCGAAGAGCAGAGAGGGGGTGGGTGGGAAGTCAATCTAATCTCCTTTCAATAAACACAATATATATGAATGTTAGTTTCAATAACAGAAACGATCCTTAAATCTCTTGCAGATTACTGAGGATAAGCACACTCAAATTTATATTGAAATGAAAGAATGTGAGTTCTCTCACCTTTATACGTACAGCACAATTAAAAGGATCAAACGCATAGCCCAGATGATGACAGCCCAGGACTCCTGAGCCACACGTGGCTTTTCAACATCTCTAGTGCTGCTCACATGCAGCATTCAATTGTTCTTAAGAGATAAATGCTTGCACGAAATTTTCTTAATAAGAACATTTATTGAACAGCTACTCATACAAATACCTCAAGGCACATCAAAAACAATCAAAAAAGTTTGTATCAGTGTCAAAGCTTTGAAAATACTATATAAAGTAGAATACTTACATACAACTGTTCTTCACATCTCTAAAAAAAAAAAAAACCACCCAAATCATCTGCAATTCCCACTCCCAACAGCACAAGCTACATATACGTAAGACAAATGCCAAGTTTTAAGTACACAATGACACAGAGCTGTAACGCACCATATTCCTTCCAATGCTAGTCTCAACATTTGAATTCAGCAATGTAATCACTTTCAAATCCTGGATTACAATGCTTCCAAAAGCCATAGGACAAGTGTAACATAGGTAATCAGTTTAGTGTGACTGTCTGAACATTCGTCAAGCTCTCCTCACCCTGCATCTCGGCAACAGGCAGAAACCTTACCACCTCTTGGATAACAGTTTGATCAGTTTTCCCAATACCTGCCAACGTTTTTGCTAAATCTTTCCTTTGGATACCCTAGCTATTAGACAATGTAACTTAGAAAAGAGCACTAAAATTAACAAGTCATGGCACCTATTTGCTGTTGAGAATGGTTGCCAATCTAGAACACCAAAAATGGAATAATTCAGCATGTACTACCAGGGTCCCTGTCCTTGCAGGTATGAGATTTATTTGGTGGTTTTATTCTGTCAAACAGCTAGTTAAGCCCTTCATATTTCTTAAACTCATGCTGCATATTGTAATGTCTACCTCTTAACCCTGCTACGAGCAATTTCTTGATTTGTATTAGTTCTGGAAAGAGGAATTTAAACGTAAAAAGAAAATAAAACCAACAGGTCTTGACTTTTGACTTAAAAAGGTTAGACTTCTAACTATGTTATTCACTATGACTTTTATTAAGACTAAGTATTTCCAAGTTTCTAAGCATTTTCAAACGTTGTTAAGTAATTGCCTTGATCTTTAGTAGCATGATCAAGCAAAAGAGTTATTGCTATTTAACTTTAACTTGAGAAGTCTTCCTGCTTCACTCACAGTCTTCAGAGATCTGAAGTTTCTGATTAAAATCAAATAAACCGTCAGGACTTTTTGTAACTTCCTGTAAGAATCAGGTACAGTAAAGAAGGCAGGCTAATGTATTCACAGTATATCATTCTAAGGTCCAGCAAAGCCAACAAAGCCCTGTCATCGCAGACATCTGATCTCATGACAACTCTTCAGTGCATTTTGGACCTCTTTAAAGCATGAGGTTGTGCTCACCAAAAGTCTCCAAAAAGTTAGATTTAAGAGACAAGTTTCTATGTGATTTCAAATCCAGATCTATGGTGATACATTTGTACGTGCTGGAAGGTTCGCTGGCTACCTGTCATATTTGTACAAAGCCAGCAGAAATTGAACAGGAAAATTAAATGCCTCTCATAACTAAGAAAAGAGGATGTTCTTCCAGAAAATGCTTAACTTTTTTTTCAGAACAATATGAAGACTATTTTTTTTAAAATAGGTCTTGAATAGGTAAGTACTTCCTTACAATTTCGTAATGACTTAATGCAAGAACACTTGGTACGGTCCAAAACCTAATGACCAGACATTTCCCAATTCTCCTCTTTCCTCCCCAAAAGCATTATAACACAACATGCTGCTCCAAACTTGGGAGGCATAATTTCACAGCCTTAAACTGCAGGCAGCACCACGCAAACCCAAGCTCAGAAGAGCTGGAGTCTTGTGAACTGCAAAGAAAACAAGACTGCTGTGCAAGCTGCAGGCATTACTCTTTGCTAATGATCAGAGCCACCTAAGGGGAAAAACAGACAACGGTACAGTAGCTGAGAAACTTCATGTGTTTGGTATCGAAGTGTTTGGCAAATGAGACCAGGTTCCTCTTAATATTTCACTGTTTACTCCCATTCAAGTAATAAATAGCGTTCAAGGAAGCCAAGAAAAGCAGAGTGTAACTTCATTAATACGAAGGACACAGAGCACCCACCTTCTCCAGTAATTTTTTTCTAACAGACAGGTCCATCAAATGACCTTATATAGATGAAACACTCCAGTTTTCTCCTGTTTCCTTTACAAGAGCAGAGTTTAACTCTGTAGTTGACCTGCCACTGGTAGAAGACAATAAAAAACCCCCATCACTGGAAAACCAACAGAATGCAAACACGAAAAAGAATGTAGAAAAAAAAGTCAATGTATCCTGCAATTTTCAATGCCATTTCTTTTAAGCTTGTCTGGTATTATTATTTTTCAGATTAATTTTATTTTTCTGGTAATCTGTACGTCTCTGATGACATTCAACCATTTCATTATAAGTTTATTTTAAATATTTTCATTTTACCACTAAGAGTTCTGTTTATTTTGACTTTAACCTACCTGCAATGTTCTCTCTAGCATTTCATAACTCAAGAAATTATTCTGTGTTTTGTAAGATATGAGCTTTAACCAGATTGCTACTTACAATGCAGGTTTATTAAATGTCACTTTTTGGCTGCATATCAAAAATCTTTAGGATATGGTTTTAATCATAAATAGTCATTTCTTCAGTAATGAAACAAAAATCCTACCAACATATGCAATAAGCAAGTTGTGCAATTTAGCTAACATTAAAAGTAAACTGTAATTATGAGCTCCTGTAGCCTGTCCTACAGGTCTGCCAATTCTCTGTAGATACAAACTCAGTATCAGAAAACCTCTTGAAACACAGGACAGTTTGGCAAGGTGTGGAATTAAGTGCAGCTAAGGAAGACAATGATTGCAAATCACTTACAAGTACCCTGGCACATGTTTCTTCTTTTAAATGAGGCATAACTTTCTTGATCTAGTGTAATTAAGAGGCATTACAAGCACACTGGAATACAGCTATCGGGACTAGTAAAGAAAAACTATTTTCTCCTGTGCAAATCCTCAGAGACTGCTGAACACAAGTTCAAACATCCCACTCTGGCTTTAAACTGGTTTATTAGGTTTAATGGCTGGAAATAACCACTGCACTTTTCAAACTGATTTCAATAGTTGAGCCAGCAGAATTCAGTGTGTTTAGCCCTGCAGTTTCATCACTAATCCATAATCTCTGTAAAGTTAAAACTTCAGGGATATTTAACATAATCCCTCATGTATCTTAAAACATATGACCAAAGAGAACTGTAACAAGTGCATACGCTTTTTTCCAAACCAGAGCTCTAAAAAAACCCCAACAAAAAACTACTGGGATGTACACTTCTAACAGTATCTCTGCAGTATTAGGGTGCACTTTCAGAAGTGCAACTGTATGATCCCTCTTGAAAAACCAGGACCTTCACATTCGGCTCATGCTTGCGTAAGAACAGTGCCTGTTACTCCGTACTTAAGGATGAAAAGAATTTAGGTTCAGTTGGCAGCTGTTCATAGAAGTGCACAACAGCATGAGAAAAATATAGCTGAAAAGTATATGCAACAAATTAAGGATAATGAAGATTGCTGACAAGGGGGTGATTGTTCTGTTTGATGTAATGGGGTAAAAGAAGTGTATGACCAAAGGGTCATCTTTATAATGTTTATATGACGATTCACTGCAGCATCTGAACATTTATCTTTTTATGCACGAGTACTTAAACAGAGAAGAGAATTCTTTTGGGTTTTGACACCCTGGGAGAGTCACTAAAAATAACTGCTATTGTAACAATTCTCTCTTTACCCCTTCCACTAGATTTGGCACAGAAGCCTAGAGTATGTTTGGGATACCACAGGTCCAGGAAAGCACAGAAAACTGTGACGTATTTCTAAGAAATTAGTACTGGGAGAAACACATTATCATCCTGCACCATTAAATACTTCCAAGTAAAACTAGTCAAAGTATGGACAAGCAACTAGGCAGTCCAAGACAAACCAGACACAGGTACTTCTTTTAGTATTAAGGAGTTATCCCATCCTTCTCCAGATGAAACTACTACAGGACTCTTACTACTTGTGGTTTTTAAGAGTTTCAGTAAAGATCTGTTTTGTATATAAGAAAGATGAGCAGAGACGGGAGGTAAAAAGACTTGTGCCAGCCCAGCTGCCTGTCAGCAGGTTAAGAACAAAGCTGAAATAAGCTAACTCAAATCAAGCGGATTTGCAATCTATCCACTTGGCCACTGTCCATGCTATTAAACCACATCACTTGTTCTAAACTGAACGGAGGTACAAAACTCACAGACTTAAAGGAAAAGAAGCTGCCAAACTTCACTTGAAAGAGGCACGGACAAGGCAGGGAATGAAGTGAAATGAAAGTCAATGCAAAACCTGTAGCAAAGAAGGCAGAGCCTCCTCCCAGGAGGGGACACCACTCCCAGGGAGGGACAGCAACTCCAGAGTTAGACTTGGCCACAGTGTCCCAATTCATCAAGAGCACCATCACATCACACATAGCTGATAATTATTACACTATCTTAAAATATTTCATTTTCTTAAATACTAGGGTGTTGCGGTTCTTTCCCTCTCCAATTACTAGCTTCCTGGGGATCCAGATAGAATAACAAAGGCTTCATGTGATTTATCCAGCATCTGAGGTAAGGAGAGGACAAAGTTGCATTTTCCTCCCATGCCTGAAAAGCCCTTCTGAAACAAGAATATGAAACTGAAGCAGAAGATCCCTTGCAAAAAGATATTCAACAAATAAGTAAGTTTTGTGGAAATGGATATTTACTAAGTGATAAACCATGGAGATCATATCCTTTAGCTGTTATGCACCTGGTTGAACAAATTATTTGGTCAGGTAGCGGAGTGTAAATGGATCTTTTCCATTGCACAGCCATTAAACATTTTGTTTTTAACATCTACCTTCATAAACTGGTTCCAAATGTATTGGGCCTTTGGCTTTTCGTATGAACACCCTTAGAAAGGAGACATTAATTCAGAAACTAATTGGCAAGAACAGATCACCCAGAGCTTACCACTGCAGATTATAAAAACAAAAACAATTACGTATGTGACTGTACCATAAAGTTAACTGCAGGACACTGTCAAGATAATGCACAAAATTGCACTGTCCACAGACAAAGTAAAGACAGATAGTTGCAAATTACTCTGGGAATTCCTTATATGAGGTTTTCCTCTCTGCTACAAACACTGACATCTCAGAAAGGAATTTATACCTTAAATAAATGTTGATAAAAATAATTTACCACAAAAATATCTCATTTACTTCTTTCAAAGACCAAGTTGCAGCTGCACAGTGCTGCAGGAAGAAAGCAGTATTGCCCAACAGCAATGATGGTGCTCAGGAATACACTAGGCAAAAAATCCCAAACAAGTGAAGAAGCAATGGTTCCCACCAATCTAGCTTTAGAAAAAATTCTCTCAGAGTCTGGCAGTCACATTACCCATAGAAGCAAGATACATGAAACAGGGAAATCAGAGTTTTTATCCGCATCAAGAGGACCACCACTACCCTACATCCTATGCTTTACCTCAAAGGTCAATGCTTCAGATAACAGCTGTAGCTGCCACCATGACAATAAACAAGCAAAACAAAAAACCCTACAGTTAAGGCATAAGCAAAACTTTGTTTAATCATGGTCAGCTTGCAGCAAGTGGCACATAAAAAAAAAAAAAATACACACAGCACGCTCAAAGCTCCAAAGAGTATATAAAACCAATTGCTGCAGTATTCAGAAGTTCTGCCACTACCAAAATCCATGGTGAGGCCCCCACTTGCACAAAATTCTCTTCCACATTTTTTGAATAAAGGGCACAAGAACCACTAGAACAGATTCTAGTTAGAGAAAGACAGGAAGGCTCATCAGGGGCATGCACCATCTTCCACTGCAGTGAAGAACTGAGCTTGGAAAAGAAAACTAACTGACAAGATACTACAGAGGTATGCAAATCACAAACGGTATGGGAAAATGAACACAGAATTATCACCTTCTCAAAGCATAACAACTTCAAGGAATGAATAGTCTGGCAGCAGACTTGAAACAAACCATATAATATTTTCACAAAGGCACAATCAAGTTTTGGAATATCACTGTCACAAAACTCTGTGAAGGTCAAAAATAGGCAAAGTTTAAAAAAGGGATTAAAGATACAGGAGGACTTAATTACAACAGTCCTAATGTACTCTTTGGCTTTGCAAGCCTCTAAAAACTACTGTAAAATCTGTACTTGCCTTACTTCTTATACACTTTCCCAATAAAGGATTAATGGACAGGTTACCTACATCTGTGGCTCGATCCAGCTTGACAGTTGTTTATTTCCTATACACCACCAATCAGTTTCCGATACCAACTTGAACTTAAGTAGCAATATACAGATGTTGAAAATTAGTAATTTAGGTGATTAGTAGACTAGAAAGAGGGTTGTTTTTTTTTTTTAAATGGAGCGAATCAAGCCCTTAGTACTGGTAAGATTAACATCATGTGGCATGTCTACTATATGGAGATTTCTTCTTTTAATTGGAAGATCTTCAATACCACTGGAAAAAAGTCAGCTGCTGAGAGCCAAGCCATCTGAAGATGACTAAGCACATACACACTTTCAAAACAACAGTTGCTTTCCTTAGACATATCTGGCTGTAAAACAACTCTATGATTTAGTACTTCTGCATTATTCCCTTCCCCCCTCTCAGAAAATCATATGCCTGAGACCTCTGAGTTTAAACAATTGAGATACCAATTCAAATATAGAATCACTGGAAGCACCACACATGAATAAACACCGTTTTGGATTTGATTCAGCAGCAGGTTTTGATCCATGATCCATATCATAATCCCACTCACTAATTAAAACTATTGCAGGTGTGTAAATAACTAACACATCTAGTCTGTAATGGGTTTATTCCTCCTAACAGCGAATTGAAGAGACCAAATCGAATAAAAGTGACGTTTTATGGAGTAGGAAAGTATTTGCAACCCAATACACAGTTAAACTTTGGGAGGAAGAGGAGAGTAAGAGGCACACCAAGGCTTGCAACACTGCTTCTAACTTCCTTAATTTCAATACGCTATATTCAACTCAAAAAAAATCTGCGGTTTATTAACTCTAAAATCACCATCCCAATTAAAACAAATCCCCTTTCCATTTCACTAGGATTATCTGAAACGTCAGCCAACAATCACTGCTGGGCTCACACTGGAATTCATTAGTTCCAACCAGCAGCAATGTTAATGGGTATAATAATTACACTCATTGGTGGCTTGGTTACTTGTTGTGCCAGAAGGGTTACGTGACCAGCATAACCCTATCTGTTCCTTGAAGGCTTGCAACAAAGTGTCACAGAAAGGAAATTACATATGAGCAAAAACAGTGAAGTGTTATGACTTTTCATAATTGTTTTCTACCATGTATGGAAATTAGACTATTTTACGCTTTTGGTCTCCAAAAGAATTGGAGGTATCAAGTGAGTCAAAACAGAATTTTCTTGCTCAAGTGTCTCTTGTGGAATTTGCAGCCTTTATATTTCAGTTGGATTAGACATGGGAAGAGAGACTATGAATTCTATTAGGAAATACCACTACAAACACACCACCTTTTCTGAAAAAGAGTTGGCATACTGATTATGAAATTAGATGTATGTACTTTCATCCGCTTTATTGTTTCAATTCCTTCTCCTCCTTTTAAAGGAAAGCCACCAAACACTGGCACACAGCAAGTAACAATCAGTAAAAGGAGTGATCAAATAGTGATGAATGAAATAGAATAAAAAGTTAAACTGAAGAGACCTGTTAATTTGTGCCTTTGTAAAAGCAGTACAGTAGTCACCAGCACACAGAAAGGGCTTGATGTTAAGTGTGGAGATTGGTCTCCATTACAATATTAAACTGATTAATGGAATTATTGCAATGTAGGGCAAGTACATGCCAAATGGAGACTAAAATATCATCTTAACGATTCTACCCTGCAACTTTCTTTGCCCAGGTAGACTTTTGAGCTATGAACATACTTCATCAGGACTAGGGATTTACATAAAATATTCAGGATTGACCTGGTTTCATCAACGTTAGCCCTATTTAAAACTTGCACAGCTAGGACTGGGAAGTGTAATTAAGTGACAGGACAAAAGTTTTCTGGCTTTTCTGTTTTAGGGTAGAGTTTTTTCCCTTTCATAGTTCTTAAAAGTTTGTTTAATTTGTTCCAAAATTATTGAAAATCAGGTCTCTTATTTCAGCAACTCAAAAGCTAATCAAAGTATAGTAGAGCAAAAACTGAGGTAATTCAGATGGATGTATTTCATCTCATGCCTCCTGAATTTAGGGTACTTCTGACTAAGAAAGATGCTTTCCCATTTTAACTCCTCCTTTGTTAAAAAAACAACTCTTTCCATCTTTGGAAGCATATATTTTGCAACTTAGAACTTCTTACTTAATTCCATTTTTTTTCTCCAACTATAAAACTGTTAATGCACAGAAACTGATATTTCATGCTTTTCAAAACCATGGATTACTCATGAACTACAACACAGGACCCATGTAAAATTGCATATGCTGATTTCTAGTAAAGTAGCATGAAGCAGCAGCGCAAGTGGCAGAATAGCCACCACCACAAACACAGAATCATTTAGGTAAGAAAGGACCCTTAAGATCAAATCCAACTGTAAAAAATAATACACTATACCTATATATACACTATACCTCTTTCTCAGCAGACAATTTATTAGCTCATGCCTACTAACCACACAAAGTTATCTAACCTTTATTTTGGTATCCAAGAAAGGTCTTTCAGAGTTACTTTGGTATCTCTGGACGATACTGCATTCTGCCATACAGTCACTAATACCTAAATGTCGGAGTGACATTTCATATATGTGGGTTTTGCTTTTCCAATTTTTCTAAGTATACAGAAGTATACAGAAGATAGAAAAAGCAAAGGAACTACCAGACTTGCCATAGTTGTGATGACAAAAAGAATACTCTGGCAATGACTTAGAAGATTTTGGCACAGGACAAATGTTTCCAGCTGAGTTTGCTCTGGAATTCATAACAAAGCTGACTGTCTGAACAGCTGGTGTGAACCTGCAACTGCAATATTTGCCTGATATAACTTGGAAACTGAAAACCATGAAAACAAGACATTATTCTTTTACACAATAAAAAAAACCCGAAAACAAACTAACCCATGAAAACAACAGCCACCCACAAACAAGAAAAAACAACAAAGAAAAACAAGACTCAGTACAGGAAAATTAATCAAGAAATTAATCAAAAGCTTAAGATAAGAAACTAAGTATTATTCTGAGTAAAACAAAAGTGGTAATGTAAACACAAGTGCTAAAACTACTGTCACCTACAACAGAATTCACTGGAATTGTTAATCTCATCATAAGACTCTAAAGTAGGTCACAGCAGGCTTACAATTTGACAGAAAGCAAAGACTAAGAGGTAATAGTATGCAAATCACCTTCCTTACAGAGTTGATACTTCTTCCCTCCCACCCTTGATTTTGACCAAGCCTCAACTACAAAATGATCCACTGTCTCTGCAGACACGGCAATATTTACATACACACCTTTAAAAATAATATTCATGCAAACCATCTGCTTTTAGACCACTTCTAATTGATCTAGAATTTGTTATTTTGTTTATGGAATAGTTTACAGCTGCTCAGTATGATCTTAAATGCTACGATCAGAAGGTATTAAAGAGACTGAATGCATTACTTAGAAATCCTAGTTCTAAATATACAAAATTTTTATTTATACTCTCAGAACTCAGGCTTAATGGAGAATTTAACCTAACTTCCTGAAGAATTTCAGAACAAACTTCAATTAACTGGTGTACCTGTGAAAGGTAAAGAGGTAAACTCAGTTATTCCTTTCTGAGCAACATTTCTAAGAAACATTTGTGTAGCCACGTTTATCTTAATGTTCAGCACATCCTGAAAACTATGTTTATTGGTAAAAAAAAAAAAAAAAGGAAAAAATGACCCAAGAATGAAAAAAGTCTGCAAAGTGCCTGGCTTCCTTACATTACAAACTGTAATCATCACTTTCAGCACTTAATATGCTTAACACTTACCAAGTTAAATAATCAAGTAAAATTTGTCTCTTCCCTATATTCAATGAGTTAACTTGGGCATTTAGGATATTAGAACTTCAAAACAGGTTTTTTTGCCTTATTGCCCAAGGGAAGGCCAACACTTCAGGATAAAAATTCTTTATTATAAGTAAAACTCTTACAAGCAGCTCCCAAATCACATTCTTAGATCTGAAAGCTATATTCTGATAGAGATTTTATTTTACCTAGAGACTTTTTTTCCAGCTCAGTGTTTCAGAATTCACCATGGGAACAAAGCAATGCACTCATGATAACATCAAGTGAGATACAACTACTGCACCAACACTGCACTCAACGTAGCACATTAATTGTATTCTAGATTATTTTACCCAGGAAATAACCTAGCTAACTCCTGCCAAGCAGCTTTTTTTTCTTCTTTTATTTCTGTACACCTTTTAAAAAAAAATCAGATGTAAATACTGTACACTTGTGAGGCTTTGATGCAAGAAGGAAGAACAAAAATTGTTACGGTATACTGGATATAATACACCGACTAGGTGAAACCATGTGTCTTAAAACTTAGGTTTTGTTCTCTACATTTTAAGGGCCACAGTACTGGACTCATCTTTATTGTCAATATACAGTCATGTTTTCAGATATTTGCTTTGTAATCAAGGTAGCTGTACATAAAGGAATCTTCCAAACCCAAATCCTCCTTAAGGTGCCAGAACAGAACTTCCCGGTGCTGTTTAATGAGGCTTTAAATATTCAGTAAATCAGGTGCAACAGTTCAGAGTGCCTATCTGTCCATGCCCAGGTGATATCACAAGTCCTTTCTCCATTGCTAAGAGGTTGGTGATGTGTGTTACCCAACTGGCCTTTGGGTCAGTAATAGAATCAAGGATCATTAAACTTTAACAACTTCTACCCATGGAAGTCAGACCAAGTCTGTTGGAAAGGGAAAAAAACTCCAAGACAGAATCATTTTTGTCAATTAACAACGCAGATTCTTGCAAGTCTTGGTCTCAGGTGGACAGAGATGGAGAGAATTGGAAGAAGCAGCAAAAGTATGTCAAAAGATCTGAGGAATCTGAGGAAGTTGCAGAAAGGTTCTGCAGGAGAGACAGTAGCTTATTCCCATACCAGGGAACTTCTAGGAGGAGGACAAAGGTATTGTGTCAACGATGCAAAGTTGATGCAATGTGAGGTAGGGGGGAAATAGAAGAATGAGCCCTTCAGAGACTCAAATATAAGCAAAAGAAAGCAAGCACCAGAGAAGTTAAGAAATTAAGGCAGAGAGAAAATCTAGAAACTTTTATTCATAAGGAATGATGCAATTAGGTGGAGAAATCTTTCAGAAACATACATATACTTAAATATTCTTAGTATCTTTTTAATACAACATTTACCTAGATAGGTAACTGTTAAACAGTGCTGACAGGGTCAGAACAGCGTCTTCTCAAGACAGAGTTTTTCTGAGATTGGAAGTGGTCCCACCAAATCAGACATGGCACCAGGAACCCACTTTCACAGAAGGACAGCATAGAGATAACCCTCACTAGGCAAGTGCAGATGAAACACAAAATGAGTCTACCGTAACCTAAGAAACGCTAAGGCTGTCACACTGAAGCGACACACAATAATGCTAACACAAGCCTAGCAGCTCTTACACAGCTGGGTTTTGATATTTATTCAGTGAGAAGGTTAACTGCTGGCATAAAGGAAACTACGAAGAACTTTAAATCTTAAAAGAAAGGAGAGGTGCTGAATTCAGAGAAGCTGAAAAAAGCAATTGGTTGTTGGCTTCTCAGACTGCTTTCTTCAAAGGACTTGAGCATGTGTTAATGCTTCCTTTATCATGTGGTCATTTGTCCTCAGAGAATCAGACTAAGACCAGAAGAGTCATTCCAGTTAAATCATTAAACAAGCAGCAGATTACTATGACTTCTAGATTACATTGACCATTTCAAAGGTGAATGCCCTTTCTGACTAGCCATCAGCGTCCTTTCCTATTAGAGGGTTATTTATGTCTCTTATTTAGGCACAGGCCAAAAAAAGACAGTCAGCATTTCATATTTGACAGTTGAGTACTTCAGTATGAAGTGACTTGATACTAATTACTGTGAATGAAAGTCTCAGTGTTGTCATTTATCACAACAAAAGCACTGCAATAAAAAAAAAATTGGTGATGGAATGTTTGCAACTGCTGATAGTCAATGAACTGGCTAGTTTACAGTCATACAAAGCCAAAATTGAATAGGAAACAGTGGCCTACAGGATCTGTAACTACACAAATAGATTAAAGAGATTAATTAAGATTAATTAATTAATTAATAAGAGATTCTGATGTGTCAGAGAAAGTAAAGTGTCAAGAAAAGTAAGTGCAGGGTAGAAAAAAAAAAGGTAAGAACTAATGTTTCCAGAAAAAACTAATTAGCAGCCAATTTATCACATTGCAACCACCAACCATTTTAATCCTGAGGGGGTTTCTGACAAGCTAGAAGGGGAAAATTAAAGAAATCTTGTGAAACAGATCTAGGGCAGTATTCTAGGTCAGTGTGCTGAGAAAAGCAGTGCTGCAGAGGGCTGGGCAGCACTGGTGCTGCAATCTCACAGCTGCCAATGGGTGTTGCTATGGGCACAAATCCCACCAAGGAAGCAAGGTAGGAAACCAGCTCTTTCAGCACACTGACCTCTGTAACAACTCATCCTGTCTTCCGGAATTCACTCAAGCTGACCGCAAGGCATTAGATTCTTCCAAAGACTCATTTTCCCAGCCATGGCTGTAATACAAGTGTTACTTTGGAGGAAAACTTCAGTAATCACAGAGATGCTGTGATAAACATGGACTTCTATTCTTCAGCTTAAGAGAAGTTGTAGCTGAGATTCCCTTTCCCATAAGCAGGAAAGTGCTTGTTAACTTCTGTGAAGTACTTGGGTTTTAGCACATCAGTGCCAACAGCCTGGAGGTGGGACAAAGCTCCACTTCAATTACTCCAGCCCACCACTATGCACCTCCTGCTCTCGTCCTCCACATTTATCAGGCTACTCTGTCCTACCCTAACACTAGCAGGGAGACTTGGCCACCACCTTTCAGAACACGCAGTTACAAAACTAAGGCAAATCAAGTACTCCAGAAAGACAGCCAAGGTAACTGTCGTGTAACAGGCTGTTACACAGTTTTAGGATACACGGAGGAAAAAACCCCAACCTAATATAAAACCCCAAAAACCAAACCTCCCCCGAGATTTGCATTGGTATCTCTGTCCCAAAGGATGACAATGTGTTTCTTCAATTACATCCCCCACACCCTTTTCTAAGTTTGTGTTAAATAAGTTTGTAAAATTATACTATATTTTAAACTCAAGATGACTGAACCAATTATGCTGCCATAAATATAACTGTCAAAGTTACCTAGGCGATCCTAAACTGTTTTTTCTGAACTAAAACAAATAGTTGCAATTTACCCTAGGGATCAGGCTAGACATGTCAGAGTAAATTACAAATACCTGTAGCCCAGAATAAAAATTCCAGCAACAGCCAAACTAGCAATTACAAGATAATTAACTACTTCACTTCAAGGGACAAACATCATCTAATATCTACAAAGGCATTTATTACTGCAACAAGCCTTCAGTTAAGACAAGCCCAGAGAAATGGTTCTATCTAGAAGACACTAGTCAACAGCACAATATGCACAGCACAGGAGCCAAAAGAATGTTTGCTTTTGTTTATAAAATTATCTGAACAGCTTTAAAAGTTCAGGAAGGAAAAAAAGGAATCTGAAACCATGTCATGAGTGGCTGCTCATTCACTTAAATTGAGCTCAAAGTTTTTGCTTATCCAAAAATCCAGTGTTTGTACAGCTAGTCAAAAACATGCAACTCTCAAATGCTATTTTCTTCATCCATCTGATGGACCTGCAACAAAGTTCATTCTTAGTTACTTACACCTGGAACACACAAAAGGCATAGCCCTTACCAGTGGAATTCACATCCAGTCAAAGCAGCCTATATAAAATCAAACTACCAAAAGTAGCAAACAAATAAAGCATTTAATACTTTTTAAATTAGTTTACCAGTATTTTTTGCTATAATAACTACTGCTTACATGAACATGTCTGTGACTACAGCTTTTCACACAGCTGTTTTACCTTTGACCAGATCTCAAACATTCTGGCAGCTTGCCAGTTAGAGACACAAACATGAGAATATCATAGGCAAAACATATGATTTTGCTTCCTAGTTTCCAGCTTTGGCATATTTGCTAGTCTCTCCATTTAATTTCGACACCACATCCAGGACCAACCTTCCAAGTCTGGAGAGCTAAGTGAAGCATGGAAAGTGAGCCTACACACAAACAGAAATTGGAAAGTTACTTGCTTATTATCTTGTGCTGGTTTTGGCTGAGATTGTTTTCTTCCCAGTAGCTACTATGGGGCTATGTTTTGGATTTGTGCTGGAAACAATGTTGCTACTTCAAGGATGTTTTAGCTATGGCCTAGCAATGTTTACACACTCAAGGTCTTTCCTGCCCCTCACCCCACCCCACCAGCCGGTATTTTCTCGGCCGGGGGTGCCCAGAACCTGGGAGGGGACACAGCCAGGACAGCTGGCCGCAACTGACCAAAGGGATATTCCACACCACGTGATGTCATACTCAGCCATATAAAGCTGGGGGAACAAGGAGGGGCATGTTCCAAGCAATGGCTTTTGTCCTCCCAAGAAACTATTACGCATGATGGAGCCCTGCTGTCCTGGAGATGGCTGAACACCCGCCTGCCCATGGGAAGCAGTGAATGAATTCCTTGCTTTGCTTTGCTTGCACATGGGGCTCTTGCTTTACCTGTTAAACTGCCTTTATCTCAACCCACAAGTCTTCTCACTTTTACGCTTCTGATTCCCTCTGACCCACCAGGGGGGAGTGAGCAAGTGGCTGTGTGGGACGTAGTTACCGGTTGGGGTTAAACCATGACTTATCTTTTGACAGAAACAGGAGTGGATGTTCTGTATTTCACAGCATATAAACAATAGGCATTAAGTATAAAAACGCAGATGTACACCTCTTAACCTTTGTGCTTGCAGATGGAAGCCTGAATGTAATACATCGCCTATTCCCCCTCTAAAAGGCCCAACTGCATTTACCCACTGGCTCTCTGCACCTTGGCATTGCAGCCACTGGGGCTCACCTGTTGCAGAAGCAAAGCTCCCATATAAGGCAACTTTAAAAATCTTCTTTTAATTCTTCCTTGCTAAATTGACTAGGGTATTCATGGCAAGTTCCTACTTCAAATACCTTATGCTATTAGTTACTAGTAAACTAAGGTGTAGCTATTGAGGTAACAATCCATTCAATGCTCTTAGGACCCAAGAAATGGGGAATTTCTCACTTAACCACCTTATTCATGAAGCAAAAAGTTCCTCCACTATATAAAGAACCAAGAAATCAAACACGGATAGAAGCTTGAACTATTTCACTGTATCATTCTTCTCAGGTCTCAAAATTCCCCAACTTCCCCAAGAAAACAGAAAGTTGAGGTCTAGTGACAGCACCATTAAGCCAGTAAGAAACATCATAGTTGCTTAAAAATAAATGCTGTAAATGATACACTTTGTTACAGACACCATACATCACCATTATAGCAAGACCTGCACAAACACCTAGTACAAACACCTATCAAACATACCTTCAGCAACAGTCAAGAGAAAAACTGGGCGGTACAAAGCAGAGTTCAACAAGTGGAAGAGCAGCCTGTGCAATTAATTGTTAACAATTAACAAAGGAACAAAAGCAGACATTGCCTATTCAAAACCCAAAAGTATGAGGAAGTACAAAGGGACTTTCTTCGCTTCCTAAAATTTATTAAAGGCTTCTGCAAAACAGCAACAAGAATAAGCATATTAACTCAAGCCTCAGAAATCACTGCACACAGAACAATCTGTTACAAAACTAGAAATACAGAGCAGTAAATGTTTATTTGCAGTTTAAACATTTAAGTTTTGGCTTAGAACAAAATATTTCTTTTTAAACACCTTGACAACACCTCTGTGATCTTTTATTTTAGTATGTCTTGCATTGCTAAGGACAGGGTTGCATGCATGTTTTCCACTTACCCCTCTGGCTTTCTCATGGCATGTGTTCCCATTCTAGAGTTCAGTACTTTTTACTACTGAAGTCTGTTGAACCTTATCCCCTTCAATTCTAATCCAGTAACATTATCCTTGAGATGTTTTGAGCATAAATTTGAGGATAACAAGCATTTTTACAAACATTTTGGCAATCACATGGCATGTCCCCTTGAAGAAGAATAAGTACTCTTCTCTCCACACAGAAAAACCAGCAAAATTTAACTTTCAATTCTGTTCTTCATAAGAAAGTTTTCATCAACCATCCATTGGTCTCCGGCAACCCATTATTGCATTATTGTTTGTGTTTTTGAAAAAGGTATATGCACAGCATTCTAGACTTCTAACTTTCTTGTTCCTTCTTCCACAGGTAGAAAATTTAAGTTTCAAATTCAAGTTCAACGACTTATGTAAATTTTAACCACCACAGTGCGTTTAATTTGCATATTCCAACTGACAAGAACAATGTATGATTAGTCCAATTTTAACAAGTTACACATCCTCAGAAAGAAAGATTTTCACCTGTATAAGATATTATTATTCCAAACAAAGCCTGGAGCTCTCATCCACTTTCTGTAGGTCATACCTTACCAAGAAAAGCACATTCATTCCTAGAAATGGCCTTTGCTCAGGCTAAAAATTCTTGAAAGCAGCTATTCTTTATGCTGACAGATTTGTAAGACAGAAAAAAGTAGAAAACTTTACATTCGATAGGAAGTTTATTCATAATTTATCACACTATGAGGACCACCACAGGTTACTTACTACATTTGCCTTTTACAAAACCAGATACAATGATTTCCCTAGTGTATTAAACTGTATTAAATCACCTGGGAGCTGATTTCCTATGAAAGACTTTGAAAATATTTTTAATTTATTAAATAATTTGTTACAATAAATTCAAGTTAGTCCTGGAGGTGAATGAGATAGCATGAACTGGTTTCAGGTTTGTTTTTATTATTATATTATTATTTCTGGATAATGTCCAGATTTTCAAGAGACAACAGGATCAGCAAGTATCTTATCTAAAGCACCATCTACACACTGGGGTAATTAAGCTGCCTTTCAGTTCTGGGTTAATTCTTGGCTTCTCTGTCATTTCATGTTGTTCCACTAATAAATCTGTAAGCAACCATTTTAACTTCATTTCTAACTCAGAACAGCTTAGATTCACTAACCTAGCCTGCTTCAGTTTTAGCTATGACATTAGAAGCGATTACTAGTCTGTCTGAAAGCAAGTCACCATTTCAATGGATGTATTTTCCACATTTTTCATATTTGGTTTCAAAACAGCTGAAGAACCCTATTTGCTTTAAATTCCTCTTTTGAATGGGATATGCTGCCACTTAACTGCCAAAATCTGCTAATACCATTCTCCCAGCCTCCAAATGAAGAACCTGGAAGTCAGAGAAGTATTGGAACAAGTTGGGTTTTTTCTTAACATAACTGACTAGTGCAAGTTAATTTATTTGTTTTCTGCTGGGCTCTGAGGCTCTGGTAGTAGTACTTCATTGTGTTTTTATTAATGTGAACATCAGTGAGTCACCACTGTGTTGGGTCGTATCACCTTACTTGTACAGCATTCCACTACCTCATGGATGAAAGCATATAGTAACACTGACTGCAGCATTGTTCCCTTGAGATATCAACTTATTGACTTCACATCCAGAGAAACTCTGTTTTCACACCATACAATTGGTTTCTAAATTCATTAGACTTTAGACACAAAATCCATGGTCACTTTTTTCAAGTCTTTCAAGGCAGATCTTCATTTTTTAATATTTGAGTAACCCACTGAACTCCATGTAATCCTATTTTGAAACCTCTTTCTGCATACTTCGCTTTTTTTGTTAGACCGGTTCTTAATTTTACAACTATTATTCTAATAAAAACCAGTATCTTTGTTATTAATTTCATGAAGTGTCCTTTAGGTGCAAAACTGAGGTTCAGCTCTAGGCCATTAAAAGAAAAAAATAATATTTGTTTTAACCAAAACTTAATTGACCAAAACTTTAACCTACCAAAATTGGAAAAAAAAACCAAAACAATTATCAGAAATAATTGTATGCATGTTGTTACATTTTTCCTACTGAAGCAGTTCGTAGAATATCATATTTAACATTTCTGAAAAAACATTCATTATATCATAGCTTCTAGTAGCACAAACTTTCAAATATACTTTTAACACATATTACGGTATCCTTAAACAGAAAAGTAAAAACTGCAAAATTACTGTAGCATATTCCTTTGCTTACCACCTGTACCAGGCTTTGAGTGTCAAGGATGCACTACGTTTTTTAAATAAACAATACCAGCAAAGCATTTTTTGCCTTAGTCTCCTCTTTTTGGTTATTTTTGTCATCACTTTTACAAACTTTTAAAAATAAGTGCTTGTGGGACATTCAAAGGAGATGGACGCATCACATCAGTGACGCTAGGAGAGGTAATAGAGATAAAGTTAAAACAGAGGCTAAAGAGGGAAAAGGTTACAAATTACAAGAATAGAGGTAGGAAATTTAAGAGACACAGATTCCTTCTTCGTCCTCCTTTTGAAGTTCTAGACTTTGATATCTGGTGTCTGAGTGGATATAAGGAAAAACTTTGCCACCACGACACAGACTAGTAGTGCAGAAGGTTGCCCAGGACGGTTGTACAGTCTCCCCAGATATAAATTTTCAAGGCTACTGGATAAAACAGTAATCTGGTCTCATCTCACAACCAACCCCGATTCAAGCAGAAAGTTGGGCTAGAGATTTTCTGAGGTCCCTTCCACCCTGAATATACTATGATTTATTCTGAGTTCTCAAGCTGGGTTTGTGACTACAGTTCTGAACCATGCAAGAAAAGAAGCTCAAAACTATCAAGTAAATTCTGAATAGCTCCTTTACTATGTTTACAGTCTTGCTGCTGTTGTCATGTTCAGAAGCAAGTTAAGGGTAATCTTGTTTTATCTTCAAAAGGAGGAAAAAACATTAGTATTCAGTATTCCAACAAATTTCTGCTTACTTTAAAAGCAACGTAACTGTACATTTCGTACCCAGCCCAGATGAGACTACAGCGAATAAAACTTCTATTTACATGAACACAGGCTTATCTAAACAAAGCCTGCAGCTCCTTCAGAACAGTCCTTTGCCTGAGTCCTGCTCTCAGAGACAGAAAGGGGCACTTCTGACAAAGAATTAACAGCACTGCCATGTCTTGCTTACGTAAATCTGCCTGAGCTGTAGACCCTACTGTTGGTGGCAGTATTGGTATCTAAAATGACAAATATAAAACAGTCTAACTGCTGAAAGCTACCTAGGAAATCATAAAAATATGCCCACAGAAACCACCCCAGAAGTAAAATCAAAATATAAACGGTAGAAAGGAATTCTGCAAAGAAAAAAGCTCAAGAGAAAGTACAAACTATTTGGATCTGAACATCCCTGCACATCCTCCAACAAAAAAAATTTATGTGCAATGTCTGTCTAAGTAGGAAGACATAATTAAAAAATATATGTAATTACAATGAAAGAACAAATGATGACAACTACATTTGTCGTCTGAAACAGCAGGATAGACTGCAGGTAAAAAGCAAATAACAAGTGTCTCCAGAAAATCTTTAATTTGCATCTAAGGATAAAGATAAGTAAAAGTCTCTAAGAAATGTGGGTATGCTCTGCATTAGTGCAAAACAAACGTAAGCAAAGCTTCATTGTGGAAAAAAAAGCCCCTAAAAATCATGGAGGTGGATAAAAATCATTGCTGTATTAAAAGCAGAAGACTGAACAACAAACTCCAACACACAGCATGCAACAGAGCAAAAGCCAGACATCTGGACTCTAGATTTCAGCTTTGCATGACAACCAAACAGAAGCACCTTTCACCTCACTGCATTACAGTTAAAACTGAACTCGTCTCTCCTGCAAGACTAGAAGTTAAAAGTAAAAAAAGGAGAGACTACACCTATTAATTACTTTGCAGGGAAAATGGGAGAAAATGCATGAAAACACCACCTATCCCTTAAAAACCATCAACAGAACCAAAACATCAAACATATACAATGAGTGGAAGGTCCTTCACTTTTGCTTTTATGCAATACATATAAATATTTGCATCATTTTGGCAATGGGCTTAAACTGGGAAGTTGAGAGATTAAGGCAACAAACCCATTCACTAGGAAACTGACAAAAAATAGGCCCATTAAGTAGTAACTTTCACTCCACTTTAACTTCCTTTTCAAAAACACCCCACAAACATTAAAACAAAAAAAGAAAAACCACCCCAACACCACCTACCATCACACAATCAGCAAGCTGTACCTATGAAAAGGTAGGAACAAAAAAAATATTAAAAATCACAGGATGGTAACGGTATTTCCCATAGAGCTGGACACAGAGGAGCTGAACCTTTTTGTTGGCATACAAAGAACTGTACATTTTGAAATCCCTACTGATACAGTTCTACAAAGACTAAGCTGTTACACAAGCCCAGCAGTCAAGTCAGGGGAAAAAAGGGCAACTCTTTTTTTTCCTTCTACTCAAATTACTCCTCGGTGAAAAATTTACATTCTAGGTCTGCATTTTAAGCGAATAATAGAAGTAAAAGCCATCTATTGGGTCGTTAGCAAATTCCTCTATCAATGTAAAATTACATCTTGCAATAAACAACAGTGTTTCATTCAGTCTAGTTAAGATACCAGTCAATAGCACTTTCCAGGGATGATTGACCGCATATACCCCAACAGAAAGAGCTGCGCTGTTTAGCTGAAATATTTTGTATTTAACTCCTAGCTATCAAGGGCAGGGAAAAACTCTCAGAGCTTGATTCTTTGTAGCACCTTTGATGTTTCTTCTGGCTTCATGCTGCCAGCCACCTTCTAGCAACCTCCAGAATCACTTGGGAGAAATTCTTTCTCCCCAGTTTTTTTTTTGTTTTTTTTTTTTTCTTTCATACAATGTATCTCAAGAGAGACTGATGAAAGCTACACAGCTCCTGCAGTACTTTCCACTGCACCGGCTCTATCCAGTATTGATTCAATACAGACCATCCAAAGCAGGAGATAATTCTAGAGGCCATCATTTCATGAGACTTGGAAATCTTGGAGAGGCTGGTAACATTAGTTATAAGCAATTACAAGGAGACAAATAGGATGAGAAACTAAGACAATAAATAGCTCCAGAGCCCTCAGAAACAAGAAAGAGACAAGGTGACAAAATAAAATAGGGTTTACAGAGTTCATAACGAATACTGAAAAGGCTCATGTAGAATAAATGTAGCTCAGCTAAACCCTACTTAAACATTCTCCAAACCCTCAACTCCAAGGCTTTCATTATCTGCGCATCAAAACTTAGTGGCTGTCCTGGGTTTTCATCAGACTATTCTTCAGCACAGATCACAAGTCTCTTCTCAATCCACAAGCTCCAGACCTGCAGCACACTCTGCCTTCAACCCATTTGACAGGGAAGGTGAGCCTCAATTTTAACTTGCACTTTTAGTGCTATAACATCACTTCTTTCAACTGAACATTTATTGTAGGCCCACACATACCAGTGTGTTGTGAGCAGTAGCTTTTACTTCAGCTGAGTGCTTGGTGGCACCTCCTGAGCAAATGGATTTCAAAGATGACTGTCACAGCATAAACTCCCTGCATATCTAGTGCTTAGCAGAACTGGAAAAAAAATAAACCAGACAATGAAAACCCAGACTGTCGACTTGCTCAAAAAGAACCCATACCCTTGGGATCAAGGTGAGGCATAAACTGAGTAATAGAGACTTGTCCCATCCCTATCTTACATTGAAACAATAAACCTAATTTACTAAGATTAATCTTCGGAACAAAACCACAGAGTTTAAACAAGATATGCAAACTACCTGAGAATATGCAAGTTGGTCCATTATGGAATTTGCATAAAGTCTGAAGGAGAAAAGCTATGAAACATTTGGCACTTACGTTTTAATCCTCATGCTGTCTCCCCTGGCAGGTAGAGAGACGGCCCACTCCAAATCATCACAAAGCTCAGCACTATTAACAGCCACTCACCTTGGAGACACTTCTGTGGAGAGGGTTTCCATAGCTAGCATTAATATCTATGCAGAAAATCATTTTTATTTCATTTTTCTAGTGCAGCAAACCCTAACACTTCAATTACGATTGCTTCACAATATTGGAAGTCCTATGTTCCCAGACATTATCTCATAGAAAAGAAATAAAGACGAGAGTGTAGGAGAGGAAAGACATTACTTACTGCAGTTACATATTTCTGTGTGCTGTTACAGTGTTTAGCTGAGTGGAACCTGCATCTTTAACTGCTAATGTAACACCAATACTGAAAAGTCATAAAAACACTTCTGTTCCTTTTGGTCCTGTCTGAACAACCACCACAAGCAACATATGTTTCTAGTATTAGAGACATTTCTTTTTGGAGTACCTACTCTACCTGGCCAAAACTAGAAAGAAAAAGCATTCTTACCTCTAACTTTACTTCCTCATGTGGACACACTTAGGGGAAGTTTCCCCTAAGAAGGAATAAAAAGCCTACAAAAAAATACCCTAACATGGTAAGTCAACGAAAAATAAATCAGTGTTTCTCTGAACAGAGTCTTTTTTCTATTTTTAACCTGTATTACAGAATGAGTAATTTACTTGCCCTATGTATAATGAAGTAAAATTTTCAGTTATTTACATCTCCAGCAAATTGAGAATACAGACTTGTACGATACCTAGAACAGTAACGAACAGATTCTGACATAGCATTGTAAAAAAAAAAAAAAAAAGGAAAGCAATGATTTGTAAGATATGAAAAACTTCAGTTCATATTCAAAAATGAAGTAGAAGTATTCAACTGAAGGATCAGAGGACAATTTAAAAACTGTGACCCATATTGCTGAATGCCTATGCTTCTAACTGAAAATAATGAAAAGCAAATAGCATTCTCTCTAGTGAACACTAGATAGATTCCTGCAGTTAAGAATAGAAATCCAAATGAGTATGGGAAATACAGTACTGAAATAGAAGGCTACCACTTTATTTCTCAAAGTATTGAACAAATCTTTGAGATCTCAGATACTTTTCTCATTTGATAAATGGGCCTTGGACACTGCACATACATTTGATTTTGTTGAACATTAAGCTTCCCAGGGAAGAAGCGGCAAATGCAGTCAGTAACTCCATGTAAGAAGTGATTTGCACTACTGAACTCTGTCCCACTTTCCAGCTGAATCAGGTTAGCTCAGCTGTCAGCCAAACAGCCAGGCCCTTTCAGGGAGACTGCCTGGCACACAAAATGGTCCTCACCTGTCTTCAGCACCTAACAGCCAAGTCAAAATTCCGTAACTTAAAGGAATTACTTATATTAAAAGTATTATCTTGACATAATGGCTGATATTACTACTATTTTATGCCAATACTTGAGAAGCATTTTCAAGCATCCTCCTAATCAACAGTAGTAACATGTAATGGCAACGGGAAAGACAGTTGCACAAAACGCATTCATTATTTAATACATAATTTAAATAAAATTCAGACACAAATAGAGAATTTTATTCTTTTTAAATCTAGAAATCTGATTGTATTAACAGAATGCTTTTACTGTAATATAAAGTTAAAGGCTCTTGGAATGCTAATCAAGGGCTACACACCACAAGGTACTGGCAATACCAAGCAGGTACAGCACTGCCTGCAGGTTGCATCAGCATTACTGCACCATCTTCCATCTTCAAATTTCACCACGACTGAAATAAAATCTACAGTTCTGCTCATAAACCAACCAATCTGCATCTGTTTATATGGATCTCTTAAAGGCAGGAATAAGACATTAAGTACTTCATGTTGCACAGCATTTGAGTCTTTCTAATAAGAGAAATCAGTTTACTAACCCTAGGAAAATGGAAACAGCTGCAGTATAGACAGCATGTCTGCTACTTCCTACTACATAGTAGAGCCCTATGCTAGAATTTGGTCAGTACAGTGCTGTTTCAGACCCTGAATAGCTAGCAAAAATCACCTGGGTGAAGCATTCAGTTCAAATCCTGTCCCTCAATGTAGAAATATGTAAGCTTAAAAATAACTAATTAGTGCTATAGTGGGTTTCACAAGCTTTAGGCAGTCACTTCTGTATTTAATAATGTAAACAACTGCATGTACCTTATTTTCAACAATGCGTGTTATAGGAAAGATAAGACTAGTAAACTACCTGATCCAAGCAGAAAACAAAAATGTTTGCTACACCACTCTTTACTATCAGATACACATAGCAGGAGTCTTACTGTTTGAAATTATTTATTTCACATCACTGCTAGAGTTCTGACTACGAGCGGCATACAGCATTCATGAAGTGTTTTCAAAGTGAAAGATTACGTAAGTAATAAGCTTGCCTGGCATATCACAATTCACAGCATATTAAATAATTTAAAGTATTTGATACATCAAGAGTAAAACTAAGACAGTAGTTTATTTTCAAGTAAGAAATTAACAATATTTGACAACAGTTTACAAGCAAGGCTTATGGAGCTCTCACACACACACTAACCATCTCAGTCTTAACCAGTGGCAGAACAGACCATAAGCAGTGGTGTTCCAGAATCGAAGTTTCATAAACAAGGTTTTCATTAGTCAGTGAAAAAAAATTGAGGGCTGATAGTAACTTATCAGTCAAAAAAAATCTTTTGGTAACAGTTAATCTACATGCTATTCCACCTGCTCATGCACTTATTTCCATATCTTTCCTTGCATTACACACCAGTATTTTCAACAAAGAATGGGACATCTAAGGGGAGTTCTGCTTTTCACTAGGCACTGATCTATAAGGCTTTAATAGTTAGACCTTCCTTTAAAAGTTTCAAAGCACCACTCAAAATTCTCTGATCAGTCTTGAAAATTGAGAACTTTTTCAAAATGTACCATTACAATTTATAACTACTACACAAACCGCAAAAGACATATGTAAATAGAAACTCAATAATTTAAAATGTTTTTACACATTTATTTTAACAGTAAGTTTTGAGTGAATTAGTATTGATGCTTTCAAAAGCATAGGTACACATCAGTACAATGATCATCATCTTCACAGAGACGTGTCCTTAAAAGCATCTCCTGCGATTTCCCAGTGCCTAATCTGCAAAGAACAGTGATGCACCCCTTTCAGCCACCAGACCATAAACTCTGAGCCCGCTAGTACACCTACACCAGTAGATGCTGGGGGCTAACTGGTTAGAAAGTAGCTTTCCGGAAGAGAACCTCAGGGTGCTAGTGAACACCAAGTTGAACGTGAGTCAGCAACATGCCCTTGCTGCAAAATCAGTAACATCCTGGGCTACATTAGGAAACACACTGCCAGCAGGTCAAGGGAGATGAGACATCTGGAGTGCCAGGGCCAGGAACAGGCCATTTCAGTTGGAAGGGACCTACAACGATCATCTAGTCCAACTGCTGCTGGGCTTCTCCAGAGAGATGTGGACCTACTGCAGTAAATTCAGTAGACAACCATGAAGATAAAGAGCTTGGAGCACTGATATATGTGGAGAGGGAAAGAAAGTTGGGACTGTTTAGCCTGGAGAAGGGAATGCTCAGAGGGGGATCTTACGAATGCATATAAATACCCAGTTTTGCAGTAGTGAACAAAGATGAAGGAGCCACTCTTCTCAGTGGCCCCTAGTGACAGGCAACAGGCACAAACTGAAATACTTACGGAAACACTTCAGCTTGGCTGAACATCAGAACAGGCTGCTCAGAGAGGTTATGTAGTCTCCATGCTTGGAAATGCTCAAAACCCAACAGGCCACTGCCCTAAGCAACATGCTACAGCTGACCCTCCTTTGAGCATAGGGATTGGACTAGATCATCTCCAGAGGTGTCTTCCAGCCTCTGCTTTCAAGTGATTCTGTGATCTTTGGAGAAAGCACAACTAAAAGTCAGAAAGCTGTACACTTCTGTACAGAAGGCTCCTTTTACCAAATGGTATACCCATTCAAACACAGAAAAAAACCCAGATAAATATGAGTGACTCTGCTACGGGAAGAATAAATAATACACATTGAAAGGAAATGGCAGGCCACAATTTCATTTAATCACAGCAAAATAAGAACCCAGGTCAAAGCTACAGAATTCCCAGCATAGTATCTCCTAAGGATACCATTCTTTTGATCCAGAGACCTAGCTAAGGGAAAGAATCTCTGTTGACGTAAGGTCTATTAACCTTAAGTACTAACAGCACTAGAATGCACGGCTATCACAGGTACAAAACACGAACAAACCCATCTTTTAATAAAGGACACTTTTTACAGTTGCCCAATCTCAATTTCAGTTACAAGAAAGCTTCTTGATTAAATGAAGCACATTATTAACTAACCCACAGAATAAGTATATATTCAGCTACATTGTGGCAAAAGAAGCAAGACAGTCTTGCAAAATTTCTTCTTTTGTTCTGAAGAGCTATGATATCTGAAGTGTAAGTTGGAAGGATGTTTTTCAAGGCATGGCCACTACAAACCAGTGCTCCTGGTGTTGGTGATAATAATAACCTACATTCTCTCCTTTCCCTACATCTTTTGTACAATTACACTTTGTCAGCGGTGTTGCTCCTCTACTAATGGTTTCAAAAGCACTGAAAGACAAGTCAGAAACATGATGGGAATGTTCCTGCTGACAGTGGACAGGATATCATGGAGGCTTTCCCAAACCTACTACACTTTCGGCATCGAACCTATTGTTTCAAAAAGCTTTTCACGGAGAGCTGTATCTTCTCTCTCTTACCACATTAAGGCAAAAAGGCAAAGGAGAACAAAAGCAAGTAATCCGAGTCAGTAACTAGAAGAGTTACTGGGAGATAATTTTTTTTTTATGCAAGGTAACTTCAAACCCATTTGTTAAATGCCTCCATTACTGTAGTGTGATGCACCTGCATTTTGAAAGTCTTTCTAGCACCAGCCTTCAGTGCCTAGTAATGTGAGTGACAGGAATTCTTATTCAACTTAAGCTGTTATATGCTCCCTATACAGCTGATGACATTACTTATGTAGTTTCCAGAATTCTTGAAGACCTTCCGAACAGGATGCTTGTCTTACATCAACCTCTTAATGATAAAAGTCTAACTTAATAACATTTGAAAATCAGTGAATTCTGAGAACAAAGCATATATCCTTTGGTGTTAAAGACTATACTACCATAATGAAAATGAGCATACTGTAGGACTCCCGTACTTCCTTTACATACACACTTAACATACTAAAACAGCATCACATCTCCTACAAACACCTCTGTACATTCATTATAAGCTTTTATAAAATACAAGAGCAAACATATCATTCATGGCCTAAATACTATACATGTCCTCTGCTTTCCCACACTGGTACCCATTTTATTTTAATTCCTTCAGTGTTTAAAGTCACCTGCAAAAAGAAACAGAAAATTTAAGGAAAAAACCCCTCTCTTGCAACACTGGTTAAGACAACGTTGTGTTCTTATACTTTCTTTTATCCAAGTTCCCACTGAGTTAAAAATATTAAGCTTTACATATGAAGATGTCACAGCTTGTAAGTTTTTTCATCTCTTGAACTGCTTACACCTTCCTGCTTCTTCATCCATACCAAAAGGCAGCTGGCACTGATCTGCTGCCTCTGGCCAGACAGGTAGGTAGGAACCACGCCCCTCACAGCTAATAACCTTTCACAGCAGCTCACAGAGACTCCACAGAAGAAGGTCCCTACTCCCTTCTAATAATCAATTCCTGTTCATCCACTCTATCAGAAATATCAGTAAATTCTTCTAATCTGTTTCACAGTGCAAACAGGAGGCAGCATTTTATCAGAACTAAAAAAATTGTTGTACACAAGAGTTGGAAGACACACTCCAAACTCTTTTACATTAAATACCACAAGTAACCTGCTGATAATACATTAAGTAGTAATTTGAATTTTCAAATGCTAACCAATAGTAATCTTCTGATACAAGGAGGAAGTACAAATGCCAGCTACAACTCTCTTGACAGCACTCATTAAATCCCATGCCTAGGTATCTCAGACTGCTTGCATGCTTATTGTTGAGGGTTTACTAATAAAAACAAAAATCACACAAAATGTCTAAGACTTCTAGAGGCCTGAAACTAAGTCTGTCAACAGGATGCACAAACAACTGAGATACAGTTCAATTAAATGGATTTTTCAGCTTGTTTCTTGTCATTTGGGATTTTGAGTCATGGGAAGAAGTTATGATGGATTATTTTTTTCCATATAGGAAAAGGGAGAAACTGGTTGGAAGAGTTGGGAAAAGGATACGCATACTTTATAAAACAGCAAACTGCATTTAATTTTTGTTATCCCCTTGATCATCAGGGATCATTTCACAGAAATCTGCGTGAATGCTATAGATGTCATGACTATAACTTTAATGAAGTATCAGAAAAATCATAGGAAGGGTAAAACAGATTCACACATGTTTTATACAGGTATTCTCCCATTCATTTTTTCCACATCAATGAATTGCTGTCATTTTCAACAAAACATTAAACTAGTTCAAACATCCTGTTTATTTGCTAATCAATAGAAATACCATACTCCACAGCTCACTACCATTGATCTGTTGTAGATTAAATTAACAGTCATTATGCAATTAATGGAAAAACTGATATATTAACACTGTACTAGAGAGCAATGATGGCTTCTAATTGGACTTTTGATATAATCCAACAGTTCTAGAAGTGGTTTGTTGTAGGATTAGTGTGCCTTTGCTGGCCTTGAGTGCCTCCAGTGCAGTTTGATAAGAGATGCCCTACAAGCAAAGAGCTTTGTTTCCATTAACAATTCACTTCTACAGTATTACAGTATGTGATGCTTTCAAGTTATGTTTGCAACAAAAAGCTGCCCAAGTTTGCCACTCCCAAGAACTAAGCCAAGAGCAGCAAGTTGCTTTTGTGTAATTCTGCTGAATTCTAATTTTGATTTACCTGTTCTGCATGGAGATATGTAAAGCAGGGTATGCAATTCACAACTATGATCTTCTCTCATCAGTGTTAATTACTCCCATGTGCTGGCATTGAGAGTGGCTGCAGAAATTAAATGATCATGACAACAGTGGTAGCAGCTGTGGTTGTGGCAGCAATCTCCTCTTATTTCCCTCCTCTTCTTCCAGAAAAGAGCCAGGTAATGGGAGGGAAAAGCCCTTTGCTCCCATTTCGAACAGGAGGCTGATGATCCTGCTCTTATTGCTTTCTGTCCCCAGAGGATTCTGCAGCAAGAATGGCCCCAGACCCTATGCTATAAAATTAAAAGCTCTATTGGGAAGGCAAAATGGGATACAATCCACAGAGCCAGAGTAAATAAGTGCAAAATAGAAGAGGTAGTGAATACATACAAACAAATGCTAGGGGGGGGGGAATGAGGGCACTGGAGTGAAAGAATTTTTGGTGGGTATGATTTGTTGTGTTTTTATTTTATAAAAAAAAAAACACCAACCAGTAAGTATAACAAAGAGGCAGTACTCCAGGCAGCACCCATCAGTTTCTGAGGAAATGCTGTGAGCTACTACAGATTTTTAAGTCGTATCTTACTCAGAGGTCTGATTACTATTACAGCCCAGTCGCAGACCACGTGGCTACTTCAGGCCTTTGTTTCAAGTTTCTTCCTCCCTCTGTAGAAGTCAGGGTCAGCTGATAAAAAATTGTAGTTTTGGAGTGTCAAGCATTAGGCAAATGCAAAAGCACCACTGAGTCCTGGGAGAGAGAGGGGGCTTACCTGTGGAGGAGGTTGTGTACTTCACAGGACTAGGCCCCCACAGCACCTTATTTTGTAGCCTCAGGTATGAGCTGAGGTACCCCACAGAAACAGAGCATCCTCTCTCTTCCCACTGACCATGATCAGACAGGGGAGCAAAGGCATCCCAATTACCTCCTGCCTTTACCCGACAACCCCAGGAACCTTTAAATCTATAATCCATCTTCTAGTAAATTTAATAGTACTGTTTACAGGTAACTCAAGTGAGAAATACTAAATTACTGAACATTTACATCTCTGGCAAAGAAAAGATGTAGATCACTTTATGGAAAGTAATCTAAAAATAGGAGATGAGAAGGCCATTGGAAAGTATGTCTATTATGCTCAATTACAATCAATGGATGATTTCCAAACTAAATTTATGATGAGTAAGCATTTACTTGCATCATTACTGTATTGCAGATGTTACTTCAGTTTCTTTAAAGCAATAGAAGACTTTGGGTTTGGGGGGGGTGGGTCTGAGGGCTTTTTTGTTTGGGTTTTGTGGTTTGGGGGTTTTTTTGGTTTGTTTTTAAGTTTAGTTACAGAAGAGTATCCAATCTTCACAGCTGTTATATGTTACTGGAAGCATACTCTAGCATTCAACAATATAATGTCTTCTACCACAGCAGGAAGTACCCAAGAGGAAGAAAGAAGCTTGTCCTGAAGTCTGATGAGAGAGCATGAAGAACTGTAAGAACTCAGCTGTCTTCACCTTAACTGAAGTGAATTACTTGTTGAAATGATTCACACATGGCATGAAACAGCAGCATCAGTTCTCTGCAACTAATATCACTCCCGATCTCCATCTCAATTGCTTAGTGTTCAAAGACTGAAAAATTAGTGGAATTCTTTGAGGATTTATGAAGGTTTCAGCCTGATGCTAAACGAGTCCCCCATCTACACTACTGTGCAAATACATATTGACTGAAAAGCCTCACAAAACTCAGGGCTCTCTACCAGCTATACTAAGGACAGGAACGCTAAGCATCACTTTAATAATGCAGTAGGAAGGGCAGCAAGCACACTTTCTACCATATTTCCATTTTCTGTAACTGGTTCTGGTACAGGCGTGTTCTCAAATATCTTGCGGAGTATAGTAATTAGGTGATATTTATGATATGTTTTCCACATGGAACTTGCAGAGCTATGCCAGATATTCCACTCCCCCCACCCCCCCTTAAAAACAGTGAGGACTAAATACATCAAGAAAGTTTTACTTCCAGATATTTAAGTGCAAGCAGAAAAGTTAAAGTCATACCCAGTGTAAGATATATTTTATATATGTACACAAAAACAACAATGTGGGATCACAGCAGAAGTAAACACATTAATGCAGAGTTCACAGCTTACATAAATTACAATATATTGAAACATGTGTGAACCCAATCTCTAAGTGCTGATCTACGATTATTGGAATACTACTTCAGAAGTGATTATTCCCCAAACACTCTAGTTAGAAGGTGAAATAAATTTCAAGGATTTTATTCTATACCTCCAGGCCCATGACCAATAAAAACTGGCAAAGCAGATCATGTTAATGGATTCTTAATTAGTCTGGTATGCACAAAGAAATTTAACTTAAGAGTAACTTCTAATTCTAAACTTCAAAACACCAGACAGCTTCTCAAACACAGCAGCAGCAATGTCTGTTCCAGTCTGTTCCAGTGTCAGAGTAAATATGAAAGCTGGATATTTAAACTTGTAACTGTCGAGGGTTGGTTTTTTTTTTTTTTTTTTTTTTTTTTGCAAAAAAGGGAAACTAACTTCACAAAACAGAACACTGGCTCTATTTTATAAACCAAATATAAAAATAAAACCATTTTTTTGCAAGTATTTGCAACAAATGATTTGAACACAGATTTATAAATGTATTTATTGATGTTTAAAACAGTTTATAAAAGTTAACCAAAAAAATGTTATGTTTGTCTAGAAAAATGATCTATCCATAGTAAATGGGAAAGACTAGATCCCATTATTGCCTCATCAGTCAGCCAAATACAAGCACCAAGCATCTTAAGATGACCGCAGCCGTGTGCAGGAACTGACCTGCTCCTCTGTGCAGCACACCAGAGGCAGAAGCACTATCACATGCCATGTTTCAGCCTGGGAGAGACAGGAGCACGTTCTCATACCTATTCGTTGGGTAACTTGCAGTCATCTGAGCATGCTCTAGCAAAAAAAGTTGAAATAAGATATAGAATAGTATACAAGCACACTCGTGACAAATTTTGGTACACCAAAACATCACACACAGTACCATAGTCTTGAGAAGGGTATACGCTCTACTACAAATCTGAACTGTAGCTTTAAGACTCTCTTGTCTTAAAGAGAATAGACTAAGAGATTATCTTTTATGGTAGCAACCATGATCTTTTCTATACCATGATCCCAGCTTTAGAGCCCATCATAATCAGGGCAGAGTACCATTATATTTAACTACTTTGTCTTTGAGATCAGTGACTACTAATCGCTAAGGGAGGTCTCGTTGGCTGGACATAAGGATCAGAGCTCATCAGTTTTGCTACATCCAGTCTGGCTCAGAGATACGGAATGAAGTAGCATTACTTCTCTAGCAGTGAGACATGAAAGAACAGAAGTCAGCAAGATGCAGAACATTTTCTTGGTAAGCTTTACTGAGAGGAACTGGCAAAGACTGAAAAACATTGTGCTGCTCTAAAAGCCAAGAAGAGAGTACAGCAGTCATTTGCTAGCTAACCTACTGCACCTGCATAGCTCAGGGTTGTATCTCCCTCTGCAACAGCAGATTGGAAAAAAAAAAAACAAAACCACCCCACACACACAAATCCACCACAAAAACCAAAACAAACAAAGGAAATAAGAGTAATGCTGGGCTTCAAATTAGACAGGTAGCCTACAGAAGAAAAAAAATCATCATATGAAAGCCTTCAAAGTCAGGGGGTACTAGGTTAATTAAAAGTTGTTTTTTAGAGACTACATCAAACAATGCAGTAGAATTACTTTTCTTCTACTGTATTTTGCTTAGCAGGAAATACCTTTCTCCTATACATACATTTCTCTTCCTTTATATCTACATGCCAAAACAAGCAGACTTAGCATGTTGAATCAGTCAGAATGGTCTTGAAAGGGGCAGAAACTAAGTTACAGGCAGATGTAATTAAGTCTTAACAATTTTGATGACATTCAAACATGAATAAAATTCAGCTCACACATGTAACTTAAACAGCTCAGGGGAATGTTTGTGTTTGAGGCAGCCCAAAGTTATGAAATCCAGCTTCAAACAGAGATTTTGTCTAGTATTTAAAGATGTTTTGGTAGATCCTCAGGACAGTTAAATCCTTCCAATCCCAGCTAAACATAAGTTTACTTATTGCTAGCAACCAAGAAAACTTAACTTAAATAATCCTTTACTTAGGCTGCTCATTGTATCCAATGAAGTTGCCTTGAAGCTAGCCATCCACACAAATCTCTAGACAGCAACGCTGCCCCTAGCAAGTTAAAAGCCAAGGTTCTACCTCTCAATTGTAGTTTCACCAAGTTCATTTTGTACTAAAATTGGAAGCACCTTATTCAGTTTACAAGTCTGGAAGTGTTGTATTAAGCATTAATGGAATTCGTAACAGCAGAGCAGGCAGGGAGACTGAGAAGAAAAAGTAAATTCTGCATACTTCACGAGAACTGCAGTTGAAGGGTTTCTGGGGATATAACAAAGGGACATCTCAGCAGATGAAAATAGAAGCCCAAGACACAGCAAAACTGTGAAGGGCAACACAGACAGCATAGAAATTAGAGACTGGTAGGCATAAGCAACTTAATTTCACAAACTGTTTTGAACTGAATGTTGTCACATAATGCGGATTCTGATGTTATTTTATGAGAACTGATCATTTTTCCTTGGGCTGATGTAACTCAAATTGAAATTACCAGAGGAAACAATAGTCTAAATTCTTATTAACACCAACAGGGTTTGAACAGCTGAAGAGCTACAGAGAGCAATGTTGAAAATTGCTGATGCATTTCTAAAGATAGTTTAGAGAAGGGTGTGGGCAGGTATTAGGCCCATTCTATAATAAAATTCAAAATGCTGAAATGGGAAAAGAGACTCGATTCCTCTTAAATCTTTCTTTTAATCATCCAAAACCTGTCCTCCACTGCTAGCTCAACATCTTATAAACAGTAATCATGGTTTTAACTTCAAAGAAGTTACATCAACATAACTATCAATATTATATAACAAATACTAGCCCCAATCATGCTGTTTAATCACCATTTGCTTAATAAAAACATGCAACTTTCAAGACATTTAAATCAGCACTAACAGGAGCAATGGACAAGCACCCCAAAAATCCTTTTTCCTATGAACTCTCACATGAGTTCAGATTTCTAAAGTTAAGTCACCATATGCTTTCAAAGAGCCAGCTACATACAGGTTGTGTCATATTTTAAGGTATTATGGCCAGATCTCAAAATAAGCAATGGCGATGGTGGATCAAGTCTTCAGCACATACAATCAGAAAAAAAACACTGCTTTATAGCAGTAGCTTTTGAAACAATATTTGTTCCAAGTATTTGTTAATATTAAGGCTCCCCAAAACTGAATTTAAGCAGTAAAACTATTTAACACAACCCACACAATTCTAGGAAAGGGTAAGATATCAAATCAGATGTCCATATTGATTAACACTAATTATAAAGTCATCTAGTCATGCATACAAAACAGAACAATGCATTTCTTCCTTTTACAACAGATTTAAACTAAATACTTCCATTCAGTTTGTTCTGTCACACTTGCCAGAACTTCGAATAGACTAAAACACGTAATATGAATGTGCTGAATGCACAATTATTTAGAGACTTTAGCATCTAGTGTTTTTACTGAAACCTTCGATCTTCAAAAATTTCCAAGCTGTATCAAGTACAAATTCAGATACAAAGAACTGCCACAGAGAAAAGATAACAAATCAAATCTTAAACTACTATTTACCTAAGGAAACACTGAAATAATTTAACATGAGTTTCATGAATATGAAGCACAGGCGAAGTACATTAGCTAATGCAGATATTGCCTTTCCTCTTTGCAAAAATACAAATAATCACTACAGCAGATCTCCTAACTGCAACCAATACCAAATTCAACAGGATTTTTGCATCAGCAGCATGAAAAAAAAAGCTACAGCTGTGATCATGGTAAACAAGGCCAATTCTTAAAAGAATTCACATACTTTACATGGTATTATTGCACTCTTTTCCCCAGTGTATAAATAATGGGAATGGAGTCATTTATTTTACTGTCAACGAGACAGTGGCGTGTTATCATAAAAGTGTTGGAATTACACTCAAGATACAACATCAACTGCTTATTCATTTCTAAGAAAGCACTGATGATGGCAGAGGCTAGTCCTCCAGTTCTCACATAATAGGGAAAGGGAAAACATACAAATACATATTGATGAGACTGTAATTTCACTTGGAAAAAACTGAAAAGCCTGTTTACTTGGAAAAGTAGTTGAAGACTACATAGTTTTCAAAAAGATTACTATAATGGAAGAAGTGGCTTTACAGAAGCTGACTGCACTCAAGCTTCTTGCATGTCTAAAAAGACTTCTTTAGCATCAGAAGTGTACCTTCAAAACAAGATGTAGCTGGTAAGTGGAAAAAACAGACCACATTAGTACAGCTCTGGCACATATACTTGAATCCATGCAACAGCCATCTCCCACAAAAAAAGGGGGTTTTCAGGGAATGTTAAACAGAACCCCAGACCAGTAGTTTTTCATGTCATCTACAGCAATTCCAACCTTGGAAATGTAGGCTTTTCTCCACCATTCACTTGCATTTGTGGTCCATGTCAAAATTCAAAGCCCTTCAGTGTACAAGTACTATTTAAGTATTGTGCTGAATCATGTCTCTAAAAGCTGCAATTAGGGATGAAAGGAGAGGGGTACAATCCACAAGTTGCATAACTAACCATGAAAACCAGACATCCTTAGATGTCAACATATGATAGAATACAATCAAGTCTGTAGGGAGTAGAATTCTGTTTCAAAACATGAGTCCTTTTGATAGTCTACAAACTGAAATACTTTGTCCCACCCCACTCCTCGTTTGGTTCACAATGTGGAGACAAGCAGCATGGAAAAGAGAAAAAAAAAAACAAACCAAAAAAACAGTGAACAATGAGTTCCCAGAATAGGTAGAAAATCCTGAAGAGAATTTCCTTACAATGGCAAAAATTGGGAGGCAGCAGGGATGAAAATAGGTAAAACCAATGATGGCTTCACTTGGGTTCTTTTGGGTTTTGTTTAAAACAAAAACCATCAAGGAATGATTTATAAAAAACCCGAACACCACAAAACCCTCATTTAAACCTATTGCTTTATTGATTATTTGGATGGCTGTTTAATCCTTGAGGTTTCAGTTGCTTACTTCTGTAGTATTGCTATTGTATCTTCCCTCTTAATACTTCTGTTACTCTAATATTGAGTACTGTACAAATAAGTACTGAAAATCATTATCCACAATGGCTAGGGTAAAGACGACAGAAGGCATAATTCAGTAAGTTTCATACCAGCACCAGCTGAACCAGAAGGATGCAGGTCTTCTGATTCTTGGCCACATGTCTTAAAAGTATAAACAACTCCACTTCTCTCCATCATCACCACCAGCTTTCTTCCCGCAAACCAGACAATTTATCTGTTCTAGAAAGATATACAAGGCTAGCAGCCTCATCATCCTAATATTGAGCTGTTTCTACATTTTGCAAATGACAGCATGTTAATTATGTGTACATACATTTCAGTACACAGATAGTCCTACTATATGTGCCTCAAATACTGCATTGACAGTGCTCCATGGGCACAGTGGGAAGCTATAACAGGTTCTTGTGGCAGAACCGCCATTTACAGAAGTTACAGAAAGCAATTCTAATTACCTCAAATTTTAAGAGAAGCATGAACAGTTCTTTTAAAGGAAAGACATTAGTAAGCAAGTCAGAAAAAAATAAGGCTGAATGATTTAGGATCCATTGTGCAGAACAATATAGCAAGCTGAGGCATATATGATTTCAACTTTTTCTTAAATTTTGGAACAGAGTTGATGAAAAGGCTAGATAACTTCTTCAAAAACACAGTCAGCTTTCAAGCACCCATAATGAGTTTTCCTGTTACAAAGCAGTAATAGCAAGGGAGGCAGAGACAAGAATGATCACAGGCCTGGCTGAACAGCTGTATCACTTCCAGGATTGGCTTGTACCTGAAAAAGTTACTACCCACTTCGGCTATAGAGCTGGGCTAGTTTTAAGACCATAATCCTTGAACTGTGGACTACATGCTGCAGAACCCCCAGGTCTCATGTATAGCCAAGGATGGTAAATGGAAAGGCACACAAGCTTCAATACAGCTTTGTGCTGCATCCCCCAGTTTTGTGGATTCTGAGAAGGTTTATTTACCAGGGCACTGCATTGAGGTCCCTACTGGCCCTGTACACTTGTACTCATGCTGAACCTGAGCACTGCAGCAACAATTGTTTGGTTTTAGAGTCATTTCAGGTCCTGCATGGCTAATATTTTGCCGAGATCAATAAATCCTGCTAAAAAAAGGCAACTATTGCAGAGTCACTGAAATGTTCCTGTACTATGTCCCTAGCATTCCCCAGGTTCTCCCCCTTTGGGGATATACCCATTTTACTCCATTTAAAGTAACTGGTTACAGAAATATTTTCTGCTCTGGAGTCTTTACTTAAAGGGACACAATACTATTTCAATGCAAGATACAGAGTTAGTCTCCCGAAGGTGTTATCTTTCAGCTTAAGCCACAACTCATTAGCGCAAACCATTTCACAACCTACTCTCAATGTCTTAACAGCTACCACTGTTCAGCAACCTCCTTGTTCTTAGAAGCTGCAGAGCAAAAACCTTCACGTGGCCACAGGCTACAACATACTACCTGCCTGACAAACCATGTGAAGGAAGAAGTTTAAAAAGCACACTAACACACTAATGAATAGGGTTTGGGTTGTCGGTTGTGGGGGGTTTTTTTTGTCAGTAACTTCATCTGACATTGAGCAAATGTGTGTCTTAATGAAGACATGTCTGAGATTCATATTAGACGTCTCAGCTAGAAAGAAAAACTTAATAGGGTTAATTTTTTACATCCTATATATTAAAAGTGTAAGAAACTTCTTTTTCAAGCTTTTCCTATCAGCTGTAGACACAAATACATTAAGGAATTAGTGTCCAAAGGGCCTATGTAGGATCAGGTTTCATGAGTCTGTTTCTATATAAGCATACTGTAACATCTGCTCCAGATGTACATATTAGCAAAGCAAGATGATTATGCAAAGAATGAGAACGGAAGTAGTAGATATTTATTAAGGCAACTGGAGGGAAATGTTTCTCCAAAATAGTTCCATTGAAACAGTCTACTTCAGGAATGTACTATCAGGTAACAATAAAGCCACAAGCTTAAGTAGTATTGCTGTAAAACTGTGTGTGTGCGCATGTGTGCATAAAAGCAGCTCACAGTTAGTCACAAAGAACCAACAGTCTTTCCTGAAAGCATAGAAAGGATCAGCTTAAAAAAAAAAGTTTTCCACCATAAGTTCCTGCTTCTTCCACAAATTCTGCATATTTATGTGAGAAACAATAAATAGTAGAAATTACCTCAAGAATCATTAAAGTATACAAAGCACTCTAGAATATTTAATACTACCACATTGATCAAGTTCCATACTAATATTTCAAAGAAGGGGAAGGGACACCATGTACTGAGGTTGCTAGACAGCTAATTCAGAAATTCAGATAGTTCCAGTTACATTTTCTTTGGAGGAACATACATTTTAAGTACCTACCATAAATCTATATTTTACTTTGAAAAGGGAGAAAGAAAAATCCTCCTTTTTTGTATGCTAGCTCAGTTTTTTCAGCCTCAAATCAGAAAGAGCTCTGCCTAAGATTTCAGGCACCAAATGCATGTGATGAACATGAGGTGTGAAATTCCCCAGCTGCATCCAGACATCTACCTCAGGATAAAAACAAATTGCTCCTTACAGTCCAAGTGAACTGGCTCACACACTCTCTATCTTACACCAAAGCTTCTGCTAAAGCACTCAGGTTTTAATGGAAGCTCATCAGGCTTATCCTATACAGCCTGTTTCAATAATATGTTCTATTTTTGATCAGCCATTTAGTGTTATAGTATGTATTTTAAGGTGTTTCACTCAAATGTCATTGTAACTGTACACTGTGCACTTAATCAGGTTTTTAAATACACAGATGAAGTCTACAAGCGCCCTTAGCTTTTTTGCAAAAAATATTTCTCTGGGTTCCTACAGTTTATGGCAGCGTGTTGGCCAAGCTACTGAAACCTCTGCACATTTCTAGACCTAAACGTGACTGGCATTCACATACCCCTCCCCTCCCCAGGGCCCAGTCCAGCAAGCACATTAACAGTTTGCAATTCTACTAATGAGACTGAAAAACTATACACAATGTACAACTTTCTTCAAGAAAGGAGATCCCAGTTTTATTCCCAAATATGACCAACAGAAAAAGCATTAAATCTTGGCATCCAGATCCAAACCCTGGACTTTCTTCCGCCATCTCCAAAGGACACGCTCGGCAGAGCACTCTAGCTGAAACACTCGCTCACGCGTGGGGGCTCACAGGCCTCTTCGCACAGGAACACTGACCCTGAATTAATGTCACTTTTGATCAGCAAGACATCACATTTAATGACTATCCAGACAGGCAGGCTACAAAGTCCAAATTCTATTTTGGGTGAAGATAAGAGTACAGAATTTAATGAGTTTTAAAATTGGGGGCAGAGGGTAGGTGAATTCCTTCTCTTGGTTTACATATGTTCCAAGAGACAGACACCCTCGTAACTGCAGTCTGTTTGGGAAGGGCCGGGCAAGAGCTGAGATGTTTACATCTCTATGAGACAAGGTATATGGTCATAAAAATTTTAGAAAGACCTTGCACCAAGTGTGGAATAACTTATTAAATCACGTTAAGCAAGTCTTTTCCATAAATGTTGAAAAAGCTTTATGAAGAACACAAAGCCCACTGAGTTTTAAATCCATATACATACTGACAGGCGCAATACTTGGATTCCACCATCCCTCAATTCAGAGCAGCCCGGTCTGCCCAGCAAGGTGCCCTGAAAAGCCCCAACTGGAAATCTACCACATTGTACTTGTCAAACACTGTTTTAACATAAACACAGCAGCTTATTTGGGGGATTTTTTCCACAACAGACAGTACCTTTTGAGACAGCTGACACCCAACCGCACCGGGTGTCCCCAGTGAGGCGCCAGCGGTGGGGCTGGGGCAACCTCTGTGAGTGGCAGCCAGGGCTGCCCCAGGCTGGTTCCAGACAGTTCCAGCTGGCTCCAGCCCACTCGCTGAAGGGCACCACAAGCATGGCAGTGGTGCCTTGGGGAAATGGATTTAAGGGCAAAAATGCCCGACAGAGGAATGAGAAACAGCCCTGCAGACACCCAGGTCAGTGAAGGAGGGGGAAGAGGTGCTCCAGGAGCAAAGACTGATAAACTTTTATGCTGAAGGAGAGAGGTTGTGTGGTCAGGTGGCCGTACTTTCTCTCCAGGAGCCAAAGCAGACTGCCCTTGGCCTGTGCAGAAGACCCCCGTGATGCAGGTTGTCCCCCTGCAGCTCATGGAGAGCTGCACACCAGAGTGGGCAGACATGTCCTGAAGGAAGCTGCCGCCCATGGTAAGCCCATGCAGGAGCAGTTTTCTGCAGCCTGTGGGAGGGACCGACACTGGAGCAGTTCTTGCAGGACCATACCCCAGGGGGGAACCATGCTGGAGCACAGAAAAAGTATAGAAAGAAAGGAGCAGCAGAGAGGAACTGTTATGGACCAACCACAGCCCCCTGGTTCCCCAATCTTCTGTGCTGCTTGGGCAGGCAGAGCAGCTGCGAATGAAGGAATGAAGCTGACCCTGCGAAGAAGAGTGATGGCTGGCAGGAGGTAGTTCAGCTTTTGTCTTTGTTTCTCACCATTCTATTCTATTTTGAATTGGCAATAAATTGATTTTCGCCAAGTCAAGCCTGCTTTGCCTGTGACAGTAACTGCTAAGTGATCTCTGTCTTTTATGTCCAACCACAAACTTTACATCTTGCTTCCCCCCTGGCCCCGTCCTGCTGAGGGGCAGGAGTGCGAGCTGGTGGGTAGGCATCCAGCAGCCAGCCGAGGTCAGCTTACCACACCAGTGTATCTGCCTGTCCTTACTTACCAGTTGTCTAGGAATCATAATCCCTCTGTATAACCCACCTGATCCAGTTAATAGCTGCTTCCATCTGCTATATACATAGAACAACTAAGATTTTATTAGTATCTTCCCACTGCAGAGAATAACAAAGAACAGCAAATTTGAATTGTAAGGAACATCTAATTTTTAAATAACACAACAGAAAGCATTATTCAGGATTACAGGCTATATTTTTATTTCATGTAAATGGCTCAAACCACCCATCATTTAACTTTTCAAAGAACTTACATGTATGCCTAATATACTTGGAGGAGCCACTTTAAATCTACTTTTTCTTGAATTCCTTCTCCATTATGGAAGTTATGTTGAACAGTCAGTTTAGACAAGTTGGCCACACTTGAATACTCATTTAACTCCCCTTAGCTCACACTGGTACAGAACTTTCTGTTATGGACCAAATTTCTTATTGCACACATAAGCAAGTCTAGTTAGAGACCTGTTTCATGTCTGTATTTACTGTTTTTAATGTCTCTGTAATAACTTACACCAAATACTTTCTGGCTCTTATCCTGCCATAATCTGGCCAGCATTTTCCTCTGAGCACCCCTTGTGCTTGTGGATGCATGAGACAACCATATTCCCATTCAAAGAAGAGACAAGGAAGACTTCCTAGACAGCTTCTAGGTATGTTTGCATGTACATACATATCAAGCCACAGAAAATGTTTGTGCAGAATGTTGCTGTAGTTAGAAAAGCCAAGCTGCAGAAGGGAAATGAACTTACACCTACATAATATGTGGAATTTGCAGGAGAAAAAGGGTGTGTGCCCACGATGTTTCCTTATTTCTTAAATTTCTGCTTTGAAGCCAAGTTTCCTTCCAATGCATTCCTAATATTTTATTCCTTAATCTAGCAGGACAGTAAGAATAGGAAGACCTTTTCAAGCTTCAATTGAACAGATTCATTTAATTGTAAACAAATTTCGAAGACATTCAATCTTTACCACCATAATGTCAATAATGTGGCAGGAAATGGAGGAAGTGCTTTTGGACAACATGTATCCAGCTTGTTCAGGTTTGCAGATTTTATACTAATGGCTGCTTGCATTTCCCTAACAGCTATTTTAGGTATAGTAAGAGTTTCCAGTGAGTATAAAAGTCATTGCTCACAGAAGAAGTTAATTCAAAACCATAATGTATTACGGCAATTCCTTAATAACCTTTTAGAAGTAGTTGTGCTTGCGTGTTCCCAATACACACACACTCACCTCAAGCAGGCAAAGATGTTTAGCATGAAATCTTGCAGTCTATTTCAAATCAAGATTCTGAAAGCATAGTGAAAGCCAGCCAATTACAATAAGCATTCAGCATAGGAATTATTGTTGCATGGTCACTCATTTTTTTGTTCCTCCTTCTCAACCACAGCAGTTTCTGTTTAGAGTATCTTCCAATTAAAAATTAGTTACATCAAGTGTGCAGCAGTATAGGACCTGTATCCTAATTTTCAAATGAAACCTTAAGCCAAGGAAAACCTTTCTGGTGTTTGTCAGCCTTAAGAAGTCTTCTCTTAATTTCTAAAGCGTACCTGATCATTATTGACACTTCTTTCGAAAAATGTTAGAAGTATCTCATGGTTCTCCTTCAGCCCTTTGGCGGCTGTCAATAACTAAGAACACCAGTAGTTTGTGATTATTTTTTTTCTTTCCAAAACCATTATTCAATTACCTTCCCACATCAGATGAAGTATTTTTCCTTTTCATTGTGATTTAGTTGAAGTCTTGTAAGAAACACTTCAAGCCGAAGTTCTGTCTATGCCTCATCCATTTTTTTAATCCCGTTTGTTAGTTCTTCTCAAGAGCAGTTTTTATTAATATGTTCATCTCCAACTTATGTCTGCAGTTTGCTACATTGGAGATTTTAACTTAATTCACATTTGCCAATAATTAGTTCATCCTTTCCTCTGTTGCTGAATTTGCCGAAACTGTTTGGTCCGAAAGAACTGAAAACTTCTAAAACACTTGAGATGTAATTACTACCCAAGGAGAAAAAAATAAAATTTAAGTTTCAGAGACTGAAACCAAGTATGTCAGAGAACATCCAGCCAGATCTCTCAGATTGTGTCAGTGTCTCCCCTTGCGCAATGTTCAGCACTGCTTTGAATAGCACACATTTTTGACTACTCGGCAATTGGCAACATCACCACCCAAGGCCACTGACACTCAAACACACAGCTCATCCCCAACTTTATCTCAGAAAACAAAAAAAAACCCCAACACAAACCGTTTAACAAATTAGATTGGCATGTTCTACACAGCCAGCAAGTGTACAAACATTCAAGTCTCACTGTTGCTCATTTGGTGAATACTAGGGCCATTTTGATAACAGTAATTCCATATTAAGTAGAGAAAATTAACAGTAGGGGACAGAAAGAAGAAGTATCATTAGCATAATGAGCATGAACAACCTTGTTATTTCCTATGTTTCTCGGTTGACACCGCATGGAAGAAGTAAGAAACTGCATTTTTCAGAGATTCTCTTCAGACTAATCACTGACTCAAGCTGCAGATGGGTACAGAGCAAGTTGAGTGGTTTTCTGCTTACGTACATGCTCTTTACATCTTGCCTCGTTTCATTTTCATCTACACAATTACTCTGAATTTCTATATTTATGGAAACCTTAATGTAAAAAGCAACCCTGGTAGTGGTAGAACTATTTGCCTCCCAACAGCTTTAGCTTTTTCAGATTTCAGATGCTGTCTTCTGCAGGAAACAAAATGAGGACAGTAATAAAATAAAACAAAAGCGAAGATGACCCACTTGCTTTCTACTTTCCCTGTTTTAAGGTTATTTTCCACAGCTCTTTAAAAAACAAAGGACTCTAGTGCGTATAAACACAATTACAGGTTCCAAAAGGGATAGGCTACATTCACAAAGAATGCCAGAGACAAATAGTTTCTAAAAATATTTCTCTGGTTTCAAAATATGGCATGATGGAAAAAAGAGGAACCAGCACTGTCAGTATCACTCCCTGTGAGGGAGCAGGCAGACAGGAAGTGTTTCACAACCATTAGAGAAGCTCATTACAGCGGGGGGTTGAGCTAGGATCTCTGACCTCTCCTCTGCTCTCTTTTTTGGAACTGTATTGAAGTGACAGCCCCATAGTTGCATTCTCTACAGCATGAAATTCACATTTCACCTGATTTCAAACTAGGTCTCCGCACTATGACATCCCATTTCTTAGCATCCCACGACGATTACAGGGCAAATAACTTACACTGCCTTGCAATCTGGCATACCATGATAGGTTGCCATTATGCTGACCTCTCTCCTCCCAAGATGAACTGCTCACCGTAATCATTTAGCAAAGGCCCAGGATAGCAAAGCTATTTACTAAACATATTAATGTACAGGCCCATATACAAACTGGTGCGAAGAACATGACAGCTACTCAGAGACCACTAAAAATTTGTTTGCAAGATGCTCTTCCTAGGCTTGCAAATGCTGTGTTGCTAAAGTGACCCCAAAACCGCTGCTTCCAGACTGATTTTCCACACATTCACACAAGCATAGCACCAGCAGAAAGGAAGGGTCACAAGGGATCTACAGTATGTCTGCCTCACTCCACAGCTATGGCTGTAACTATAGGCTAGAGGAGTCTGAGCTAGGTAGCTAACATGAACACAGGCAGACATATAAGCGTAGTGAACACTGCTGTGCTTGCATGTGGACGCATCTTGCAGAGCCCTTACCTTTGTTGTAATGCACCATACCACATTGCTAACTCCCAAGTAGTGCAATGTCTGCAGTTCTTTTACTTACATTCATGTTGCAGTCTCAGAATACCTCTTCCAGGAGACATTTCTGAATAGCTTAATATTCTTCTTGATCTCAGACTTTGGGAAGATAAAACCACCCGATGACTGCCTAGAAGTCATTCCCCATGAATAGCTTACCCGTAGTTTCCTGAAAGGCAATCCAGACAGATGGTACTTTTGAAATATTTGTCTATTTTCTTGAGCATCTCTTTCAATTTCGTTTCACACATGCAGCCAGCTAGATTATAATTAAGGAGTTATACCTAGTGTACCATAGCTTATCCCTCCCTCATTTCTCTAAATATTATCTGAATGTGGAAGTAATACCCATTTCCTCTGTGTTTACGGATTGCCTTTTGGAAAGTAAGAAGCTTGCTTTTGTACGTAAATTCCATTTTTGAACTTTTAACCCAAATTAAGATCTACGACCTCTCGTACATACCTTCTCAAAAAACTTAAGAGGATAGCAGATCAAATCTATGATCAGACAGAAATTACCCACATGATTAGCTTAAGGTTTCCCAATACATCCCAAGAAATCCTGTTCTTCTTGAGGCTTTCCTCCTCCAGTAAAGCATTGTTACCCCAACCAGCCTCCACCAAGTTCTGTGTGGCAAAGAGCAACTACTGTCTACCAAAAAGTAACAGAAGGCAACTAAGTCATGAGAACTTGAGATACCTAACAAACATTCACTGAAACAGTGCCTTAAATCAGAGCGAGCCTGTGACCAAATAAGATTCATATATGCTAAGCCATCTGCAGGAAAGAAAAAGCAATTTTTCAGCCAACCTTGTAGTCACACAGCTCAGCCACTGTCAAAAAATAGTTTGTCTAGAGAACTGAAGTTCAAATAGCCTAGTAAATGGTTTCTTTGGATGAACCAAATTCAACATTTGCCATTGTTTAAGACCAATCCAAGCGTCCTTTCTCCTAGTTGCGAACAGCTGTCTGAAGAAGCAGAAAAAGGTTTGTGCTTCCTTAACCCTTCTACTGCAGTAAAGTCACGAAATAAGGAAAACTTAAAAATTATAGCATGCGCAGACTTTATAGGTATGACTGATCTTTCCTCGAGGGCAGGACACATGTAATTGCACACAAGTAATTTAATATCTAAATACAGGAAAGCTCATTCCTCTGTCCTGGAAAAATCTTTATCTTGCCAGAGGGTGAGAGAAAAAGTGGTAAAGTATCTGGAAGTAAGAGAATCCACCTACAGCAAGATACTCCATCTCATAACAGCCGTGTGTTTTGTCAGTGAATTATGAAAAAGGCAGAAAAGAAAATTTCCCTGGGGGAAATAGCTCTTGCAAAAGCTTTCTTACAAATATCAGAAAAGGGAAAAAACGTTCTCTTTGAGTGCTGACAATATGGAGACCACAGCCTCTTAATTTTGCCAAAGCAAATTTTAGATTAGAGCAGTAGAAATGCATCCTAATGAAGGGATAATAGAAGGAGTTGTTCCCCTGAAAAATAAAGTCTCTAAAGGGGCAACATAGTAGAGATATACAGTATGATGAACAGCACACATAAAGTAGGTCAGGAACATCTATTCAACATTTCTCATGAAATTACAAGTAGATGATGCAACTGAAAGGCTACTAAATTAAAACTTGTAACAGAAAAAATAGAAATTCTATGCAGTAATTACTGTGTCTAATAAGAAGAAAAAGACCACAAGTGTTCAGTAGAACTGCCAGAAAACCCTGGATATTTGCAAGGGTACTCAACACGTTAGAAGCAACATGTAAGATGTGAACTATTCCGAAATGTTCACAAATCCATAGGTGATATACATTACCCTGCAAATGAGAGGAGCCCTTCCCCATTGGCAGGTTCTGTGGCTCCGAAAACGGTCTTTTTTTTTTTTACACCTCCCACTGAAACAGACCCCAGCCTCTTGAAGTGAATCACTTTTCCAATTAAAATTGTGGTTTCTGTATTTTTGTAAGAAAGGCTACATGATCCATCTGTAAGAGATAATCTTCAAATTTTTGCATATAACAAAATTGTAAAAGAAAAAAGCTCACTTGTTTTTAAGCATGTCTGAAATATTGGTAGTTTATTCCAGCCCCATCTACAGTCATGAATAGTATTATCAGTAATGCAGAAATTTGTCACATGCATTTTCTACCTCAACTTCTCAATTTCCATTTCTTACCAGCACACATAGGTCAAGAATTAGATTTTATTTTTTCTTTGTGGCCACTGTGAAAGAAAAAAGTTCTCATTATCTAATTATAGTTTATTAAATTGGAGTGAGGTGTTAGTTATCACAACTAAAACAGTTAACTGGCCATTCCATTTATCTTCATTTAATAGAAAATGTGCATTAATCAAATATGTAGGTATGGCAACCAACTTGCAATGTAGTTTTGTTAATAGTCTTCTGAACTTTCAGGGAAGCTAAGAAACACAGAATATACACAGTTGTACAAGTCAGCCCTCCAAAGCTTTCAGCCTTATAAATGTTTTGGACACAAATGCTAGCATTTAGTGTTTTCTACATGTTTACATTTAGACGTGAAGCAATCTGTTCACAAAGCAGTGATGGATGATTCATTTCCTGAACTCATGCTAAATCCTGCTTCATCTTTCCCCAATTTTGTTGATCTAAAGCAATTTACTGTTGTTCTAACACCCAAACTCTTAGCCCAGAAACAGCACACCAAGGAGCTCCAGCCAGCAGTTCAAAACTGATCAGAGAGAACACTTTACTCACCTGCAGGAAGTTAATAGGAAGAGATTGGTGCAAATTATCAAGTTAAGCTCCCTGTATCAAACAGAGTAGACTGAACAGTTGAAAGATATTCAACTGTGCAGCAGAAAAAAAGAGATTAATTAGTTTGGGAGAGTTATGTGCTAGGATTCATTTATTATACATTACACTAAGTTTTAAACAGTTATTTTCATAAAACCCTGAATTACGTATTTCAAGTTATACAACTCAAAGCATTCAGTAGCAAAATTTGAAATAACCCCCCAGAAAACTACCTCCTCAATACATTTTGCCATATGTTATACTGCAGTCCAGTTTGTATTAGCCACTTTTGTCATGGTTATCAGTCCCACCAGAATTCCTGAGTTTCTCATTTCCTATCTCCCCATACACCATGAATAAATACCAGCTATCTATTCCGGAGTCCATACCTTACAATTTTATAACTGAATTATAATTGTAATTTTACAATTTTATAATTGCCTGGCTTAGCGTCTGTCACTTTGCAAAGTGGTTTTGGACATTTGTTTTCAAAACATTAAGCATTCCCAATGTCATGAGAAATAACGCATGCCAGTAGAGCTGCACAGAAAAACAGACAGGAAAAACTGTAGAGGAAGTAAAAAGAAAATTCTTCTCTCCCTCAAGTTTCATCCTTGTGGCTCTTTAGCATAAATAGTATAAATAGCCCCATAATTTCCAGGTCACCTAATTGTTCAGAGAACTTGCTAGCTTGGGAAGTATCATTGATAATGTCTTATTATTGCAGAATTCAGAGTTTGAATTTGCTCAGCTTGCCATGGGGACTCCATGCAGTTTTTGGAGAATTAGAACTAAAAGGTCTCTAACAACCAGCCCATGGCTGTTCAGGGGACCTGAAATTCTCCAGCTTGTTGCAGGAGGGAGGCATTTCTTCAAACTTTCTTTTTTTGGGAGCATTGCGATAACTGCATAGAAATACTGGAATTAACTCTCACTCAGGATAGCAGGGTCCCCAAACCTAAATCACATGAAAAGTACAACTGAAAGCAGTTCTAAACACTACTACCCACCAACTCCACATTTGGCATATTCCACCTTGTCCTGCGCAAAACACAGGAGCAGCAGTGATATGCTAGTGCTAGAACTGCATGCAAAGACAGGCACAGCAGAAAGTCACTCTTATGATTGTAGACCAGATTTTGGCTTTTTATACCTTCCCTAAAATACATGGAATAGTCTTATCTTACCACCTGTAAGTCAGATTTCCTTTCTAATCAATGACAACAGGGCCTTCTATAAAGTTGTCCACTTCTCCAAGTAAACATCCAAACGTCCTGCCTGAACTCATCCTTAGTAATGCATTTCTCAAGGAAATTTGTTCATGCAAAGCCTTTAGACTATTATTTCCTCAAGCTGTACATTAAATCAAGACCTGAATGGCCACACACTTCCTACCAAGCTTGGTCACAGCTCCAACAAAACAGAAACAAGCTCAATTCCTCCAGGGAACTGAAAGCAGCAGCCATAGTAATTGGGTAGAGTTAAGACATTCAACTGCCCAACCTCTGAATTGTTACCAGCAATTAAAGGCATTTAGTAATTCCCATGCTGGAATAATATTTCCAACTTACAAGCACAGTTAACTAGTTACGTTTTTTTCTTGAGATGGAGAAGAGTGCAATACTTAATACATATTTGAGAACCAGTATTCAAGATGGCAACAAGCTTTAAATAATCCATCTCAACTTTCGGCAACTGTTTGTAGTCTTTGCTTTTTGGTTTTTTCCTTGTGTGCAGAGTGTGTGAATGCAAAAGTAAATCTAAATTAAAGTAGCTGTATATGCTAAGTGATTGCTCCATCGTGGACACATGGAAAAAAACCACTGAGATTCAGCAAGAGCCTAATGGGAAGGAAAGGGTTAAGTTTCACCCAGGAAAGTCATACAGAAGCAAAGTCAAAAAAAAAAAAAAAAAAACAACAGTGGATGAGGTGTATTACTCTAGAAGAGCTCTAGCCGTCTAAGCCACTTTCATTTTTTAGTTAAGTTTGGCAGCTTTTGAAGAAGTATATCCCAATTCATATACTTGGCCACAAATCAGGCATTTAAGTCTTCCCTTTACTATTTCCTTCTGCTCTTGATACTTTTTCTTTGAATCTTTTGCTACTTCATAATCCAGTGTTTTCTTCAGTTCTTACTCTACATCCCAGAAATTGCGCTGTGATAAAACCTGAAAATATCTTCCTTCCAAGAACAACATCTGCCACAGCAATTCTTCAAAAGTCACCAAGCAGTAATATTTCCCTTCATACACATGCTCAACTCATTGTCACTGCCGGACATCGTTTGATGTTACAAGGAGAAAAACAGATCTCTAAGACCATACCGTAACACACATATACACACACAGAGTTTCTACAATTCAAAAAGAAGTCTTAATATTCTACAGCAATTCAGTATATGTTATAAACTCAAATAAATGTTTATCTAAAAGCTAAGTTCAGCATTTGAAACCAAATCCTTCCTAGGAAAGGCCATTTCTCAAAGGACAAAACAATACCTAAACATCTAAGTATGGTACTCTTTATTTGTAAGCAAGTGGCACATGAAGATTCTTTGAAGTACAAAGCAGAGGAAAATTATGCCGTGTTCTTTCTCCTTTAAAAATTTAAGTATGGCAGCTATATTACGAATTCTACTGATATCAGCCTACTGACATCCTGACCTACATAACTCACTTGCAAAACTAAAATTCTGCTGAATTTGGAATTCATTACAGAAATAAGGAAATAGATCCCAACACAGCTAACTAAAGATGAATTTAATTGTGAGATTTCCTTAACTGTTCTTATCACTTGACAATTATTGCTGCTCTATTTCAGACATGAAAAGTCCAAGTATCAATCTAATTTTATCCGCAACCTTTGACTTTTTCTTCCGAAGTGTTATAAAACCATGATTCAAGAATTGCTTTGTCCAAATAATAAAGCCAGGCACAATAAAAACCAGGGGAAGTTTGTTCGTTTAAATCATCACCTGAAATAGTCTTTAAAATAATCTCACACTCTGTCCTTTATTTCATTCTGCTTTTCCTAGCAGAAGTAAGCTTAGAGTGGAGATACACTTTTGAACTGTACTTTTATGACTTCCACAAGCTGACTCTTTATATCTTGTGGAACTTTTGAACATTTAATAGCACAATCATACTACAAGAATGAGCAATTCTCTCCCTTCTTGCTTTCTTCAGGCACAAGTGCTTGATTTCATAGTCTGCGTAAAATGTGTTTTAACATGAACAAATAGTCACTGTTAGTTGGACTTAGTCAACAAACTTCAACCCTTTTGCTGAAATAGCTGTTTTGCCTTGGTGGAGCCAAGGAAAGTGAGTATAGCCCAACCATCATCCGCCATGCAAGGAAGTACAGATCTGTCACTCACAGCCAAATCACGGATATCACTGGTTAGATCTAATTCAGAGGTGCATGCTCCCCCCAACTCCACTTTTCATGGAGGACTCAGGAAAGAGAAAAAAAAGGAATTGAGCAGCGAGAAAAGGGTCTACTTCCTCCTATTTTTCTGTGATACCCTTAAATAAGAGAGGTTGGCAGTAGAGTGAAGACTCTGTGACCAGGTCAGGTAGAATACAGTCAGCTAATAAATGGGTTTCACCTGTGATGTAAGTGGCCACACTAAGAATTCTCCCACTCCATTCATTACGTGTTGCTCAAACAGTTCCAAATAAGAAAGAAAATCCCCACTTTATGCAAAGAAGCATCTATGATCTATGTCCATGCTCAATCCTTTTAAAGAACAGAAAGCATTAGGGGCATAATTTTTTATCATAAAAGGGTACGTTTACCACAGGAGACACATTTCCATTAACTTGAGCTTCTGTATATAGTAGCCAAGAGGTTGACCCCAATTAACTCTGATACTTCAAACTATGTCTTTAGAAAAAACTATTACCATATAAATACAATGACTGTTATCAACATACAGCTGGGGTCTACTCATGGCAATCATTCCAATACTATAGACTCCGTAGGTCTAGGTCCCTAGGTAAACATTAATATGGTGTGTTTTATACAGTGACCTGCACTCTCTGTAAGTACTTTTGACAGACGACAGCCCCTCCCTGTGAGCCAGGCTCTGTGGCATCACAAAAAATCTCCTCCTGTTGTTCTGACCAAATGACCAAACCAATTCGGTTTCTTCTTAGCAGAAGTGAAATTAATACTGGAGCAACTGAAGTATACTTAAAGCAAATCTGTACTGAACATTGACTCTTACTTCTCCCATTATGCTCAAGTATCCCTACCTTACACTCTAAAATTAATTTAAAAAAAACAAAACAAAACACCAAACAGAGAAAGCCTTAAACTTAGCAGTTCATCTCCCAAAAATTACAATCAGTCTGGGGAATACAATGTATTTTACCAAATCTGATTTTTTCATTAGTTGTGATACTAACAAGTTATCACATTTCATTTTTTCTTGGAAACATGTTGCTTCCAGTTATTCCAAAAATGTCCAGAGCACACCATGAATGTAAGTCCATACAGTTAAACAAACTTAATACCAGGATAAACTGGTTTACTTCTATATTGTAAAAATTGTGTATATTATAAAAATGTAGAAACAAAAACTAGTACCAAACACTGTTTACTATTTTGATTGTTTAGCAAGCACAGCTGTTTTCACACACTATTACATTTCAAGTCTTTGTTCTACATATTATTTACACTTTACCTCAACCATGACATCCTGTAACTCAAAAGCTCCCTTTTGTACAAAAACATACAAATTAAGAGTTTAATTTACTGCTTTCCTCAAATATCTTTATTTCTATTAAAACATTAAAACCAAGACACATTGCACATCAATTAACTGTCTGAAGTGTCTTCAAGTATTTCAGAAATGTAAGAATACCATCTCATTCCTAGGCTTAACAAATTAGCATAGAGGTTTGGTGATTTGCAGCATGTCACAAAACAGAAACTGAGGTACAGACAGAAATAGAACACTGTCTCCTTATTCCCAGCCCAGGCTCTGTATATTATTGCATAATTATTATGGCTAAAACTATACTGCAAGAAATGTGTGGCTGACAGCAGCCAGAAAGTAATTAAAGGACATAAATGAACAATGCAAATCCCACAGCTGAAGACCTTAACATACTTCTAATCCCTGAAGAAATTTATTTTGGTTTTGTTACAATTAAAAAGGCAACTAGAGTTTTTGCCTCCATTAAGTATTCAAACAAGAAGCCTGTGGTAAGGACTCTAATCACACACTATCTGATTCTGTACTTTGTCTACAGTTATCAGAAGCCCCATATACAATAAATACTGTACAGATACTCAAACATGTAAATCAACACCTTTCCTTTCAGGACCTTTGTTTCAGCTACAGTGATGTCTGACAGACTCCTGCCCAAGGCTTTTCCTCAGACCTGTCCTTTAGGAGCTCTAGGAACAGGTATTTAATAAAGGTCATGCTCTCATTAGCCCATCACCCAGCACAGATGTAAGCACATGGACTTGGGTTGAGTTCAGAGGAGGACCACAGAGATGATCACAGGGCTGGAGCACCTCACCTATGAGGACAGGATGAGAGTTGGGGTTGTTCAGCCTGGAGAAGGCTCCAGGGAGACCTTAGAGCAGGGGTCCTCAAACTTTTTAACCAGGGGGCCGGCGCGCAGATGAAGTGGCAGGCAGTCACCTGCGGCTGCTTGGTTTCCCCCTCAACCCCCAGTGGGGGCGGGGGGGTCTGTAAATACCGGGGGCTGGATTGAGGACCCTGGGGGGCTGCATCCAGCCCACAGGCCACAGTTTGAGGGGACCCCTGCACTAGAGCAACCTTCCAGTACCTAAAGAGGGCCCTCAAGAAAGCTAGAGAGGGCATGTAGTGCTAGGACAAGCAGGAATGTCTTCAATCTGAAATAGGATAGATTTAGATTAGATATTAGTAAAAGATTTCTCCCTGTGAAGGTGGTGAGGCACTGGAACAGGTTGCCCAGAGAAGCTGTTCTTCGCCATCCCTGGAAGTGTTCAAGGCCAGGCCAGATGGGGCTTTGAGCAACCTGGTCTGGTGGAAGGTGTCCCTGCCCCTGGTAGGGGGGTTGGAACTAGATGGTCTTTAAGGTCCCTTCCAACCCAAACCATTCTGTGATTCTATGACTCTGGAAGGAGCAAGTTGGTCAGGGCATTCCTGAGAGCCAACATCAGCTACAGTGGAACTGAAAAAGCATCTGTTCTGTTGCATCTTCTGTACTGTAATTCCTGGGCTGCAGCATCTACTGAAGACATTATGGTAATGCTAAAAGAATATAGTCCTTCCTCGCCCCCCAACATGAAAAGTTTAAGTCATTGTTTATAGTTACAGAAGATGCTTGTTCCCTTCTGCATCTGATGCTACAGAGGAGAGCTTCTTTACTGTATTAACATTATATTATTGCCAAGCATGCCATCAGAAAAAAAGAGTGCCTTGAAATTTGTCAGTGACTGAGATAAGAGATTTGGTCTTTATTTTCTTCTTTAGGATCTTTAAGGATACTAGATGTTCAGTGATGCACTTCCAAGAGCATGCACAAAGCCTGAGGACAGGACCATGTGGTGAGAGGTAAACTTGGTACTCTGGTATCACTGATGACCACTTCTTAGGCCCAAGCTCAGGCAAATGTAATTTCAGAGAAGTTCAGTATCTGCTGTGGAAGATGTCACCATGTGCCACAGACCAACATTTACGGTTTGGCAAACTCACCTACAATTGTAATAGGCATTAATTTCTACATAATAATGTGAATATTCCTCAATTACCTAAACCTTTCAGTTGTGCCTCACATGTCCTACCACTTATAGGTTCAGTAGCTCATTACTGTGGCTAAGATACCTGACCTGGAACATTCTAAACTAAAAGATTCCTACTTTAGCAAGTTCTCCTTAGTTCTACTCTTATAAATTCAATGAAGACACACAAATCCCCTCAAACAACGCCTGTAACATCAAGTGGCCCAAGAAAATTCACTGGGTGCTCTATGAACATGGTACAGTCTCATCTGAAAGAACTAAAGCTTTTTTGTCATTCATTTCTGTAACTTAAGGAAAAGCAGGCAGTCTGAGTCAGCAGAGCAGTAACCCTTGTTTTATTTGACAAGTACAACAGAAATTTAGCATAAAAACATCATTATACAAACTCTCTCATTGTGAAGATTTGCACAAAAGGTGCTTAAGTAAGAGGTGTAAGGTTACCATCACACAGTTTATTTACCATTATTTTTGCTGCTGTTGAACCAGTTCAAGTGTGTACCTATATCCATTTCTGAAACAATACAGTGGAAAGTTAGTTTCCATGGCAACCTAGCAATTGTGGGACACTTTGGGGCGTTTTATTTGTTTTTAACAGATAGAAATGAAACTTAAGATGGGAACAGCATTATGATATTTTTTCCCGAGTTGCTTATATTAAAGCCTTTAGGCAGGAATCTGTGGTAGAACTTTCTGTAATTTTATCTTTGAACTAAACAGTGTAAGGCTTGTTACAATCAGATAAGCTTTATCACGTAAGATAGACTAAACAGGGATAGCTACAGCAAATCACTCCATAGTTACTTTTAATGAAATGCCTTTAAAAATATCTGGAAATGAAGTTTCAAAGCTTGGAAGTTCACCTTGAGATGTACCATTACAGCATTCCAAGATTTATTTGTATTCAATTAGCATGGCACTTGTCATTTGTCTTAAACAGAGGAGTTCATAGCTTCAAGTGTGGCAGTCTAGGAAGAGATTTATGGTCTAAATAGTACAGATTGAGGCAAACCTGCTCAGAGAAACACTTGAAGATTAAGAAGCTAAACACACACATCTGTACAAACACATACCTACATGATGCCCTTCTGCAATGAAATGACTGGCCTAGTAGACAAGTGGAGAGCAGTGGCTAGTACCTACCTGGACTTCAGTAAGGCCTTTGACATTGCCTCCCATAAGACTGTCCCAGAGAAGCTGATGGAAATACAGGCAGGATAAGCAGACATTGAGGTGATTGAAAACTGGCTGAACGGTGGGGCCAAGAGGGTGGTGATCAGTGGCACAAAGCCCAGTTGGAGGCCAGTAACCGGTAGTGTACCCCACAGGTCAATACTACGTACAAAACTGTTCAACATAGCCAGAGTTTCTCTCAGCAAGTTTATTGATGACAGAACTGGGAGGAGTGCCTGGTAAGCCAGGGGGTCATGCTGCTATCCAGAGGGATCTCAACAGGCTAGAGAAACAGGCTGGCAAGAACCTCCTGAAGTGCAACAAGGGGAACTCAGAAGTCCAGCACCTGGGGAGAAATGACCCCAGGCACCAGTACATGCAGGAGGCCAACCAGCTGGAAAGCAGCTTGGTAGAAATGGACCTGCAGGTCCTGGTGGAGACCAAGTTGAACACGAGCCAGCAGTGTGCCCTTGTGGCAAAGCAAGGTAATGGTATTCTGGGCTGCATTAGGCACACTATTCCCAGCAGCTGAGGGTGGTGATCCTTCCACTCCACTCGGCACCAGGGAAGGCCCCAAATGGAACACAGAACTGTATCCAGTTCTGGGGTCTCCAGTGAATTGTCTTCATGTCTCTTGCAGAGTCACAAAGATGAAGGGACTGCAATTAAAAGCTAAAGAAAGTTTGCAGCAAAAAATGTTGGTAAGCAAGGTGTGGTAACTGCATGTTTTAACAGCCTTACATAATGAAACACTTGTCAGTATTCACTGAGCTTTACATGACATGTATAGGGTAGAAAGTAAGAAGTCCGTTGAAGTCTAACATATGCTTGCATTTCTTCACAGAAGTGGCAGGAGAAAAAAAAATAGGACAATAAAAGTAGTAGCATTTCTTGAAGGATATCTTATATATTTGCTGGAGTAAATGGTTACTTTAAGCATTTAAGTTCTACTATGGTTCTGGAAAAGAAGAAAGCACGTATCACTTTCTGAGCTACTGTAGAAGGAAATTTAGAGCAGCTTCCATGTATCACAAAGAAGAGTTCTAGACCATCACATTGAGCATTGTCTACTATAACAGAACAATTGCTCTCTGCAAAGAATTTGTAAACAGAGGCTGGCATTTATTCCTCCATAAGAGAAAGGCACTCATATCTTACAGAAATATTGGCACAGATTAATAAACCCAGAAAGGGAAGATCTGTAACAGGGTTCATCTCTATCAGAGTTCCTCTTTCTAAAATACAAAGACTCTACTTAATGTTGTCAATCATTTGAATCCTCATAGGCACAAACAAGTCCAGTACAAGAGAAGTGGCAGTACTATGTGTACACTGACACAGCAAGAAATGCTAGACCCATTGGGAAGTTCACTACAACCAGTATTGAAAACTGCCACATGGCAGTTTATTCTGTGCATGGAGAAAAAGGCAGACAGTTTAATTTTAAAAACAAATCTCAAAGCTCTTTTTCCAGGCATTTTAGAAGCAGTCATTAAAATTAACTGATAACCCAAAGTGTTTTCCGTGTCTCTGCAGCTCTCCGTAATTATTTCTTTTCACTAGCCTGCTTTTATGAGTTAAAGTGTTTTTGATTAACATTACATTCATTAATAACAAAAAAACATTTATGCAGGAAAGACATCTGCTAATTACCAGAGGAGCTGCCAATCATAAATTATTTTATCAAAATTACTTGTTAAAATATCTACTTAAAGTAACACTACTAAATTTTTCCAAAGATCCAGTTTTCATCATACATGTATTTCTATAAAATATTAAAATATCAACGTTTTTATTAAAAATCAAGTTAAACACATGTTTTTACAGTAAAAAAAAAACTCCCCTCTTTTTCTCTGGTTTAGGTAGGATCAAGTTTCTTCACTAGTGTTACTTCAGATTCACTTCTGAAGTAAAGATCAAACTTCACTCCATTATGTCCACTTCCAAATTCATTTAGACTAGCTAAAAATTGAAACAGTGTTTTGCGTTATGCGAAACATGGAAAGGTGACCACTTTTTACCAGAGTAAGATGGCCCATCATAAGTTTTGATTCCTCATGTGCCAGACTGCCATGAAGCTTGACCAGTGCACTAGCCTCCTAAATTCCCATCTACCCCAGTATAGCAGTCTTCCAACATTAACACACAAATCTCAGCCTATATACATATTTATTAGACTGTACAGTCAAGCATCCAGTGGAGGTTAATTTAGAATTACATGTAGTTTATACAAGTGCTTTGATGGCACATTCAAAGCATTCTCAAGCTCAAGTCTTAAAATTCTCTCACATCATGACTCAGGTTGTTTATTTTTCAAAACTTTCCTTCAGCAACTACTTGGTACAGCCTCAGGGCAGACTATCCACACTGACATTTGTCAGTGGAGAGAACCAAGGTAGCTCTCAAAGTATGCTTTACACCAATCCACTGTTTTGGGACTGCAGCTACAAGGAATTTGTATGTAAAATGTGTGGCCAGTTTAAGGCATACATGTTGGGTATGGAAAAGGACCACAAATAGAGACCATTATTTCTATTACAATAGAATGTAAAGTCCTCAGGACTCAAGCATGCTAGATACTAAGTATATTTAATGATAGCTTTTAAGCCATTGCTATTGATGTCCTCCAGGAACAGTAAAAACTACTATATGAAAATGATGCTATATTTGAGTTAATTTGAAGCCTTCCCCATACTTTTTGAGTCAAAAGATATTTCAAATGCTTTTCTTGGTACAAACAGGTATTAGGAATAACTGCCTTTGCAGCTGCTTTGCATCACCTTCCAAGCTGGTACTGAGAGGGGCCTGCGGGGAAGACAGGCACACGTATCTCAGTGCTTGCCAGGCAAGACTGGAACAGAAGCAACAGGAGTATGTCTGCATGAGACCTGAGCTCTCATACATGCACTGAGAAGTGACAGCATGTGAACAAAACAAACCCAAACAGGTTAGCACAAGGGAGTCCTGTCCAGACATCTGCCTGTTAATCATCAGTCTGTTTTCACTTCCCCTTCTATAGCTCCTGCCTGAGATACTTCTACTTTCACAACTCCAAGCTTTGATTTCCCCAAATCAGTCCCACTGCCTTCCTGTCACTAACTCTCTCCACAATGACCTGCTGCAAGGCATGCAAGAAGAACTTGAAAATGACAGCTGGAAACAAGGACATTAGTTGGGAATGAACTAAAGAAAAGGTTACAAAAGGGCTGAGCACACCTGCCCAGCTCAGGCTGCAAAGGGTAATGGCAGCCCAGGACATCAGCAGTACACCAAGTGCCTACGCAGGAAACAAACCAGAGCATCTGCACTCCCAGTCTGTCAGTGCCAGCTGGACAGAGTAGATGTTAGAAAAGGGGGAAATAACATCTCCAGTACTTTGAGATAGCTAGGAAAAAAGGCTACAGCTCGACCACAAAGAGGTGACATTCCCTATTCATTTATCTTCCCATATTCATGGGCTCAAGCAGATTTTGACAACTGCCAAAGGCAGTTCAAAATCCTCCTTTCCTTGCCTCCCAGTCTCCTCTCTCAAATACTTCTTGACAGTTTCAGGCTCCCACTCCTAAATGTCTGCTCTGGGGCTTCATCTTACCAAAATCCAGTCTTTGCTACTTTTCCCTTCTAGTTTGTTCCCACTTCGTATCTCCAAACTATGTGCAAAGTACAGCTAACGTATGTCTCACTGTATTTGATACATCACCACCAGCAGTAACTGTTAAGTGTATGAAATAACTGTTACTCAAAACTAATAGAACTTCTGTTTTCTTGAAAAATAGAAATGTTCCCTAGTCATCTGGAAGAGCTAACAAGTTGCCATATAAGCTCTGAAGGACACAGAATTCCAGTGCTATTTGGAACATGGAACAGTGTTAAGACCCTAGAGTAGCTGTTTCTACAGAACATATGTAGATGCTAGAATGCAAAAAGTAAGCTTCCTAGACTTACTGTAATAAATATAGAAATAAAGTATTTTTGTCCAAAAAAATATTCTAGTCTTGCTGAAAACGTTAATCCAAATCCTGCATTAGATACTACCAAAATCTTTATGTCAAGCAGAAATATCAATAGGAAATAAAACCATTTCAGAAATACCTTAGATAACTGGACATTTTCCAAGAAACTCCACTTTTACCTTTTCTATTTCCCCTTCCCTCCCATTTGCTCCTTTCCCAGCAGCTGACAAGCTTCTAGTCTGATTGACAGAAATGGGTAATCAGAGTTTAGTTTTGTTTAAGTATTCCAATCTGTCTGTCATGAAGTCTGCTTTTGACAACAAGGCCTTTCTTGTTTCCAACCTTAAAGAAACCTAAATATTGACCCAAACGAAGTGATCTGACAGCATTATTTCCTTTTGTTGCAGCAAGTACTTTCAAACACCTCTCATTACCCCCATTCCTCCCCACGGTAGGTTGACCCTGGCTGAGTGCCAGGTACCCACCAAAGCTGCTCCATCCCTCCCTTCCTCAACTAACCAGAGGACAGAAAATATAACAAAAGGTTCCTGGGTCAAGATAAGGACAGGCAGAGACCACTCACTAATGGCCATCACATGCAAAACAGACTCTACTTTGGTAATATATTACTTTTCTCATCAAATCAGGGCAGGATAATGAGAAATAAAACCACATCTTAAAAACGGCTTCCTCCCACCACTCCCTTCTTCCCAGACTCAATTCCCAATTTCTCTCCCTTCTCCCCACCAGCAGGCAGTAGGACAGGGCCTGGGGGCTGCGCCCAGCCCCTCACACCTGTCCCTGCCGCCCCTTCCCCCTCAGGGGGAGGCTCCTCACACTCTGCCCGGCTCCAGCCCGGGGTCCCCCCCACGGGGCGCAGCCCTTCAGGCACAGACGGCTCCAGCCTGGGTCCCCCGCGGGGTCACCAGCCCGGCCAGCAAACCTGCCCCAGCCCGGGCTCCTCTCCCCACGGGGACACAGGCCCTGCCAGGACCCTGCCCCAGCACGGGCTGCCCACGGGGTCACAGCCCCCTTCGGGCACCCCCTGCTGCGGCGGGGGGTCCCCAGGGGCTGCAGGTGGGGATCTGCCCCACCGTTACCCTCCATGGGCTGAGGGGCACAGCCTGCCTCACCAGGGGCTTCCCCAGGGGCTGCCGGGGAACCTCTGCTCCGGGCCTGGAGCCCCCCCTGCCCCTCCGCCTGCACCGGCCTGGGGGGCTGCAGGGGTGCTCCGCTCACACAGCCTCACGCCTCTCTTCCAGCTGCTGTTGCACTGCAGGCTTTTTGCCTCCTTCTTATATATGTTATCCCAGTGGCTCTACCATTGTTGCTGATGAGCTTGGCCTTGGCCAGCAGTGGGTCCATCTTGGAGCCGGCTGGCATGGGCTCCATTGGACACAGGGGAGGCTTCTGGCAGCTTCTCACAGAAGCCACCTCTGTAGCCCCCCCGCCACAAAAACCTTGCCATGCAAACCCAGTGCACCCCCGCAACAAGTTGTTGGCCATTCACACTCAACACAATTTGTCACAGCAAGCTAATGGAATGATTATTTATTCATGTACTGAAGACTCTACTGGGCACGACAGACCGAATTAAGAGCACTCTTGTGGTATGTATGGCACATTTACATCATGTTTAATGTGGTATAATAAAGTCAACTGTCGAACCTTTAAGCCATAAGTGTAAGTTTTTCTCCAGTGACAATGTCTGGAAAATAGCAAGAAGAATATTAATCCTGTTTCTTCTTTCAGTAATCCAACAATGAAGGGCAAACAACTGGTCAGTTCTCGACCCAACTGTTACTACACCGAACTGGTTTTGAGATTGCTAGCATCCCTTGTCCAAATGCCTACAACTGAAAAGGTTAAATGAAAATAAGACAAAACTATGTGATGCATCACAATTTCCAGTTTGCTGCACTTGCTGAGAAATAAGACCCTAAATTTTAGCCACAAGAAACATAAGTAATCAATATAAAGCACAGTTAATTGGAAACAAAATACTACTTTTTCCTTATCACCTCTTCAAACTCTTCCTAGCAGACATGTGTCAAAATCTCTCCAGGCTGAAGCCCAGATATGCTGAGCACATAACCAGTTAAAAAACAAAGTCTCTGGAGAGCTTGGATGTAATAACAACTCTCTCTTTAGGGTATATCAGGAAAAGCTGTTATTTGTTATCTTAATCCAAACACTACTACTTCAAACTTGCAGTGGCACACTGCTGGTGGAGAGTAATCCACTTTTTGTTGACACAGTCTCTAAAGTATTACAAACAGTAACAAAAAAATATCTCCATTTGACACTGAAAACCAGTTGACAGCACGTGATTTACACAGGACCCTAATATCATTGGTTCAAAGAGGTAATGTTTTCCTTAACTGACCTTTATACAGTATTTTGCCACTTGGGAAGTAGAAACTTCATGAACAGGACAACACCAGAAATTTTCCCCCTGATGACAGCAAGCCAGCTTTTTTTCCTCCTCTTAACTCTTGATGTTCACAAGTAACTAGCTTTAAGAAGCAAACTGTTTCTGTGTGCAGAGTTTAATTTCATTGTCTTTCTAATATCCTGAAAGCAGAATACTAAGCACTAATTGGTATAAGTTGGGTGGCTTTGTATTTTGTTTCAGAGTTCTTTTCTGTGGTGTTTAAAAAAAAAAACCAACCACAAAGATTTATCATCTTGTGTTGTGGGCTTGCTCTGTCACAGATTCCTTTACCTATCAGGGGAGGAAGAGAAATGAGTGAAGGAACACTGGCTCTCAAGTACACCTTTGGTACCCAGTAATGAAAATCAAAACACAACATAAATATTTACTGTAGAAAGCTCAGGAGTGGGAGCTCAAGTATTTCACTTCTTATAAATAAATTATCAAAACCAGTAAGCTACTCCTAAAGAATTCTCAGTGTTTCTGTCAAAGTCTCTATAGAATGATAGCATAGAGAAAATTAAGTTTCTTGACAACTCACACTGTCACACTTTAACTGGAAGACTCATGACAATCCTCTAGGATGTCAGAAAGAAACCTTGGGACCTCCAGACACCACAGGGGCAATCCAGCAGACTTCTAAACCCCACACCTACATGGATCTCACGCAGGTCCCCCTATATATCTCACTGTGGAGTCTGCACATCCACATCCTGATGCCAGATCCCATAATCCTAACACAACAGATACTTTTTTTGAAATGTTCGAACATGTAAGCATTCAACCCTCTTAAAAGACTCTGTGCCTCACAGGTCAAAGTTCCCACTTCAGCACTGCCAATTCATTGTAATCTAACAAGCAATAGAGCCAGCTAACACTGCACTCACCCAGCCAATGTTGCAAGTATGTGCATAGCTGACTATATTTAGATCAGATCCATAGCCAGTGCCTGCTCAGCCCACTTTTTTCTCCTGCCCAAACAACCAACAGAAGATAGTCCAGGTGGTCAAGCCACCTTTTGAAAGACTCCACTTCTTGCAAGCATTACAGAATGCAATGAAAGTAAACACCAAAATAAAAGTGAGTGTTCTCCAACTATCTGCAGAGCTTCTGCAGTACCTCTCTATTCCATCTTATTCACACTGGGTGACCAAGCCTGTGAACACCAAAAGCATATACTGAAGTCCAGAGACAGGTGGTGAAAGCTGAAAAGCTTAGACCCTCTTTTACTATGAGGTGATAGCAAGTTACACCAAGCAACACTTGTATATATGGATGGTAGGGCCAGGTACAGATGCATGCTGAGGAGCATAGTACCACTGGGCATTTGCTGAGAAGTAAAATGGCTTCACACAAGTGATGCTATGAGCACTCACTGCAACATGGGTACTGTTAGGATGTGCTGGAAGTGTGGCATGGACTCAGTGTGTCAGCTAGGTATGGCTTCTCCAAGGCAGCCTTCAGATACAACAGAAAAAAGCAAAAGATACAACTTTTGTCCACATGATTAACGCATTTTTAAAATTACAAGATAAAAACAATCCATTATCATTTATACTGATACCAGAAGTAATTTAAGGTTTTTCTGTTTTAAAGTTTAGTGCCTTAATATCCATGGACTAGATGGCCTTTAAAGGTCCCTTCCAACCCAAACTATTCTATGATTCTGTGTGCATCCAAGTCACTGCCTCATGGTCATATCTGTTGACAAAAAATGGGACAGAAACTTCAGAAACGGATAGCAGTGTTTAACAGTGAGAAGTCACAGAACAGCCAACCCTTTCTCCTTTAGTTTTCAGCAACCCACTACAGACGTAACTCCTGAACTATCTCAGCTATGCCAGAGGATACAAGTATACAAGTTTTCAGTCAGCAGCGACAGCCTGCTTTTCAGCATGCTGCTTTACAAACCAGGCACTGAGGTCATGTAATTTGGACATAGTCAATGAGCAGATCACTTGATGTGGGAGTGTAACTCATTACTGGAGACTCCCCATTCAGCACTTCAACCACGTCAGGGTATTAAGGAATTCAGACTCAAAGGTATTTACCATTGCATCTCCAAGTCAGATTTATGATCTATGTTTCCTTTTTGCTCAATTTTTCATGTTGAAATGATACCAACAGAGACAAAAAGCTTAAATTGCATGTTTTGGCAGTTTGAGAAATACCATCACACCCCAACAGCATGTCAATGCTACCTCGATGTTTCCCACTGGAGACTGCCACTAGGCTCACGCAGAGCAGGAAAGCTATAGTATGACTGAGCAGAACTACACAGCTGCTGTTGTGTCTTACAACCTGAAGTGTACAAGCCTGCTCGAGAAAAGCAAGTGTGGAGGTGCAGAAGCCATCATTCTCTGTTCTTTTCCAACAAGCCCATGCTTGAATGGCTAATGAAAAGTGACTACAAGAATCACAAAGACCTCCAATCATTCTACAGCATAGGCCTTAGCCACTTTTTTCCTGTACAAAAAGACAATGCTGAGATGCCAGAAAATGAACAAAACCTACATTTGCGAAGGGAATGGAAAAACAGAAGCAGGTGGTCAAGTAGCTAAGCTGGCAGAGCATTTGGATAGTAGCCAAATGGCCTGAATTTGGTCTTTAGTAAGGTCACCAGCATCTCCCACAACACACACAGCTGCATTACTTGAAAACTTAGATCATATTTGGTAAGAAAACAGAAAGCACTTTCAGATGCATATTTGAAGTTACAGAAGTGAACTGCAGAAGAAAAGAGGCATTTAAAACATTTTAATGTTATCCATTGTCATTTGTCAATAACAGGCCACCACAGAAACACTTTGTGTTCATCATACTTCTGCTGCATGCAGTTCATGATAATGCAGGTTCAACTCCTACCACTGCACAACAGACCCTTCTGATGGTATTTTGAGCAGTACCGGTACACAAGTACTCAAACACCTTGTTTTCCAACTAAAAGTGCCTGCCAGAAGCCCCAGAAGGCTTACTACACAGCCGCCTCCAAAAAGGCCTGCAGTGCACAATCAACCTTAGCTCAACAAAATCACACTCATTCATCACTTTCTACCCTTCTGAACAAATACATACTCTTAGTTATATTTAATAAATGGTATTTTTGGTACACAAGTTCTAGTCTCTACGTTTCACTGAGGTGAAACGAGGTGGCACAGACAATACAGGGGATGCTAATGCATTGTACAGCAAACAAAGCCTTTCTTTTAAAGGCAAGCAAACATGTCATTTAATCAAGATTGGTGTTGCCACTTGAAACTTCACTTACAAATGGAATTCAAAACTTGATTCCCATAAGCAACAGGACACTGACAGAATCCACTACCTTGGTGAAGGAGCATTAACGATACCAGTAAGATCTGTAGTGTCAACATCTTTCAACAGCAACCACTGTCTGTCACAAAAGTGACTGAATCCTTAAGTTGCAGCTAACCACTGCTTATTCCTAGCTAATTCACCAGCACCCCAATGGTTAGAGCACATCACGCAGGAAACAGCATTACCCCAGGGGCTCTCAACTCAAACACTCTTCTTTAGTCACAATTAGAGCCAAAAGTTTCCAAGTAGCGTTCTGAAAGTGAGAAATTGTGTATGCTCAGAAACAGCTCAGAGCAACAAGCCCTTACTTAGCACCACAGGAGAAGGACTTTTGATTAGCCCAAAGCTCATTAGCAACATTCAAGAATCTCGGGAGTTATCTAGCAAACTAAAACCTGCATGACCTACAAACATATAAATACAACTGATTACAGAAAGCTTAAATCTGAGGTCCTTACCTAAAACCACACAACTAAGCAAGATACCATGAAAATTCAAGCTGAATCAAGCACTTTAAAATCTTGACATGGTCTTGTTTCTGAAGTATGCTTCAATAAGATCCAGTTAGCACCACAAGTAATGTTATGTATACTTTCCAGACCATAATCCCTGACAGCACGTTGCCCAGAAGCAACTGCCCAGAAGCTCTCCTCCCCACAGTCTTTATTCTGCAAGTTTTGCAGCAAACTTTAATTACAGCTTCCCTACTGAACAGGCCAGCAGGCAAATGCCACGAAGAGGCCATCAGTGGAGCACAAAGAAAGCTGCTCACAAAGCTTCCCACACTTCCACATATTTCTGTGCCTTTCACTACAGTCATTAACTCCACTTTCTGTGCCCAGCTACCAGCTTTTCCCTCTGTCAGTTCACTAGTAAACCCTTTTGCAAGTCCCACTTCATGACCTGACAAAACCATGTGGCAATTCTGACCTCTCTGCCCTTGCCTGTCACTTAACTGAAGCTCCATAATCCCTCATCCAGTCACTTCCCAAACCCAGTACGGACCATCCTCTATTGTGTTCGCCAAGTCTAACTTCCTAGGTACATCTCTCCAAGTCTCCCTTAATTTCCAGCCAGAACTGCTGCAAAAATCTGCAAGCTCCTGTATTTTCAAAAAAAAGCCCCTCAAAAAAATAACAAAAAGGTACATACTTAACATTTTCCAGTTTACTTCAGGAGTTACAGCAATTCACTTTTGCAAGATTAACAAAGCAAGTAATTTCCAGGTAAAAACAGTTTGCAAGTAACCACAAAACTGGCATAACTTCTTTGTGTGTATCTCCACACAACAGCACAGACAGATTTCTGCTTCATAGTATCAGAAAAATAAATTAATTTAGCTTAAAACTAACATTGTACAGAAAGGATTATGTTATTTGGGTGAAACACATGGGTAATTTAAGTAGGGGGAAGGGTAGAAGTTCTGGTTCTAAGTCATTATTGCAGATGTTAGAAGAGCCAAGTGCCAGAAAAGCCTGCCAAGTGCTATTCACCCTCACAAATGAGTATGTAATGCCGACTTGAAGAGAGCCTGACATGAGATTACAAAGCAAGTTATATGAAATCCTGCTCTGTCTCTAACCCTGGAGAATTTGAGATATTTAAATCAGGTATGCTATACTGTTTATGCGCTGCAACACTTTACACTAGCAGTGCCAGTGTTTCAGTGCAACATCTGAAGCCGCAGCATTCCTCTCACCTCCCCAGGGCCTGTGCTACTTACCACAGGCTGCAGGAATGCCTCCACACATTCATTAAGTCAACATCTATACAGAACACTTTTAGCTAGTGCATAATAACTCATACTAGGAAAAAGTCAAATAGTTTTATGGCTGAACTACATACTGATGAATTTCTGGAGGTAAACTCCTTTACAGAGGAAGAAAAATGACTGTCTGATTGGATTACCCAGTATCCAACATTTGGAACTAAAAAGAAGCAAAGCCAGAACTGTCCAAACAGCATTCCTATTAAATATAGATCTAAGGAGACCAGCTATTCTTTTCCAAATACTTACATATTTCACCATTAAATTGTCTTCCTATCTACCCTTTCATACAAGATATCACCCATAAAGCACTTCCTTTTGCAAACTGATATTGTAGATCTGTAAAAAAAAAAAATCTCATCTACAGAACATAAAAATTTATTGGCACATATACAAATGTGAAAACTAAGGGTTATCTAAGCTGTCTTTGCAAAAAGCAACAGTAATACTGATGCCCAATAACAACTAGCTGGCCCTTAAATTTTAAAAATACTTCAAGGATTCAAGACTCCAGGAGGAAAAGTAAATATTGACATTTTCAGACAAATTACATTTTAAGATCATGCTATGGAGCTCTTCATAAACAGAATCCTGGATCTGAGCTATGCCAATGATTATCAGACATACAGTAGCTCTTTCTTTCCCCCCTCCACCTCCCAGTTCATTGTGGTAGGACTGAAGAGCAGTGACACACCAATCTGAAACCTTGTATGAAAACTAGTTGAAAACACACTCAGTAATTTAAGTGTCACAAGCAAGACAATTGCCAACTTTAAGAAACTTGGAAAAAAAATACACACACAGGTTACATATCACATTTTAGTTCCTATTCTTATATATTTCTGTACATCAAACACACCCACCACACACTCTCAGGGGATGTTTCAGATTTAAAAAAAAATGCTTTGAACACAGTAAAAATCAGTTCACAATTACTTGAGTTAAAGGGAGGGAAGACACCCAAGAAAATGCCTCCAATATGATCAATGTGACACCCTACCTTTAGAGCTACCATAGCAGAGGAGTTACAAGTATGCTGCTTTATGTTTAACAAACATTGAAAAGTTAGGTATCCCCACAGATCACAGGCAAATCAGGTTTATTATATGTCCAAAACTTATTTTGGTACAAAACCTTTGCATAATTAACAAAAAAAATATTTTCTCTAAGCTCAAGTCCCAGTTTTTGGACCTAAAGAAACAGACAGAAGTCAGACAAAGGATCTGGGTGATGGGGCACAAAAGCCAGAAGGGAACATTATTGTGGCAGTGCAGGATGTCCACACACTCCACTGTTTCCAGGAGGGCAACCTCAGACATCCACAGCAAAGGAAAAAATGGAATATGACTAGTAGAGATAGTTGGAAGAAACAACTGCCAAGGTTTTTTCTTCAGCATGATCCCCAGAACTATCCTAGCTGAAGCAACAATGGCAATGCTTAGGAGCCATCATTTTGAGAAGCAGCAGTTCTCATCAGACTCATGGTATCAAGTTTTCATATCAAGCACATTATTGGAAAATATGTGTTATCATTATATCAGGCAGAAGTGTTTCTTTTTCTTTCCCATATTAATGTATTGAAAGGACTCAAAGTTTAGCAGTTTAAGTTCTGGATGTAGCAGTGAGACAGACCTCTCAAAAGGATGTTAGAAGTATTACATCTGTGCTCATTTTACTTTGTTACACCTCACTGAACTCCTGCTATACATTTCCTAGGTCTCAGTTCTGTCCTTGTTCTACCTTTTCCCAAAAGTTTTGCTACATGGCAAAATCAGCCAAATTTTACATCCACAGAACTGAAGTTGTGCCTTTACAGTTCTTAGTTTCTGATCTTGTGACACCCAAATTAGTTTAGCAGCCTGCTCAGTTGACAAGACTCATTCCCAACTTAGTGTCCAAAATATGTGCTTGGACAGTTCTGTTTGTTGCACGTGGAGACAGCTTGTGACAAGAAGGACAAGGAATTGCTTACCAAGTAGCCTCTAGAATAGGAAAACACTTATGGCCATGCTAGTCAAAGTGCTCAAATTAAGACTTTCTGAACAGCACTAGCAAGTAGAAGTAACCTAAAATTCATGAACGTTTTAGAACTAACAGTGGGTTCAGTAAGCAGCACACTCATGAATCCAGCCTGAACAGCTGAATGAGAAGATATACAAGTAAAGTATCCACTTCACCTCGTTATTTGTTCCTACCTCATGAGAAAAGCCATATACTCTTGACAGGCCAACAGAATTCTTCGTTGGGCCATAGCTTTCTATTACACCTCATCTAATGTGCCTGCAGGTTTGACTGAGCAAGGCAGCTTCCTTTGCAGCAGGGCCAGCAGCTGTGCAGCAGCAACCCAGTCACCCATCACCAGCCAAGGAGGCCAGCACCTCCAGAGCCACACAGCCAGTGGGCTCACCCTACAGCCACATTCTCTTCAAAGCAGAAAAGCCCCAAGCTTGGCAGCACTGGTATAGCATGGGGAAGCACCAGGATGCTGTGGCTGCAAGGCGCTCTAAGCAAGACATGTGAAGAGCGCTGGGGTCCTGACATCTTTTGTACTCCCAGCTGCACCCTCCTTCACCTCCCCCTGTCTGCCAAAGCCTGCATGCCAGCAAATCTGAGCCCAGCTAGAGGTGCTGATCCAGTGGAAAGCCCTCCTGCCAAAAAAGTGATGAGCTTTCAGCCAGATCAGCTTTTCCCAACTGTTCATCACAGAAGCTGTTACAAGGGAGCAGGGGGAAGCACATGGCCAGAGCTGGGTGAGCACCAGAGCTTGCCCAGCCTGGTGGGGGTCACGCTGGTCCCTAGACAATTATGTTCTGCTCTTCAGAGTTTCCCCATACACACATTCTCAAGACAATTGCTATTCTGAGTGTCCTGAATTGCTTTAACACATGTCACTGTAGCTGTACTTATTCCTATCCTACACAAACCCTGTATTTTTGCATAAAATCTGCAATTTGCAGTCTGCAGAGTGCTTTTGAGGTTTTGCATAAGGTATGTAAAAATATGGATAGCATTTTACAGAGGTAGTTAAAAAGCTAAACTTAAAACAGTTCTGCAAACAACAAATCCGCTTCATAGATTAACCAAAAGATTCTAACTTGCTAGTTGATTCAACACTTCGCAGCTAAATTTATTCTTGGACCTCTGTATCTCTAATAGTGAGCACCTCCCCATGGGTCCAGTCCCTCTCTACCTGGTCATTGTTTTGCTGAGGAACCCACAAAGAGACAAAGCACACTGATACAGACCACAGACCTCTATCTGCTGCACAATCACCTTTATGCTGCAATTACGATCCTGTGAATTGGCTGCTCAAAGAGCACTAGTAGCAATATTTATCAATATTAATTCAAACAGATCTTTGCAAGAATCATCATGAAAAACCTACGCAATCTCTAGAATTACAGTTGCACTTTTTTTTACTAGGTTACATTTTTCTGATTACATTGGTAAAAGAGGGAACCACATCATTTATGCTTGTTTAATATGACAACTACCCTCTGTAATTTCTCAGCCATCTTCAAAACTGGTGTTGTTCAATATACCTATTAAACACATTTTTAGAGGCATTGCTATTCAAGCCCCAGCAGTCTATTCAGCAGAACAGGATCTTTGCAGAAGCAAAACAAAGACACTTCCCTCTACATGCAAATACAATAAAACCCAACAATTTTCACTCTTAAGTGTGGTCATACTTGGTTTAAAATCTTAAGATACAAAAGCAGTGGATGTGGTCTAACACTGAACAGACAGGTAGCAGTAGCAGGACTGACATGACTCATCCTTCCTTCATGCTGCCAGGAAGCAAAGGCTTTTCGTCAAGGGGAAATTTTAAATACTACTTCTCAAAGCACATCCTAATTGCTCAGGTTGAGATAAAGCTACTATTTTATTTTAAAAAATTTAAACCCCCAACACAACAGTTTTTTTACAAGCAACCTCTGAGAGTATCATTAAAAAAAACCCAAAACCCACTTCCCAAGTAACTATGGAATTAAGCGATTTCCACATTATCCTGTCTTTGAAAGTGGGGAGCCCATTACCTCAGATTCTTATGAACATTGTTTACCATGGTTTTAGAATTTGATTGTCTTTGGAGATGCAACAACAGTTGCCTCACATTCAGGAAGAGCACACTTTCCTAGAAAAATACATATTGTTCTAGTATTTTACTTATTTTCAGCATCTTTCACTACGATTTTTCAATTAATTGGTGGAAAGAAGCTGTTCAGTCTTCGGATAATGAAATCATTCTTAAAAGCCTAACTTGTATGCAGAAGACAGACAAGTCTTTTGTCTTCTAATCCGATTTAAAAAAAAAGAAAAAAACAGTTTAAATTATTGCATTTAGCTTTCCAGTTTTTCGAGCAACTGGAAAATCTTTAACTTGAGATGTTTACTATTATCATTGACATTTTCTCAAGACAAATATAATGGCAAAATATGTGCTGTCACATATCTCCACCCTTATTTTACCTATTTAACCTGGCAAATGGCAGGAATAATCCCATTTGTTCAACACAGCTGAGCACTCAGAACTGTATCTGGCCCAATGAGAAGAATTTTGGCTTTTGGGTCTTGTTATTCGAAGAGGAAGAAAGGATATCACGAAGTAATATCATTTTGGCTTGTGTTATAATTAGCTCTTCAATTTTCTTCTGATATGGGTGGGTGGAGGAAAAGTAGTAAGTATAGCAACAGTAATGAACTCTGTACAAAACCAACACATGCTCTCTTACACTGAAACAGAAGAACAGGGATCTTCTATTTTCCACCTTAGGATTTCCTCTTTTTTTGTCCAAAGTTTTACAGACCAAAAAAAAAGGAAGGAAGCTGGGGGCAGGGGGCGAAGGTAGAGGAATAAGGAAGAGAGATAAGTGAAGAATGTTTAAGTTTCCACTATTAACCATGAATAACACAGCAGCTCTGCCAGCTGTTGTCCACTAAATTGTTTCAAAAATACGTGCTCAGATTTCTTATCATCACAGTAATAGGAGAGATAATGTTAACACCAGAAGGAGCAATTCTGTATCCCATGCAAAGGCAGAAACGCCAAGTCAAGCTCTATATCCTCGCTGCACTTAAAGACCTAGTACAGATGCCAGCAAAGGAACCACACAGCCTAGGAAAGAGGCTTATTCCTTCAAGTTACAAAGTATTAGCCAACTTCATTCCTTATAAATATTACCACTTAAAAAAATGTTAGTATTTACAACCCATGACCCATCTCTATACAGCCTAGTTTCAGGGAGCGGACCACACAGTTGTATCTATGCAGTCAAAAGTAACATTATGAACCACTGATGACATTTAGGTCTCCCATTGCTACTCCCCCCCCCCCCCCAAAAAAAGGCACTCCACTTAAAATACAAAATATTATTTTTCTGAGGAAAAGCTCTGTATAAAGATGGCTATTTGATTTTACAGATAGCATCTACAAAAGTGAATGCTACTTCATGTAAGTACAACTATTTCATACTTCTATAGTCTGACATATCTAAGCTTAAGGATCAAGCTGTTACCGACTGCTGTTTGTATAAAATACAATAATGAAACAGTACCATTTTTGCAGCTCACTTGCTTTTAACTTACGTAACAAAACATCAGAAGTACTGGTTTCCAAACCCCTCCCCCCCCCAGCTTCAATGCCTTGTACATACTTAGCTCACTATAGTACTCTGCAGAAAAGTTAAAATAAGGCTTCATGGAGTAATCATTTGCTTTCTGCACCGCAACCTGTAATTTTAAAGAGGTTCAAAACATGAAACCTTAAGTGGTCAATGATTTAAGATATCAAGAGAAAATGTTTTGTTTTAAAAATAATTAAATAGAATTCAGTAACTTTTATTGCAGAAGAGCCCCTATTGCACAGTTGGTGCTCACCTCTTACCCACAGCATACAGATTCCCGTAAACTCAATGCAAATTACTTTCAACAAATGTCAGTACACACCTTTATAGTTAAAGAGCTCATTCTGCATTTCTAAATACAACTCAGACATCATAAATTCAGTGCAAATAATAAAAATATATCAAGAAATCCCTAGCAATGGATTGGAAAGGGCACTCCATTTCAGCTCTTTATACAGCAGAGAAGAACAAGCTCATCATTTAGCTACTAATTGCTTAAGACTAGCCACTGCCTGCTTCTAGAGCCCTGAGAGGGAACACACACTTGAAATCCAGTAACACTGAAAGCAAAACTGAAATAAATTCCTTAAAAACCTTACTGTGAATTCTGTTAACTAACAACCCCATTTTGAGGTTTATTACCTCACCTACTATTTATGTTTTCTAAACACAACCTATAAAGAAAAAACCTCAATGTACGAGAGAGCTGAGTAAACAGACTTTACCCACTCTCAGTTGTAACAATTCCAGCTGTTACTATTTAAAAAATGTGAATCTGTAAAAAACAGATTGACTTGGTTGCTTAACTGGAGAAAGATGAGAAGTGTAATCAGTATCAGCAGGGTTTTTTTCCCTTATATTGGCTCATCTTTAAGAGCACATGAGCACATTTTTTGCCTCATCCCGTAAGACTGTGTTGGGTTTTTTAATCCTGCAAAACTGATTTGATTTTATCCTATTTTCTTACTCAAACCAAGAAAAATCAGCAAGCACAGGCATTACAAATTGCAAAATCCAAGCTTCTTTCTTTGTCCCTATAGCACAGGTGACTTTCAGAGTTGCACCGTTTGCAGCTCCTCCTATCCACCCTTGAGCATCTGGAAGTTAGATCAGCATTATTTTCAAACAAAATATTTCAGGTGCCCAGGAATGCAAAGTTGACAAGTTGTCATAGCATCTTTAAACTATATAACCGGGAACACGCATTCTGAATAACTAAAAACATGTGTTATGAAGAGAAACAGAACACAGCTAACAGTCTCTTGTCATTGTAAAGGTATGAAAAATACATTACTTTAAACATACAAAGGCAAGCTAGTGGCAAATCATTGTGGCTTTCAAGTGTCTTTAGTTATTCATCTTGCATTGCTTCTCCTAGCAAGCGAAGTTCCTAAATTGCATCTCTCACAAAGCTGTCAGACAAGGTGCTTTCAACAGTCTTGTGTGACGAAGGAAATTTGGGAGGCAGAATGGCTGACAAGAGAAATAGCATGGAAGAGAGGTGCTGTTCACTAAGGATACGTAAGCAGAAATAATCAGCTGATGAATACAGGATGGGAGAACAACTGTCTAGACAACAGTATTCTGGAAAAGGTCTGAAGGATTGATTAGCAGTTCCCAACTGAACATGAGTCAATGCTATTGCAAAAGGAACAAACATAACACCAGGAATGACAAGCAGACACACTGCCTAAAGCACACACTAAAAGATTCTCCTTCTTTACTCGATAAAGCTTTCCTGTCCAGTTTTGAACATAGATCAATTGGCCAAAGATAAGAAAACCATCATCTACAAAGAAAGGATGAAATAACTGGAGCTATCTCATACAAGGAAATTGAGACTGTCTTGGCAATTCTTCATATACACATAATACATGCAAGAGGAAAACTAAACACTAAGTTTAGTGCTAAACACTCTAGTAGTAAGATTGCTAAGCACTTACTACAGAAGTTGCAGATGCTCTGTCATCAGCAATCCTTCAGAAGTGACAGAGTTGCTTGGCCTTGAATAAGTAATACAGATTAAATCTCAAAACTTTTCCTATGTTTCTATTTATCATCTCCAAAACAAAAACATCAATCCCTTGTATTACACAGAGACACTTAAAACAAATTAAATGCATATGACATAACGGACATCTCCCTCCAGGTTAGTCTCCTGGCTTCCAAATCACTGGGAATGGGACAGTGGTCACCTCAAAGGCATTCTGCTCAGCTCCTCCCAAAAAGACAAATAGCAAGAAAATGAGAAAAAGCAGAACAAAAGGTTACTCAATGATGTAGTTACATGCTAAAAACCCCACAGCAACAAAAGAAATTCCAGACTGAAAGTGAAGCAAAACTTCTGCATTTCATCTGTTCTGTACAGAACCACAAAGGTAAGTCTGAAATGACTTTGAGGGGTTACCTAGTGTGTTCCCCTGTACCTTCACAGAATCAACTACAAGTCCAGTAACAAAAACACACCAAAAAAACAACCACACACAACACTCAGTCTCTCAAAACTAAAGAAATGAACGAACACATCTCCCAGGGGTGCAAACCCCCTGCTCAAAATGAATGTATTCAGCAACTAAGACAAGGCAAGTGTCACAAATGATTCAAGCAGTCAGAATGCTCTCCTCAGGATTTTACCTGATCCCGAGGCTCAAATTATGGACAACTTTATAGACCAAAACCTACACTGAGTTACACCCAGAAATGAACTGGAAACTATGGAATGAGGTAGATAACATGTTCACCTTGAACCAAGCTGTAAACATGAAACCCTGTTTTATTCTGAAGTTCTGTTCTGGGCTGCAGGCTAGGGAAGCAAAGAGATGTGTCAAAGCAGACACTCTTGCAGCAGTACAAGAAGTTGCTGATATCTGCATAGTACAAATAAAATAACCAATTATAGCTTCCTTGACAGGGAAGTCAGTGATACCATCACGTGATGTCTGAGCTCCCAGAAGCAAGCACAGATTACATTAGCCTATGCTAGATAACAACAACAAAAAAAAGCATCTTCCCTTTCAGCAGGGAGACCACATTCTCACCTTCCCTCCTTATATAACTTAAATCACCATTGTTCCACTACCTTTTGGCTAAATCTGATTCAGCTAGTAGCCACACCAGTCCAACACTGAGAATGGTGGCAAAAACCCCTCAATACAGCGAAAGAGGAAGAAAAACAGTGCCATCAGCATACAGCTAAGCATGAAATCACATTAGCCTTCAAAAAATCTTTCCCAGTAGCTCTAGACAGACAGTGAATAGGAGAGATGAGATCTCTGAAGGGCACTATGTAAGGAGGTGTTAAGGACAACCCAGAGCTGGTTAGTCCATTAGGAGATAAAGGCACGTAAAACATCACATGCATATTAAAGATTAGATTTTTGGAGGCAGCTGTTAAAAAAAACTTTTAAAATCTTGATTTAGTCTTAAGACAAACAAGTGTTGATAAAGTGGTGAAGTTAAGACTAGTCTTATGACCAAAATGACTTAAAAATCTCAACCTTCATATTCTGCATTCCAACAGAATACAGTCAGTTATTTTTTTTTTTTATTTTTTTTGTCCAGGAGCTGCAAGTTGAGATTATTCCATTTCTGTAACATACTGAAAGTTACTGCTTATGTAGAAGACCAGGAAAACACAGTCTTTATCCAACTGGCACCCTTAACTGATGTAAAAGCCTTCACGACAGTATGTCACGTGTCAAAAATATTCCTATAGAAAATGTGTAGGTATTTGCTATCTTGTGTAGCTAGAACTCAGAGTATTTCATAAACTAGGAGCGGGCTCCCATCACCCCAGTGAAGAGCAGGGAGCACTGGTACCTTGCCAAACTCATTCTCAGTGCTCCAATGGTACCTCACCTTCACCTACCTGCAGGTGGCTAGCCCCATGAACAGTTACAAGCTGCAACAAGAAAGCAAAGATCATCTTCCACCCATTTCTTAGCCCAATAAGCTCAACAATGCACTATGTTTTTCCTTGCCTCACCTCTAAACAGTTATTTAGACAGTATGACAGAAATTTTGGGTATAGCTTATTATTAGTGGCCACAGTCAGAAAAAAAGATACAAGCTGAATTCCATAGAAACATGAGGCAAGAGAAATGTAGAACAGAAAACAAGATTGAAGGCTGCATTTGTACTATTTGGAGATGGATGCAAGAAAGGCTGATGAAGTGTTTGTGTCAAACAAAACACATTATGTAAGAAGTCTAGCATGTTATTGACAGAGATACTGTTGGGCTACACAAACCAAGCTTGTTTACAGTAAAATCGGCTTGCAGTCAAAAAAAGTGATTATGGCACAAAGATAAAGATGTCTTAGCTATCTTGCAACAGGACTGCTATCGAGACTGGTCTGGCTGCAACTCAGAACAGGGCACAAGCCAATTGCTTTGGCTTTTGTCTCTGCAAGTCAGTACTGCTCTTGTGATCAACTAATACACCCCTGCCTTTTTTCCTCCTATAAACCTCAGCTTACAGCACAAAGTCATTTGATCCTTCCATTTCTCCATCAATAAAATAGGAGATGGCCACACTTCACACACCCTTGAGAAGGTAGATTTATGGCTTACCCACACTAAAAATAGCAAGCACTATTTAAACTTAGAGTTAAATTGGTGTATTTCACTGTATGGCATGACTTCAGGATGTGGAATACTACTCTGCTTATAAATTAGACAATGCATTCAGCAACCATTTTTAATTATTCTCCCTAATTAATCCTTCCATTCTAATCCAGAAAACACCTTCCTGAGAAATGCTGAGCAGCTTTGTGTTTAGCAGAAAAAGGTGAACCACCTATGTTCCAGAAAGCTTAACCGCACTTTTACAAATTCAGGTAAATCAAAGAAATCTGATGATACAACAGTATGCAGATCTGGTGAGATAAAAAGAAAGCCTTAATAGAGAGGACCAGTTTGTCTAACAGAACTTGTATCTTTACTCCAGACAGCAGCTACAAGAAAACTATGTAGTCCTGTGTTTTATTTATTACAGCCAAAGTTTCCAGTTTGCACCAACCAGTAAGTCACCTTTGAAAGCTACACTTAGCAGTTTGCTGCCTGCGGAGCTCCCACAGCTATGCAGTCTTAAATGACTCAGTTCAACAAAGGGTTTGGTTATTGTTCTAAACAGTATTGTTCTGTTAGGTTCCAAATTCACGTAAAACACACAGCATTTATGCGAGCCAACTCCATTTGTCACCTACCAGATTTAAATACTATTAACAGCAGAACAATCTTACCTCTCCTACCCCTACATCAGCATACTTTGTGCTAAATACTCCACATAACTGACTACTGGATCCTTCGTGCAATGCCATCGCTAGTTTGACATAACAGCTGTAGGCGTGATTCAAAACAAACGGAATTTCAAAGTGAAATACAGTGGCCTTCTGTTCTGAAAATAAAGATAAGAAAACCCAGACAAAGCAAACTCTCAGAACCAGGAATATCCCAATGCATATTTCACCTTTAACATCCTAAAGGATAATACAGAAAAGACAAATCTATAGCCTCAGAAGCAAAAACCACATAACTGTAGTACAAAGTTTGTAACATTAAGTAGTAACATTCTTCATTATGACAGTACCATCAACTAGGAAATGAACTGGAAGTGTGTCTGCCTATTAGTAAATGAACTCAGAGTAAAGCAACCTGCTCAGTAAAAAGAAATTAGGCAACAGTGGCTAGCAGGCAGAAGTTTAAAAATCTACAGAAGAGAAGACTATTACTTTTATTAACTACACCTCGAAGTGGGAATTGGTCAGGCTGTGCAAGTGAGCAACAGCCACCTGGTTACCAGCAACCCTTCTTCAGTGCAACCAGGTGGCTGTTGCCTGGTTATTCATCCATTTTGGCATGTCACAGTAGAAATGTGCAGCACACAGCATGTGCTACAAAACTCAGATTGAAAATGCAGATGAGGTCTGACGTTGATGCAAGCCCTGAGCTCTTTATACAAAGGATACATATGCTTTGTACAACTAATCGGGATTCTCAAAGGGGTTTTTATAATGCACCCATTTTCCCAGGGCAGATAAATACATCAGTATTAAAAAGAAACTGTTTGGAAACACAATAATCCCATCACTAAAAAAGAAAATATGTAAGCGGCTCTGCAGTGCAAAATCTAAGCTAGATCTACCAAATTCACTTTACATGAAGTTTAAAGAATTATATGGCAAGATACAAGTCTTTCTCCTACCTCCCCTACCACTGCTGTAAAGCACAATAGCTTATATGATAATTGGGTGTGAAGGCTTTGCAGACAGCACTCATCATGCTGTTAAGCAAGCACAGAGCATAAAACTATGTGCTATATATAAAATATATAATAAAAAAGCAGCCTGAGAGAAAAATAAAATTACTTTAGGCTGTTAGTATTTCAACATTTTGCAATGGTCATATGAACTACAATATCACTCCCATCCTAGGGGTATAGAGGACCCAATCTGAACAGTGGCTTTTTGTTACTATCTTGAATGGCCTTTGGAAGCCACCTCACAGAAAGCCATGGAATGAATTTAAGTAGGAACAATCATCTTTTTTTTGTGGCTATATTATATTTACACAAATAAAGAGGATCTTTGTAGAGAACTACAGGTTCTGGTTGATCCAAAGGAAGCCCACTACTGAGTAATCACAACTGTATCCCTTCAGCAGGCATAAGGGTTCAGTGTCACCAGCCCTGTTAAGTGCTGGAAGCAATCTGTATGCGAGTACCTGAAAAGGTTTACTAAACATAGAAAGTCTTATTTAAGGGATATCACTTAATTGTTTAGCAACCAGGAGGTAATTATTCAATTAAGGTGAACGGTGTTTGGCTGCTGGCTTTCAGTATTACAAGAGATGCTCCACAGAAATTTTTAGCTCATAAATCCAGAAGGGGAAAAAAAAACCCCAAAAAACCCCCACAAAAACAAACCAAAAACTCGCTTCAGTTGTGAAATAGCACACTATCCTCAAAAATAAAAACCCCAACAGCCAGACCTAGAGGAGTGCTGCAGCTAGAAATACTTGACTGCTAATATCCAGCATGCCATTGCCATTCCAGGGAGTTCCAGAGCGGTTTTTAAGCCTCTGCCCATCCTCCTAAAGAAAGGCGGGTGGCAGGACTAATCAATATCTTGCCACCCAGCTGTGGCCTGGCAAATAAAGAAGTCAAGAAAACAAATCCCACCGATGATCTCTATAATTTCGCATTCGGAGGCCAGCAACATCTGGGCTCAACTCCAGATGGGACGGAGCTCCCGCAGCTGCCCAGCGCACTGCCACACGCACACAAAGGAGGGCTCCGCGCTCCTCCTGCCTTTTCCGTCATGGGCACGACCCCGCGTTCAAATGCGGCGTAAACTCACACAAAGCTGCTTACTACGCTAGTAGGTCGGTATAGCAGTTCAGCTGCCTCTGTGTCAGAGCGGGCCATTGACCGGGACGAGCCCCCTTGAGCTCAGCAAGCGTTAGCCATTCTAGTAGGTGATGTCAAAAAAATGTAAAAATCACAGCGAGTCTCCCCGACCACTTCGTAAGGCAAACGAACGGGCTTCAGAGCCCTGCACCGGGCACAGATGAATAGATCGGCAAGGAAGCGCGGCTCCCACAAGCGGCACTTTGCCTGGTTTCCACTGAAGCAGCGACAAAACCCCCGACGCGCGAACAATGCCCGCGGCCCCGCTCCCGCGCCTCCCCGGGCGCCGCCGCCAACACCGTCTCTCCCAGCGAGCTTTTTTTAAGGCGGCTTTGTTCCCCGCGGAACACCGGCCCTTCCACCAGCGCCCGCCTCGGCGGCGGCGGACCGGCCCCATCCCCGGGCAGCAGCGGGCGCCGCCGCCGGCCTTTGTTGCGCCCCGAGGAAAGGGACCGCTCGCTCGCCCCCCGGCCCCGCCGGGACCCCCGGCCCCCGCCGCTCACACGGGCGGGGCGCTGCTCCCGCGGGAGGCGCCGGCCGCCAACACCGGCCCCGCGGGGCGAGCCCGCTCCGCCGCGGGATGCGCTCTCCGCCAGCAGCGTCGCTCCTCGCCCCCCGCGCCGCTCTCCCTCGCTCACTCACCCACGCCGTACTTCTCGTGCTCCGTGGGTATCCACATACTGGCGGCGGGCGCCCGTCACCCCCCCCACCGGCCGACAGCCCCTCCGCTAGGAGCGGCGGCGGCCGGCGAGCGCGTCCGCTGCCTGGCTGCTTCAGCCGCGGCTGCCCGACCCCAGCTGCGCGGGCATTGCTCGGGCGGGCGGGCGGACTGACTGACTGAGACGCGTTCACCGCCAGCCACTTATATGCCCCGTCCCGCTGCACGCCGGGGAACGTAGTGCCTCAGTGCGGCCGCGCCCCTCGTCGCCCGCGGCCGAGGGAGAGACTACGAGCCCCGGCTGGCCCCGCGCTCCCCGCCGGGGCGGGGCGGGGCGGGGCCGGGCCGGCTGCCGGAGGCCGCCTCACCCCGGGGCGGGCGGAGCGGCGCGGCGGCATGGCTGCGTCCCGCAGGGCCGGAGGGCCGCCGGCCCGCAGAGGTGAGTTCGCTGCGGGGGACCCTAACGGCCGGGCTTCGCGTGTCCTGGCTCGGGCGGCGGGACGGGGCTGCCGCCGCGGGGCGTGGGGAGCGGCGGACGCGTGTGGGACGGCCGGGAGCCCTCACGGCCCGGCGCGGCGGGGGCGCCGCCGGTCACCGGGCGGAGCGGGGGTTCCGCGGAGCGCGCCGAGCAGCCCCGTCCCCGCCTCCCGGTGTTCCAGGCCGTTCTTGTGGCCCTGCTGGCGCCGAGCCTTCTCTTAGCGAAGCCCCGCGTCTGGTGGCCGGAGCTGTGGGGACAGGGAGCGGTTTCAGCAGCGAGTTGTGCCGGGGAGAGGACGGGTGGCGGCAGCGTGCCAGGGGGCGGGACGTGCAGCTGGTGGTCGGGGTGGCTTTTGGCTTCCCACATAAACCCGGATCTCGGCACAGGCGTGCGGAGAGAGGGAGGGAAGCGGGGCGGTGTGCGGCGGGGGCACTGCCGGGCTGCCGGGGACGACCGCCGGGGATAAGTCGGGCACTGCAAGCAGCGGGAGCAGCAAGGTCTGCGTCCTCGCCGAGGGGCCTGTGTGCCTCTGCCCTTCTAGAAGCAGCTTAGCTGGAGCTCAGCGTAGGGAGGGTGCTGGACCGATCCTTGTGAGAAAAACCCGGGCGCTGTGACACGGGAGCAAGGGCTTGGTGTTACATCTTTTGGTCCTGCAGCAAGGCACAGGCAGCGGGGAGGAGGGAGAACTCGGGTGATACGGCGCTGCTCTGCAGGCCTCCCTGGGTGCAGGTTGTCTCTAGGGTGACTATGTCTGGCTTATAAAAAAGCGTTCTCCAATCAAACCAGCACCCTGAACTGCTAAAGAGGAATTTTATGGGATGATTCAGTTGGAGCTGGACACAAAAATAGAATTTAATGTTTTCATGTTTTAAGAGGGGAAAGTGGCTTAATTTTTTTTCATCTCAGGTTGGCTTTAAGCCTCTACTGAGAAGTTATGTTGAATTTTAAAGTTGCCAATAGTGTGAAGGACAGCAGAAGGAAGTCATCTGCAAGCAGGCAGTTTCAAATGGAGAGCTGGAGTGCACTTACTCCAGGTTTATCCTTCTAGTTGTCAAACTGTGGTACTGGGTGTTCTTGTAAGTGACTTTTGTGTTTTTCTCTAGCATGTACTCTGCTTCTGTTCATAAAAGTAATACAACTTCATTTATGCTAGTAGTTAAAGCACTACTCTTTATTTATGTGTTGCAGTGTGTTGGCTTGAGCCCCTCCTACATAAAAAGCCAGACCCTTCTAGAGCACTTCCACACTGGCGTAATTGCACCCAGAGGCAAAGCTGTGCAGTTTTAACTGTTGAAAAGGACGCACACTTTTGTCTGTGCAAGTCTTCTGCTGTATGAAATTGTTTCTAGGTCTGTGGAGTGCCAGAGAGGATGAGGTTACTCTGAGGTTTTTCCAGGTAATTCCTGTAAAGAGATTGGCACTGTGATGAAAAGAAAGGTTTGTTCCACTGGAGTTCAGAGGCCTATGTTGTTTTCCTATTGGTGAGCTCAAACGCTCATTGAAAGGATTAGTGAACTTCTGGAGTCTTTGCTCCCAAACTCGATTTGCATCCCCTGGCAGAGCCTTTGGAGTTTCTAGGTGACGAAATGTGTAAAAGTCACTATTGAAAATCAAAATAATAGGTCCCAGGCTAAATTAACTTCCACCTTGGCCTATAGACTTCTACGTACATCCAAGCTGTCCCTGTCTCCATAAGAGAGGGCTGCCAACATGCTGGCTGGGAGTCATGAAATTCTGCCACAGCCTTTTAACTGCTGTCTATCATGTTAATCGTGACTGAATTCAGCACGTTTGTATTAGGCTCAGAGCATGTCTTTCTTCTTCCCTTGAACAAAGACAATGCTACCCAATAGTTGAAATAGCCTTTTCAAAATTTTTCATTGAGAACCCAGTCGTTTATGGTAAAGAGATCTTCTACTATAAATCCCACAGTCTGTGGGCAAAAACTACTTCACCCTAATATTTATCATTTTCCTGCCTCTGACTGAAATTCTTATTCTTTCAGAGGTTTCATTGCTACAAAGCTATTTGCTCTAGCAACATCTTGTATTTGCAAGTGCACAGGAGGTGTGTCACTTCTTTGGAGACAGTATATAGGAAAAATTAAATGACGTGTTTTTTTACAGTCTTGCTGTTTCCTATTTACAGAAAAGCCTGTGCTTTTCTATTCTAATCTAGGGCTGTGTTGTTTTCTAGTTGGTTCCCTCCAGCAGCCTTCACCAAGTGGCTTTTAGTAAACATACCACTGTCCACAGTATGATTTGTTCAGTCTACATTAATTATGCTACATATCAACATTTCTTACAGCATCTGTCAATGGATTCTAACATTAGGTTTTTTCTACAAGTGTATCTTTAATAGTTTCATTGGCAGTCTGACAGCTACGGTTTCCTGCTCAGGGTCCTTGTGGGTTCAAATGCTTTTTAATACTGTGCTGCTGGAGCGTACCATGCTGGAGCACAGCATGTTATTCTTACTCGTTCCATGTCTATCTTGTGTCTCATTTTTAAGGGAATTTGGTTCACTGTGGAATACTAAAGTTTGACTGGCCTTGCACAGGTCTACGTTTTTTCATTGCTACCTAGTGAAAATTGTTTTGTTCATGGTACTGTAAGTTCAGCTCTTAAGTTCTCTCTGTTAAGGATGCTATGAGTCCAGTGGACTCTTGGATCCAGGGGTCCTCTTTCCTGGTTACTGAAAGCCAGTGCCATGTACTCTCAGACCCGAGAGGTTTCTCCATCCGGGTTGATGGATGCGTTTCTCTTTAGTTTCCCCCATGTTCACAGGTCACCTGGATATCAACGTGGGCTCTAAGTCTGTTTAACACCCTTTCCTGAACTTTAGGCCCCTTACCCAGCCACTGGCTCGGACACCGAGTCTTTCCAGCTGAGGGTCTCCCGCTACTCACCAGCTGCTCTAGCTTGATGTTGTCTACCTGATGCATAACCAAATCTCCTATTTCTGATGCTCTTACGTGAGCCATCTCAGCCTCACACAGTATCACTGATACAGTTACCTCAGCCCTGTGTGCCTTGCAAAATTTCACCCCCCAAAAGGTCCCAACACCACCACCCCCAAGCCTTTGTGAAGCCCAGATGCCTCTTGCATAACCCTCCTCTTAACTACCTGAAACCCAGCCCTTCCTCATTATCCTCTCAGAAACTTCTTCAAGCTTCTCACTTTTGTTATTTATGTTCAGCCATTCCTCATGTCATGCCCAGTAGTTTCTCATGTTAGCTAAGCCTCAGTCCATGGCCCAGTCATTGTCCTGTCTATCTGAGCACCCTTTCTGCCCTGTGTTCAGTTTCAGCTTCGAGAAGCTGGGCTTGCTGTCTCATCGCTGTGCTCTCAGGGTAACCCCTCTGCTTCTCAGGCCTCCGCCAGCCTGAGGTTTTGGTGGATGTTTTAGCTTCCAGTTAATTTTCTTCATGATTTTCCCCATCAAGCAAAAAAAGGGGCTTGTCTCTTCACTTCTGCAACAACTCCTTCATGGCTCTCCAGCTTTTCATGCTGTCCTCTCATCTGCTTGGAGCCTGCTTTTCATTTCTCACTTGTTGCCTCTGTTCCTCAGCTGCCTCCTGCTTTTAGAAGGCTCTTCTGATGCTCTAATGACAGTTCCTCAGCTGGTTACTCTCCAACATTAAATTGGTCCCTCCTGCCCTTGTTATTTCCTGTACCCAGCTCAGGTACTCCTTTGGTCCTGCCCCTTTCCCTTCCACAGCCTCCACTGCCTACAGCTCTTCCTTTGGTCCCACCGCTGCTGTCCCGCTGCCATATGTCTCAAGAGCTGTTGCCCACAAACTGCTTCTAGATCCTGCTTTCACCCCCACTCTACATACTTTTTTTTTTTTTTTCTTCTTTATGCTTTTCCACCTCTAACTCCATATCACTCCTGGCTCTCCACCTGTGTGATCTGTCATCATAGTCCCTGCATCTTCTTCCCTGGTATTAAACTTCATTAGACCTGTTGGAGTCACAACAGCACAGAAGTTTGTGAGGCAGAGCATCAAAGCATGACTGCTACATCAGGTGCCTGGCTCTCAGCAACATCGTAATCTCTGCTCTAAGGCAGGAGCAAATTAGGAGTCATGGAAAGATTAAGTTTCTCTGCAGCTCTCCTGCCTACTGAGCTGGGTAGCTAAAAGTCCACCCAAAAACTTTTGGGAGTGGGGGAAGTGAGGCATTTCTTGGGTCCCGTGTCCTAAAACACAGGTGGGATTTGGCCTCCATGTTGCTGCTTCACTTCTGTCTTGGAAGCTGGGAAGTAAGGAGGGGAGTGGACAAGTGTTTCCCTTTTTCTAGTCTTCAGTTACGTCCCCAGGTCATCAGTAACTCCTGAGGATAGCACTGTAGTGACAGCTGCCTTCGTGTTTGCCACTCCAAGCTATGGTTATGTTACAGGGTATGGTGCTGCAGGGCAACTTACACAAAGCTCACGCTTGCCCTGCTGAAGGAGTGATTAAAGCAGGTCCCCAGCAGTGGCCCCTGGCTGCCTATGGCTCTTCAGCAATGGAAACTTCTCTTACTCCCTTTCTGACTCCCTTTCCCTGGCAGAGCTAGGCAGGGAGGGAAATGGCAACAGCAGTGATACATGTGGCTGTGCCCAGACCTAAAGCCAGTTCTCAAGATGTGGAAAGCTAAGTAGGGTGGTACTTTTGAGTCACATTTTGGTGCCAAAACTGGCCGGGATTGAAGTGCACTAGTAAAAACACTGTAGACACTGAGCAGACACCCACACTGTCCAATTCAGAAGCACATGCACATTCATGGATCCCTTGAACATTACTGTGGCCTTTAAACCTGTCTGATATCTGTGCCTGGGCCCTCTTACCCAGAATGCAGGTTTCTTCCTGTTTGCTAGCAAATCCAACTTGGTGTTGGCTATCAAAATTGATATACACGCTCACATTTATCTCACTCATCACGGATCCCTCAAATATCAGCAGTGTCTCCAAGTCTGTTGGCTGGACTGCCTTTGCCAGTCATCAGCTCCCAGGCCCCTTGCCCAGCCACTGACTCAGACCCTGAGACTTTGCAGGTGCAGGTCCCCTTCTACTCACTGGCTACTGCAGTTTGAACCTTGCTAGCAAATTATGCATACGTACACATGCATACAGGGTTAAGTATAGAAAAACATGGACACACCATGATCCCTCCAGTTGTTGGTTCCTGGACCTCCAGACCTGGAGACCTGCAGCGTCTTTTGCAGTTGCTGGCACTTAGACCTTGCAGCAGTATCACATGTAGGACAGAGGGTGAATTATACAAAAATGTAGTTAAGTAAAGGATTTAGTAAGAAGAAAGGAAAGTCTGTGGTGATCAGGTGCAGGGTTTGATCAGAGAAACATAAAATGCAACTGGCCCTTTTTATGCCCCCCCACTCCCTGCCTCCATTTTCTGGTGTTTGTTCCCCGTCATCCTTCCCTTTCTCTGCCTGTGACCTCTCCTCTAAATTTGGCATAAGACATGACATACATAATCCCACAAGCCCCTTCTGATATCCCATAGCAAGTTCCATGTAGTTCCACAAAGACCCTTAAATATACCGTAATACATATGATAATCATGTTTCCCTTTTCTTCTCAGTGACAAAGTTCAGGCTGAACTTGTTTAAGGCTGTGTCTGAGTAGCTCCTTTAACGGCATAACTTCATGTGGTGAATGACGATGACGTTGTCTCTCTTATCACCTGCTCATAAGTATTTGTTTGTGTGTAATCTACCACTTTTCAGTAAAAAAGAATTAACAAATAAGGATAGTCCTTAACCAAATAAGGAACCAGATGCCCTCCTGTCCCACACATCCTTAACACAGCCCCTCCTATTCAGATCAGCCCCCAGTGAGTGGGTTGCCTCCTTCCCTTCAGATATCCACATGGCTGTGAATAAGGAGCTGCTGGCTGCGTGCTGCTGTGGGTGAATACCCCAGCAAGGTGTTAGAGCAGCCATTACCCCAAGCATACAGCTGCCACTTCTTGGCTGCTCGTTTATCAGAGTTCCTCAGACGTTGGCCAGATGGGCTTACCCAGCCCACCCATATCTGCCTGTTTCTGTTTGATTGTTTTAGAGGTTGGTATGCTGCTCGGTACCCTTCCCTAAAACCTCGGCCAGTTCCAAACATTCACACGCGTGGTTGCATCCTCAGTTGTTACCCATGGGGTGCTTCCAAGCATTTAGAGTACCACCGGTGATCCGTTTCTTGGGTTAAATCTCTGTTCAGTGAAGGATTTCAAGACCTGAGGCTTCCGCCATACCATATTTTTTGGAGGAGAGAAAGCATTCCTTCTACCAGTAGGCATTATAAGCTCTGTAAAAGATCTTGGTTTGACACAGGTTAATCATTGTGAACTGAACAGCTAGCAATTATACCTGGAGGACAGGTTCGCTAATTAATTCTGTCAAGTGCAACACATTATTTTAATATGATTACAAGAGTGAATCTCTAAACAGTATTATTTTAAAATGTTTTAAGAGCATTTGTTGTGATTTTTAATTACAAATGCCATCTCATAGGCAGTTTAACCAGTTACCCAGTAAGAAAACGGATATTGTAGAGGACTGGAAATTACTAAGTTGTTATTTGTAAAGTCACCTTTTATGAGCTTCTGCGTTTGAAAATTAAAAAGGCAAAATCCTTTCATGTAACTGTTGCAATAAGATGTTAGTGGTTTTAGCCTTCACAGCACGTTTCTTAAAAAACTGATGATGGGAGAATATACAAGTGAAACTAAGTATTTCATTAAATGAATAGTAATGGATTAATAAAATAAGTAAATGGATTGTATTGCTTAGTAATACAGATCTGAACTGCCTGTGATCCTGCTGTAATTTTACAAATAATTGTGTCATAAATATGCACTTCAGCTAAAGCTGAAGACAAAGGGGCATCCCCGCACCTTGGCACTAATATGTAACTCCCATTAGCACAAGGGATAGGATATGTTATATTCACAAAAAAGTACCAAATAAAGGCTTGCTGTTTGGTTTTCTCTGAATTCAGACACCTGTCATAGCTTCAAAGCACAGATAGATGGCCCTTATCTTTGTTAGATACAATTTCTTTAACTGCCTACTAGTGGACATGCATGTGTATTTAATTCCAGTAATCTAAGCCAATTCTTGCCTGCTCAGTAGCAGGTAAAGGCTTTGGTACATCAACAAACTACCAAGTATCAGCTGCTCTGTATACTAACTGGAGTTCTTTAAGAAGTAAGCTGCTTCAGACTACCTGATATGAGCCATGTATGCAGTTTACACATGATAACTTGTTCTTATGTTAAAGCCTTTCAGTTAAGTTCTGTGAAATCTCTGCTCAGGCTTTCAGCAATAGTGAGTGGTGGTTCATCAGTCCAGAGACGGATGAAGACCTTTAAATTGTCTCAGTATTAGCAAATACCTGATTCTTGCCCAAAAAGTCTTTCTGAGATGTGGGCATGTTTTATTTAGATGCAGAGGTGTGGACTAGGAGGGTATTACAAGGTTTTTCAATGTTTGAAGTGTAACACAGATGCCAGGATAATTTGTTACACCTATTGAAACATGTTGTTCATTGTTTTATTTTGTTTTTACTGAGGAGTGCTGGTTTTCTGGAAGAGCACCCAAGTTGTGAATCCTTGTCACAAATGATGCCTGCCAAAAGCTGTTCCTGTCATATGAACAGGTGATAGAGTTCTCCCCTTGAGACTTTAGCCAGCTTTCTTGATGAAGGGATGCAGGTTTCAAACTAGGGTACAGTTAGGATAAGAGTGAACAGTAGGAAAGGAAGAAAAGGGCTTAAATATAATGAAATTACCAGCGTTAGGTGTTTTAACTTCAGTATGGGTGAAATTCTTGTTTTTCCGAACAGCCTTCATAACCTTTCTGAACGCTGTGTGCTTCTTACTACCATGTCCTGTCTTGCAACCCCTGCTAGAACTCTGCATCTTTGTGTGAACATCTGCATCCTAAAACTACAGTTGCTACCAGGCTCTCTCTGAGGCTTCTGCTTCACATTCTCATCCAAGAATTCCCAGCAGGCTGAAGCTGGGAGAAAAGCCTGAAGGCATTTGAATGTCTTTCTATGGACCTTTTAAAATACCTTTAAATATTGCCTCAGTAAAATCCCTGCACAATGTGGGAAAGACCATGGCATTGGAGAACTAGGAGGGAAATAATGAGGTAACTTTTGTGCTGCTTTAAAGCAGATCTGTGTTTGTGAGGAGTCAGGCACGTTATCCTGACCTGTGGTGTCTCACTGAAGTCAGCGGAATGCGTTTCTGAAAGTGTGGGTTCTTTGCAGAGTTGTTGTCTCGAGTCATCAGTAATTATTTACAGTCACTTGAGTGGAAAAAACTGGCATCCAGTGACCTGATAATTCTTGAATTAAATAACGTATTGGTCCGTACCATTAAAACCACATAACCAGACTGAAACCGTGCTGCTTAGCTTGTGATACAACATGCAAATTTTTGAAAGATGTCTAACTACTAAACAGTAGAGCTAGGTCATCTGGGGGTGCGCAAGCAGTTTTCCTCAGTAAGAATATGCCAGATACTACATACTACATAAGAGCACAAATGTAATGTGTGTGGCTGTTTATGCAATACAGTTTTATGTTAGGGAGCTTCTGTTGCCCCACTTGGTAGGGCAGTAGATTTATGCTCTGTAGTATAAACAATAACACTTCTTGCTGTACAAATGTGAAACGCTCAAACTACTTTGTAGAGAAATAGTACCCATATGTAATTCTTTGATTATGGTATGGAGCCAGGAGTGCTCAACAGGAGTCTTTACTGATTTTCCAAAACATGCTACATGTTTTGGCAGTCAAATTGTAATTATGAAGTAAATGAAAAGGGCATTGTGTTTTGCTTGAGTTTATTCTCTGATTATAAAGGATTTTAGGTCATCAGTGTACAGCAGTAACTGTCAACTTTTAATGTTTTGGCACTATAGGGAATGGCGTAGTTGAAAGTCTGATGTCTGATCATTGATATCAAGGCCTGGTTTTCCAGCAAGTAATTCCATGTTCATGCTTGTTTGGCACTCTGTCCTAGTATTTTGCTATAGGAGACCTGTAAATGAGAGATTGTAGTAGATGTTTTGTCAGTGGCTTCAGTGGTCCAAAACTCTGATACCTGTCTTTTCTTAAAATGTTTCAGATGGGTTTCTTGAACTTCCCTTTTGATCTTTTTTGCCCTGTGTTTTCACTGGACCATCTCTTCCAAATGGTCTTTTTTCCACTTCCCTGTATTTTTCTCTAATTTTTATGACTGACAGACAGTGACCAGTGTGAAATGGCCCAGCTGCTTCTGTTTGATTCTTGCTTATTGAGATGTCATCCTCCCATTTTTCATCAGTGGCTCCATCCCCAAGGAGTAGCTACTTCTACTTCTTGCCCAGTGTAGTAGTAGCTTAAGAGCCTTCTCTTTATCCCTCTGGTATATAAGCTTTATAACTGGATACGCCATCTGTACCTCACAAGCTGGTATGATGTGGTGTGGCTCTGTCCCCATGAGCAAATAATAAGGTGCAGTAGATAAAGACAATTGGTGCCACAGTCTCTAACTATGTTACATGATTTGTTGTTTTTCTTTTGGATTACCTGCAGTCAGTCTTCCCACACCAACCAACCTCAATGTGCAGGTGTTCCAAAGCTGTCTGAAGAAAAGCCCCTTGGATTAGGCCCAGATGTCTCTGCTGGGAGGTTGGATGCATTTCCTAAGTACCTGGACTCCATATGAATCTGATTTACATGCACCAAAACTGCTCTCTAAATGTAGCCAATGTGCAAAGCAGCCGGAGGATGGTTAGGGACTGCAGGAGTCCTGCGTGGGTCAGAGCTGTGCTGAGATGCAAGAAGAGGGACAGGGCTGGTGGCTTGCACAGGGAAGCATGGTACAGCATCCTGCGATTCAGGACCACTTTTAATGTGTGTAGTGTGTACCCCAGGTCAGCCCTGGCAGTCCCATGATAGGAGTACACAAGACTCACAATGCAAAAACGGGAATGGTTATGGAACAAATGCATGTAGTAATAAGTGATACTGCTGTTACCAGAGCATTTTGCTAGCATTTGTCTTGACCAGTGTGCCAGCATTGAATTTTATTATGACTCAATAATGCATGAATAAATGAGTGTAGAGCTTTTTCTCTGCAGGCTGGTATGTAACAGAAAGCATCCTGCTTGAGGTTTTAATTTGATTTTGTCTTATATGGGATGAAAGCATGCAGCCTGTGTTATTACTGTACTGATTTAATGTTCAGGAATCTGCGTGTATTTATGCAGTTAGCAAAATGTTGCCTGAAAAACATGACCAACTTGTATCACAAATCTAACATTCTAGTCCTGTTTCTTGAGGAAATTAATTTGAGTTATTTTACCATTCATGTCCCTGAGCTACATCAGCAGTATCAGTTAGTAACTGTGTATTCATACTTAAGAAGTCAAAATCTGAGTCATATGTTTAATGAATGCATGAAAGACAAGAGAAATTACTCCAGTATCACAAAAATATTTATTTCAAACTCTGGTACCCAGTCAGAATATGCTCGTAGAAATTTGATACAGCCTGCTGTGAGATGTCCCTTTGATCTAAGACTTCAGTATTTGAGCTCTGACTTGAAAATACTTTCATCTGAAATTAATTTTCAGAAATTTATTTATGAAGTATATAAATAGTGGATTATTTGAAATACAGTCAAAGCTTTGTTTTCCTGAGCTAAGATATCAATTAGGCTGAAGTATGTTGATCCGCATCACTGCATGCTATAATGAACTTTCCTTTTCAGCCATTGTTTTTTCCAGCTTGAATACCAATTTATGGAGGTTTGATTCTAAAAGTAGAAACAACTTATTTTGCTACTTTTTATCTGGAAAAGCTCCAGTTCACTGAGAAAGCAGCCACAGACCATGGAGCTTCTAACACCACAGTTAACAAACAAAATTTGGTTAAACAATTCAGCCTCGAAGGCTTTCTGACTGTCAGAATACCTGTAGCAGATTGCAGCCTGTACTGTCAGTATGAAACCCACAGACATCAGAATCTCAGAAATGGAACCTCTCAGGGTGCACTTTGAGGTTAATTCTAATTTATGTGAGTTTGAAAAAAATTAAAGTGACATTTAAAATGAAAATTTCACACTATTTTCCATTGTTTTTCTCAAATCGTTGCTTTTTTCAAAGAATGTCTAGCACTGGAAAAGAGTTATAAACCCTGTGATGCAAACATTTTAGTCAGGAGCATGGTAAAAATTCCTGTCATAATGACATGGGGGCGTATCATAGGAATGGCTAAAGCAGGCTTTAAGTTTTTAGATGAGAATCACACTGCCTTTCCTTTAGCTAGAGAATGTAGCTAAAGCAATCATTTAAAAAGACCACTAGGCAATCCTTTTAACATCAGCAGGATGAACCTGCTTGGGAATTAAATCCTGTTAGAGGAATAGGACAGGTGACAAGAGAAAAGATAAGGGAAATCCTTGTAATGAAGAATTAGTGATCTCTACTAAATAATGACAACAAGAAGTAAACCAATTAACATATTTTATGTAGCAATGTTGGTGTAAAAGTTACTAGGCTTAGTACAGTAGTTGTTAAAAGCACTGCAAAGATAAATTTTAGCAATGAAGAATTTTTACTATCAATATTAAACACACTCTTAAGACCCCTCCTTTGTGGAAGAGCTAAGGTCACAATCACAGTGAATGGAAACTAAGATGTGCCTATTTCCAGCTTGCTAACACTTACGGAGGAGTCAGCAGAACAGTGGTAGCATACACAAGTCCTAAATTCACATCCACATGTTTACTTGTGATGCCTTCCAGTACATGTTTTTAAAAGTTTTAAAATTATAGTCCTGATCAGCTTGGCATGAAATTATACTTTTCTTTTTTTTTTTTCCTAAGTAGTTTTCATGTGAAAAAGGCAGAAATGTAGTCTTTATACTTGAAGTTTAAAGCACCATTGTTTATGCTTTATTAAGATGCCTTTGATACGCTTTTCTATTAAATAGCAAGATAAAACACAGAAAAGCTACTAATTGTAATTAATTAGATTTGGATGATATGTACAAAAGAAGAACATAGATGATCACTTTTGTCCTTCCATTTCAAATTCTTGTGCTGGGTATTTTCTTCCTCTTCTCTGCAACTAAACATTCTGAGTTTCTGGTTACATAATTATCTTGTTAATCTTTCCAGATAATAGAGTAAGGTTTAATCATTGCTTCTTAATCCCTGATTTTAGTAGATAACATGGATCTCGGCTCTCCATGCCTACCATGTCACATAATCACATTGAACAAGAAAAGTTTGATATTATTTACTTCAAAAATGTCCTTTTGTTGAAGTGTCCTATTATTCTAAATATCAGTATAAAAATTCATACAAGCCTAGGTAATTCATAAATATCAATTTTTAAAATCAACCATTTAATTACAGAGAAAATGTCAGGGAAGGCCACTGAGTATTGAGTACCACTTCAGAGTCTTCTTGATTTGCTTTTTTGGTTTTCTATTAAAAAACAAACAAAAAAACCAAAACCCAAAACAAACAAAAAAACAAAACAAAAACAAAACAACAAAAGAAGGGTTTTAGATCTTTATGGATGTTCTTTAAGACAGCCTTCACATATTTATGATCAACAGTTCTCATCTTGAAAATACACTGAGGTGAGTAACAAGTCAAATAGCCTGCCAAACTGATTAAGATTGTTCACGTAAGTAAAATGTTTGCACAGGTAAATGTTTGTAGAACTGACCATGGAGATTGCAAGGAAAACTTCATCCAAAGCCAGAATTCAGGAAAGGAAAAGCTTTGGTGAGCTTGTGTGGCAAAGGTTAAGATAAACAAGTGTTCTTGGAAGGAGGGAGCTGAGGCGTGAAGGGAGACTGATGGTTGGTGATGTAACTCATATGCATGCCACCTCTGTGCTGCAGAGGTTTTGGGTAGTGGGCAGGAAACAGAGAATTAAGTTTTATGGAAAATTGTGTAAAGGAATTAAACTGAACTTGGTTTCCTGATTCCTGTCACACCCTTGAGGAGATTTGAGTGCTGAAGGTGTTCAGAGGAGGAAGACTCTGGTAAGGGCATCCTGGAGGAGCAGGCAGAGTGGGGTTAGAAGGGAAGCTATAGCAGAGGTGTGGGAGACTGGCAGGCTGAAACTTGAGAACATGTTTTGGCCATGAGAGTAATGAAAAACTGCATGCCAGTCACAGTGCAGCTCATATGGAATAGGCGTGTTCTGTCCTGCAAGCCCACAGCAGCACCCGTAGCTGAGGGAGGCCACACAAGTAAGTCCTACGGTACCTCCAAAGGAATCACTAAGAATTTATTGACTGGCAAAAGTGGATGAGAGTGGATGTGTTAGGACTTGACAGATATTTCAAAGATGTTGCTAAAATCAAGGAAATACCTGCTGTGAGTCCAAACTACAGCCTTCACTGTGCAGTGAAACTGCAAAGCAGAAGTTCTGCTATTAATCGTCACATGGGTGGTCACTTGTGGCGATTACTGTTGTGCGTTTTTTAATTCAAACTGTTGGACAGGAAAGGTGAGGAAAAAGGGGGGTAAACATACATTTGTTTAGTAATTAGGGCAAGGCATGTTTTCCTAGTTTGGCTAAGAGTAGGAACTGGGTTTGTATTTTGAGTATAACACAGATGCTCCTGCAGTACTACTTTCACCCTTCAGGTATTCTGTAAACAGAAGTGGTCCTAATTTTGCTTAACAACAGTCGTTAAAAATCAGAGTAGCTCTGAAGAGTGTAATAAAATTATTCAAAATTTCATTCTGAAATAAATAAATAGTTTCATGTTTGTGACCAAGATATCAAAGCCCGCATTTAGTTACGCTAATGCAATTCCATGCCGTTTACATGGGAATGAGGTGTTATGTGGCTCTGAGCTTGCACAGAACCTGGCTGTAGTATGTTAAATATTTATAAATTGCATATTAACATTGGCACTTAAATATTGTTATGAATGTTTATTAGGGTCACTTTAATTCCTGTGTGTGCATGTGCGTCCCTCTCAATGTGAGAGCAGTGGCTTTGCTCTAGTCTTTATTTTTATTGATGCAGGGGATTGTCTGGGCTCAAGCAGAAAGACGACAAGCAGCAGTATATATCTGCTGGTGAACTGGGCAGTAATGTAGTCTATTAGTTAAACATGATCTTATTGGCAAGCACATTGGTTTTGTTTTATTAAAATTCCAACACTTCATATTTTTATTAATCACTTTCCCACTCCTTCTATTCACTTGTATTCTGATGCCTGTGCACCGGTACCCATAGCAACACTTGTTAATGCTAATGAAACTGCAACATCCTAAGCTCCCCGACAGAGCAGCCCTGTTAAATATGGCTATTAAGCACAGTTGTATTTCTGTTAGTTCCAGCTCCCAGCAGACACCTGCTCTATAGAAACTGTGTCCTGAGATAGTAGGATTTGGTAACTCACAGCTTTTCGTAAAGCTGTCATTTGACTGGAGTAAAATTCTCATATTCCAGACAGTGGATGCTACAGAATATGTATGGTTTCAGTGAAACTGACAAGGTTTAGCTGTAGGATTAACTACTCTTTTGAAGTGCCCATTTGCATTCAATGAAAAACCGGGCAGGGTTGAGACTGACTGATCTTGGGGGCAGTTAGAGGATATGTTGTCTCCTAAAGCACATGGACATTTTAACTAAATATCAGTCTTAGCGTGTTAACAAGCAGAAGTAATAGCTAAATAATTCCTCATGAACTCAGACTCAATTCAACTTCATGGAAGTACTTCAGCACTTTAATATATAGAGGCAGGAAATGGCAATGTACATTGATTCTTCTTTTACTGAGGAACATATTTGCATGTAGTATTGGTGAGAATGATGACAGCGTGTTTTATTTCTGTTATTCTGAGTTTTGTTTTTGAATACTGTTTATTTGGCAAGTCATTAGTCATCCATCTTTTATACTGTAGAAAACAAAGGAAAAATCCTGTAATCAGTATAAAATCTCTTCCAAGAATATGACCACAAATTAGGGAATGCTGCTGTGCCAACGAATAGATGCTGCAGTGCCAAGGCTGCAAAACTGGAAGCTGTCATGTGTGTATTTCAAGTGTCAAGCCAGTGCTTCTCAATACTCATTTTCGTTATAGCTCAAAAAACCTTGAATACTAGACAAAGCTTTAAAACTACTCATTTCCCAACTAATTTTAAACACAGCACTGTTTTGTGCAGAATTACCTGTAGGAATCCAGCTTGTTTCCCTAATGTTACAATAGCTGGGGGTCTGGTCATTTTGATAACTAAATGGTTTTGCCATCAGTGTGAGCTTGGGGGAGCGTGCTCAGCCTGTTTTCCAGTGAGCATCTGTTACGCTGTTAGTGTGGAGTGCCAGGTTTGCTAGGTGTCTTTTGTTTTCCTGTCATTCTTTCTCCCCTTTGTTCTTTACATGTCTGAAAACCTCCGTCTTTTACTCATTGTTTGGGCTCCCTTATTTGCCTGCATATCTCTGTAGAGTTCGTTTTTGGTTTAGGATAATTTCAAGTTCCTGTGCTAATCTCCTCATAATATTAACCAGCTGTATTAATGAGATAATAAACCAGACTTGTTGGTAATGAATTGATTCATTCAACTACTGGACTTAATTAGAAAGACACTTAACATTCCAGCAGATGTTCTTATTTTGTGTCATTATCCTTGTGTTACCAATAGTGAGCTTATGTACTCTGCATGTCTATATTTACATAATACACTTTTCAACCTGAAGCTTTGTTGTTGTGCCATAAACTGCAAAAAATTACATGAAACCTGTAAAAATGTGTCTTAACCTGATTTGTATGAATTCCTCATTTCATTTCTCAGACTATGTACAGTTTTGAATTTTCAGAATATTCCTCATCTTATGCTAAATCTTTTTAAAATTAGTTAGAGTTCTTATTTCCTTGTTAAAAACCCTTGTCTTTGGACTTGTATCTCCTTTTTGTTCTAGTCTTGTGACTCTCATTACTTTTCACCTGGTGGCAAAGCTTCAAAAAGAAGGATGCGAGTGCCCCTCTCCTCATCATTCCCTGCAAACTAATTGAGGGAGTTCCTCCCTCGGCTCCCTAGTTGCCTGCTGGAGGGGTTTGCCTCCCCCAAAAGTCTGGTGCTTGAGTCACAGCTGCAGGTTGTACCCCAGAGCCAAGCCATGTGAGTTAGGAGCTCTAACAGTGAAGTTATTGATCTGAACCCCAGTACCTCCACTTTCCAGGTAGAGAATGTAATTTATGCAGCAGCGTTCAGTGTGTCCCCAGATCTAGTCAGAGCACAGTTAGATGTGCAACCAAGAAGAACTGAGCACGACAGCTCTTAATGCATTTAGTATGTTACATATGCCTACGCTGGCAATAATAGGTTTTGCAAACTGAAGTCCATGCTGGGTGTTCTTGTTAGGAAGCATAGTGATAAAATCTTAAGTGTTTTCCTTTGTGTGTAATGCTTTTGAAGGAACGTTGCACGCTTTGTTAAGGCATGCTTATGGTAAAATTACATGAAGCAGCTGAAGCTGTTAAGCTGAGAAGAGAGGAGGAAGTTGAGATAAGAGGAAGGTCCTGTTTCATCTTGCTGCTTCTCGCCATGCACTTTTTAGTTTGCTCTTGTATGTGGTGGACTCTTCAGTGAGCATTTTCAACATTATTGAGCAAAAAGAAGGGAAGTGAGTAGTTCTGTCTGGTTAGAGTTGAATCGACTCCTCAAAGGATTTGCCCAGCCTAGGAGCCAGCACAAGCACAAGGGCAATAGCAGATAGTTTGCAGTGGTAGGGTAAGGTGGAGAAAGACAGGATAACAAGACATCCCTTCTCTTTCTGGTGGCAGCAAGCTGTTATGCTGGCTAAACCATCTCTGAGAACTTTGCCTTTCACAATTCATCTTTAAATGCTGAATCTTACCTTCATTTTCACACATCTATTGAATTGGCCATAAAATTACACAGCATATTGCTCTGTGGTAATTCCATGTGTGATTGTGCAGGTAGAGTACATTGCCTGTACTGCTGTACTCTGTATGAGAACTGTGTGGGTGTTAATGTTTACTTAAAGTGCAAACTAACATTAGTTTTGAGTTGAGAACAATTGTGTTTTCAACTAAAAATGTTCCAGTAAGGAAAATGAATGCATTTTGACCCTGTTGCTTCATTAGCTGTGAAGATTAACTAGTCTATGTTATAACAACAGTTAAAATAAAGCCGTATAATTACTGTAATAGGCAGCCTTTTATTTCATTTTCTTTTTATCACTGTTGTAACAGTGTGTAGAGTTCCTGTGCAGGGACCAGGACTGCATTGCACTAGGTATCCTATGGGTGCGTATAAAGAAAAATAGTGCTCATTCTAGTTTCGAAAGTAATTTGTGTAATCCAAATCATTTTCTATACCGTCTCATTGTCAGATGTCTTCAAAGGATTCATTTTATTTTCCTCTGAAGAGCTGGGTGTATTTCTTAGTCTTTGCTGTCAAAGAATATATTCCTCTAGTCTTTGTTTTCTACTATTCTACATTTTCTAGCTCTGAATTAGCTGTAAAAGACCACAATTTTATCTGTCCTTTTAAAGGTTGGACAACATGGTGTGAACTGTCAATTCTGTGAATGAGAGAGGGATTTTCTTAGTTCCTAAGTTCGGTGGGCTTTCTGTGAAGACTTTGGAATATCTGTTTGCATAACAGTCATGCTGTTTTTCCATTAGGCAGAGGAGGAAAATTCAGTGGTGACAGGATGATTTGGCAGAAATTTAATGGATGGATTTTATAGGGCTCTGTTCTCATAGGGAGCTAGGTCCTGTACTGTTCACCACAGACACAAATAGGAAGCTGATAAATTTTGCTGTTAATAGACTTTTTTTTTTCCCACAAGTGGTAAGCTTGAGGGCCAAATGAAGCATTACAGAAGAATATCATGGTATTTGAGTGAACTGGACAAAAAAAAAAGTGCTATTCAGTGTTAATAAATGCAGAGAAACACAGATGGGAGTGAACACAGTATGTCCACTGTCTTGTACATTAACACCTGATTCACAGCTTCTCTGAGACTTTGAAGATAATTCAGTGATCCTAAAAGCAAGCAAATGCTAGGAATAAAAAAGAAATAAAGAAGAGATTGAGAAAAAACTGTGCTCATTTAGAAACCCATCTTCTTCCACTCGAGCATTTTGAAGCGACCCCTCATCCCAGCACATGAAGAAAGGTAGTGCAGAAGTAGCCAAGAGCTGAGCAAGGACAACAAGGAATGAAGGACCATTAGGAGAAGATGAAATGTTGCTGCAGGTTTTTGTAGGTGTTAAAAGACCAACAATTTCAAACAGTGTAGAAAAAAATCCATGGAGAGGAAAAAAAACAACCCAAACCAAAACACAAAAACCAACATAAAATGCTGTTAAACTGAGGTACTTGTATAGACTGTGACTTAAAACTCTCAGCCCTCAGATTTCTGGAAGACTATGCTATTTGTGTGACTCCTATTTGTTTGCCCTATTTTTAGACACTTCCCCAGGTAATTGCTTCTTGCCATTGTCACCCAGGGCACTTGCACTAGAGGGATGTTTAATCTGACCCTGTGAAGTCATTCTTGTAGCAGTATATTTTAAGAGAAAAGTTCACTGCCTTCCCCTGATTTTCCAGTGTGTGTGAATGTGGGAGTCCTGGTGGAGTCTGAGAAGTTTATCTTGAGGGGTTTTTATTTCCATGTTAGCCCTTAGCTGTGCTTCAGTTAACAGCTTTTCTTCAGTACCTGTGGCCACTCTGCTCCATATACAGAATCAAAATTAGCTGGTTTTGCAGAGATTTCAATAATATGCTTAGCTTTATTTGTACCATTTGAGGCTTGTGCTATGTGTTAGTCCATTAAGTGCTGTGCTAAAGGCTGTGCATCTTTGTTCAGCTCTATGCATTTATTCTCTTGTGCAGTGTTTTTTGCAGCAGATGAATACAAAGATATTTTCATGAATTCTTTTTTCCCCTCACCTCCTCCTTTAAGTGCCTTTGAAATAAATTGCATAAGCCTCTGCAGTTGCCACACTGGTCCAGTAGTCTATAGTTTATTCTCTTTTAGTATTAGCTACTCTCTTTGGGCAGCAAAAAAAAACTTCACCCCAGTTTATTCCTTTCAGCTCCTCACCACTGCAATTGAAGATTAACAGCTCTGTTCTTCCAACCCAAACAATTGCTGTTCCTGAGCACTCATGCTAAATAACTCTATCAGCTCCTTGTGTATGTTGAGTAGCAGTTCCTGCCATACACACCTATCTTGAAAGTTGATTTGTTGAAGCAGATGATAGGCACGTGTTTATTTGGACTTCTAAATGTTTAAATAGGTCATTGCAAGAGACCTAAACTGAAAATGAACAAAAAGCAGTGTAGCTGCGTACTGGGCACAGCTGAACTGGCTGACAGAGTATCTTCTTAGTTCTCTTGGCATCAGTGAGAGTCAGCAATTGCAAAGGAAATTAAGTTGCTCTACTTTTCTCAGTAAACATGTTTTAATTATTCTTTAGCCTAAAAACTAATACTGACTGTAAGAATACACAAAGCTAGATTCTTGCAGGTGACAGCAGTTTTACTTGGGAGAGCTGACCCTATCATGAGGACTGCTCTAGCACTTAGTGCAGCAGCTGCTATTCTTAAAGTAGGAAAAAAAGGAACAACTTGTACAATGCCAGTTTGATAAAGAAATGTCTAGGGAAAGGGAATGGGCTGAAGCGCAGGTAAAATTACAACAGGAAAAATCTTAGATTGTCAACAGCAGTTGTATTGCTCCAGGTAATGCCATGCTCTGCCTGCTGCCATCTCTCTGTGCTGCTTTTTATGGTATAAACTGAATTCAGTGTAACCCAGCCATCAGTCTTCAGCCAAGTCACTGACTTTCCAGGAAGTTTTATTTTTCAGACATCCTAAGTAGAAGCCTCAACAGTTGTACATGGCAGATACATTGTTCCAGGAGCAGCATGGAAATGATGAAGCTGTGTTTCCTGTGATTTTATACCCCTTCTCACTTGCGGCTCCCGGTAGCTCCAGCTTACTGACAGTTCCCTGGAGCAACCCCATCAGGCAGCCATCAGTACATGCTGTGGCTGCTCTGGAGCACCACATGTCCACGCTGGCTCGCCGGCCACTGCTGAACAACATGTGCAATGGATGGCAATCTCATTTCCCTCTCCGTGCCTCTTCCTTTACCTGAATGGAAATTTGTCACAGAACTTTTAGGAGCTTCCCAGGTCCATCTCTGTAACTGTAACGCTTCTTTGGTTCTTTTAAAGTCAGGGGTGGGGGGAGCACTGTTCCATTAGCTTATTTTCCTAGGGGAAAAAAGCTAAATGGCTATGGTTTTTTTTAAATTATTTATCAAATTTTCCATGTGGACAAGTTACTAGGTTATCAGATTTAGTGTGGTTGCCAATGTATGATACATACACGTGAATTTTGTAGGGTGAAAGTTGTCATACATTGATTCTTGTATCTGGTAAATATTGTTTATTAAAGTTCCTTTAAACATACCCATTTTAAAATTCCTGCATGACAAAATAATAGACTTGGAGAAGGCCTTTTTCTTAGTTCTTTAGAACCCAGGCGGTTCTCTCTGAACATCAGGAAACACAATTTCACTGGGAGGCTGGCTGAGCACTGGCATAGGTTGCCCAGCGAGCTGGAGTCTCCATCCTTGGAGATACTCAAAAGCCATCTGGACATGGTCCTGAGCAACTGGCTCTAGGTGGCCCTGCTTGAGCAGGAGGATTGGACCAGAGAGCCTGCAGAGGTCCCTTCCAACCTCAACCATTCTGTGGTTTTGTGAAATTTCATTTTTCTACAAGAGGCGTCATGTTGCTGCAGGAATCCATACAGTTTATTCTCCTTCTGCACAAGTTAATTTCATACCACAAGAGTCAAGGAGACCCGTGATGGTTGGTTTTTTTCAGTTTTCATCCTCAAAGTGTGGGAAATATTGGGGAGCTTTTCCTGCGTGCTTTTACTCTCCTTTTGCTGTCCAAAACTGATGTAGCTAAAATCAAAGATACATACTGAAATTGGCATTTGCTTCAAAGATAAACTCTTAGCAAGGACTGAGGTATGATTTGTTTGGGAAATGAACCCCGTGGTTTATTTCTGAACAACTGGAATTTGGTTAGGCTAGGGAGGTCAGCTGTTGAAATCTGTTGATCACACAGTGTTTCTTAATAAATTAAACTAATTTATACCAGTGGAAGAGCCTTACAAATTTACACTGCTACACACATATACCCTGGGTCAGTCTGCTTGTTTGCAATACTACTGCAGTACTGTGCAATCCACCCACTTGTTGAACTACAAATAGCAGCGAACCTGGAGAACATAAGCCGTTGACTCACCAGTGTGTGCTTCTGCCGTTTGAGCAACCTGTTTGATTGGTGCAGTATAGTGCAAACACAGGCCATTGACCCTTTTACATTGCGCGCCTCCTCAACATCTGTGCTGTAAGAAAGTGTTTCAGTGGGCACAAGCTTCGATGTGGCAGTAATCTTTATCAAGAAGAGTCTTTTCCTTTGTCACAGAACAGTAAATGAGATACTCATGAGGAAAAAAAAGTCGAGAAACGCGTACAGACATTCAAGAGTCAATCAGAAAATTATAGAAGTATTGTGCAATAAATAAAAGTATAATTAGGAGAAATCAACATACAAAACAGTTTGTGCTATACAGTCTAAAGCCTTCCTGACAGTACAAGGAATGTGGCAAAGAGAGTAGCTTCATTCATACCGGCAGGTAGACTAGGTAGTGAGAGGAAGAAAAGTGGGTGTCTCATCATAAAACTTCCTTTGGTAATAAGCAGAGCTCTTGTGTCTGTTTGACTTCATGTCAGCTGGGAGTTTCAGTTGGCTCAGATACTTGAGAACTGTCCTGTGCTAACCTCCCACTGTCCTTCTTGAAAATAATGCAGTCATCTCACTTCCAAGCACTGTGTTGGAGTGATCCATGCAACAAAACTGGGACCCAGCAAAACAGGTTTTGCATGTACTGCCTAAAAGTACTCCTCCAAGTAATGTAGATTTATTCACTTGGTCAAAATTAATTATTTTTTTTATTTGTTTTAGATATGGAGTGTATTTTGGAGCCTCTGTCTCTGCCAGAAAGTCCAGGTGGTGTTGCTGCTGTAGAAGGTTCTCCGTATGTGCCTTGTATTTTCTGCAAAGAATGCTATCTCTTAGCAGAACAAAAGCAGCTCCTGAAGCACATGATCATTGAACACAAGCTTGTCATAGCAGATGTGAAACTGGTTGCAGATTTTAGAAGGTAAGGGTTATATTGTTTACAATGAGTGTGTGTGTGTGCAGATAGAAACCTTCAGAAAACTAGAGGTCATCATTTTAAAGTACTTTAAAAAGCGTTAGGATGTTGTGGGAGGATTTTTATTACTTTTTCAATGAGTTTTTGTTGCAGGATTGTAAGGCTGTTTTCTTGTACCCTTCTACTGTCCAACCCCTAGATGTTCCTGGGACCAGGAGACTTGATATTGGAATACAGGGCAATTCCTGTGTTAGACATTCTTTGACATATCCTAGGGACTTTTCAGGTCCTGTCACTAATCAAGAAGTTGTGTACAAACAGAAAGTTGTTTATTTCGTAAAGCACATTCTAAACAATTAACTCTTCTAATCTGGGGTTTTATTCGTATAGGACAAGGCTATTTGTACCACTGTACAATGTCCTAAAGCTGTGTATTGTATGCAGAAGTTGCTCAGTACAGGATCTTTTACATTCTGGAATGAAATTCATTTGCCCTATTTTAAGGATGCCAGTATTTCCCTATAGAAATCACATTTAACCCTTGACTATACTTTACAGCACTGTGATCTACATACAACTGTGACTCCTCCAGCTGTGTCATTGATCATCTCAGCAGGGACGCATTTGGCTTTCTCTCTCTTAACTTCCTCCAGTAGCTGGCATGGTCCCAGCTGGCTTGTAACTTCAGGGACAAGGCACTTGCTTGGCATTTTGCTTTCACACACAGCAATGTATGGGCCAGGTGGTAGATTAGATGGTACCTGCCAGTTTATAGATAGTTCTGTTACGGTGTTTAAATGTTAGCTGGATAATTTCTCAACTAAAAAGTTTTCTAGTAGGTCTTCTGTGCCAAAGTCAATAACTTCTGTCTATCAAGATGCCAAAAAAAGATGAAATATTAAGATGAAATTAAGGAAGAGAAATGTAAGTCATATAAATCCTTATTCAGATGTATGAGCTTAACATTGCTTAAAATTGAAAACTGATACTTGTTTTAGTTTGGTTTTATGCTGAAAGCAGGCAGTACAAGAATGCAATGTTCTTTGGAGATAATGCTAGCTTCTTCAGATAAATAAAAGGATTGGAGCTGCTCAGTCATGGACCACTAGTTTAAGAGTGCTCAGAGGATTATTCTGTGTTAATAGAAATGTATTTTAAAATCACCTTTTTGAGAAAATGAGCATTTAGATTCTTTTTGCTGCTAATGCAGTTGGAAGATAGCCAAATCTTATAGAATGTGGCCCCAGGATGTGAAATGGAGTTGCTACTCTGAAGTGTGCCTTCTCTTATTTGCTGTACTGAATATCAGTGAAACAGTCTAGTACTATGCTATACATAGAATGATCTAATACTATACAGAAAAAGGAAGTATAATCTGTGTTAAACTGAAGTGTGGAAAATAACTATAAAAACAGTATTTTTTTTTATGCTTAGCAGTGAGTTACAATCGGTCTTAGGAATACATTTCTTGACGGAACTACAAGTGGAGAATCCAGAGGAGAGCAATGCTAATGGAAAACTTTTTTTTTTTTTTTTTTTTAATAACCTTGGAAGAATAAAGATAAGCTGGCATTAGGGCAAGGGGAACAGACAAGGGGAATAAGTTTCCATTGCATGACTGGACATGATCACTCATAGACGCTAATCACTTATTCTGTCTCCCTGGAAGTATGACAAGGCATTTGCTTTATATGATCGTTGATTATTTGGGTTCAGTCTTATGATATGAAATCCCTTAACAGTAAGCTTCACAGCACAGATGATTATGGTTAGGTGAGTTTGTCTGAATGATGTTCATTAATTTCAGTGCAGGGGATAGTCTAAATGACGTCTTGAAATCCCTTCATTTGCACATTTATGTCCTTAAAGATCAAGGATGGCTTATTCTGGAAGACTTGCTGTTCTATGTAGCAGCAAGACTGCTTTATTGTGCATTATCAACAGTGGAGTAGGCAGGGGACAACAAAATGCTTGCCTGTTTCTGACATATAATGATGCTTCTGAATGAGCTTCAGCCATGCCTGCTGGCTTCACTGTGCTTAGCTGTCTGCTGTACTGGAGGTTAATCCTCTCCATGTCAGACTTAGCAGAAACAAGTACGTGCTGCAGCTGAAGTCCTTATCTATTGAGTTAGGTGGCAAATAGAAGTAAATGTGAACCACTGTGGGATGTGATAGCTGTGGCAAGTACACTTTTAGATGGCACAGGTATTAAAAGCTACAACTATTTAGAAATGTCCTCATAGTAATGATATCAGATTTTTTTATCATTCTTTTCCTAATATGCTGGCATGTCAGTAGGAAGCTGTCATTGAATAGTTAGCCTTTATCTTATTGACTCTTGCATAATTCATACCATGCACATGAGACATAAGTATAAATATGTGTGCACTTAAGCATTTTCAGATTTATTTTTTTTTTTAGTAAGATTCTGAATAATTAGCACAAGGATTGCTTGAATCCTTAATCCATCGTATAATTGAAGGTGATGATATCTTCTTGGTTAGACAGTAGCTTTTAGTTCAGTAGAAACCTAATCTCAGTTGGGATCTGTTGATGGTGCTGTAATACAAACAATGATAGCAGAAGAATGTTTTTAAACAACTCTAGTTGATGGGTTAAACCTTCAATTTAGTTAGGTCTTTCCTCATTCTGTCTACTACCCCACCCCCAGGTGTTTGGGGACCTCATTTTTCTCTCTTTCTGGTTGTCTGCCAAGCTACAGCTTTCACTGTGACTCCACAGGAGACCTGCCAGAACCTCACTTTTGACAAGTTGATGTTTTTACCAGGTTTCAGATTCCTGCCTGCATTTTGTAGAACACAGAGCACAGTATTTTGGGAATTTGAGAGTATTCTGTAGTATATCTTCTCAGTAAAGATGCATCTGAATGGCATTTCTGTCTGACAGGATAGTTAAACCCAGTTTTAATGGAAGTTGAATGAATTTAATGAATTTGAAAATTAAATTAAAGGAAGGAAAAAGAGAGACAGGAATTTAAAAAAATCCACAAAGCACTTTGGAATTTAGAAGATGGAAAATACAAGAGCTGATCAACTGTTTATTAAAGTTTTTTCAATGTTTCCTTTTTTACTAATCATGTCTCCCTTATTTTCAAAGGTACATCTTATACTGGAAGAGGAGGTTTGCAGAACAGCCCATCACAGACTTCTGTAGTGTGATAAGAACAAACTCAGAAGCTCCATTAGGTAAGTATGCTGCTTGCTTACTCTCTGTTGGCCAGATCATATGACAATTTGGCATATACTGCTGCTTTGATCAGCCAAGTGTGAAGTAATCTGACACAGGTCAGAAAACCACAGAAGTGATGTTTTAACTCTTAACCACATATTCAAACTTACCTTTTCCAAGGATCGCAACATGTGCTTCAGCACTGTGCTGCGGGAGGATGAGCTCAATACATGCTTAAATGCACTGCCCAACTGGGGCCGGTTGCAAATCGAGGCCTAAGAAGCAGTGCTGCTTACATCATGGCTGGGGAGGCTTTGGTACCCCCTGCGTAAATAATTGGTGACAGTTCTCCCAGAAATGTGGAGAAACATTTCCAGTGACTTGTCTTTTCTGACTTCACTCTGTCCACCACCCCTGCTGATGCCACTAACTCTTCATCACGGCCACAATCATCCTTCCTTTCCCCTGCCACAGTGCTTACTGTCCCGAGAGTATTAGGAGACAATATGTTCACAGCAGGGGTACAAAGACTGCCACTTTCTGGGCTCCAAGACTGCTGCTTTCTGGGCTCCAGCACAAGCCCAAAGGCCATACCATACTTCACAGTTCTGGTGTGTTGGCACAGCGGGGCATTCCATCGTAAGGACAGTGATGACTGTGCGAAGGAGGTGTTTTTCTCAGAAGTGGCTGATGCATTTCTTTGGCTTCCCCTTTTCTAACAGGGAAATAGAGTTTACCTGAAAGCAGATAAAAGAACATTAGGGCTTTCCTACATCTTTAATTCTCCATGGAGAGCTTTACAGAGAGGAAGAAATGCACGCTGCTGGTGTCAGAGATGAATGGAAGGTGGAAACTGGGTATAAAATGGATGAAAATAAATTGGTTTAATTATTCAAACTATATTTAAGAAAAATAGTTCTATAAAACATGAAAATCAGTCCCAATATCATAATTGTGTTTCTCTTACATAAGTATGGGTTTGCTTCTGAAATGTTAACAATTAACACTCAGTTTGAAAGTTGCAAATCAAGCATCTGATGTCTGAGCTTGCCAGAATTATAAACCATCAATAGCTCTTCCAGAGGACAATGAACATACTTTGTTATTTGGTTGATAACAAATTTGTTAATTTTAATGGCTAGCTCCTTCAGATTTGATAGCTCAGGAATCAGGGGTTTTGTCTTACTTCACACAGGCTTCTGTATGAGATGGGAAAGGCTGAAATCTAGCAAGTTTAAAACTGTAAAAGACTTAATAATGGTGACTTCAGTTCACCAACCACATAACCCTTTGATTAATACATGAGTAACTTACAAAAATATTTTGCGTTTGCATTTTTGTTTTCTTATCTGCTGAGTATTTTTAAGGTAATTTATTTGAATAAGATTTGTTTTATTATTAAATTGGATATGAACATAAATAGTAAAAGGTTAGTACAAGTAAATTGTGGGTGAAGCACAGAAGTGTATGTGTTGCTAAACAGTTGTCGTGCATATTGGCAGATGGAACGAGATCTGATGGTAATGTGATCTGTCAGGGTAAGGGGAGGCTATACCAAATGATATTAACTACTGGAAACTGACCATTACTTAAGCAAATAACTGAAAATCCCACATGCAAATGAAATTAAAGGTGATTTCATGTTTCTTTCATGCTGACTTTATACTGTAAATGATGAAAATTGCTTTATGTCTCCCAAATAACCATCATAGAAAAGAGTAAAGCTGGTAGTGGAGAAAACCTATGCAAGACTTGTCTTTGTACTGCAAAATATATAATGTAAAAGTCTTGTAAATATGTATATACAAATTTTTAAGCATGTTTCATTAAATTTGAAATTAAAATAACTGACTTTTATGGATTTAAAAATGCTTTCTCAGTTTCTTAACACATACCAAAGGTTTAGCAAATTATATGCCAAAAACAGTCAAAGCAGCTGCAACTTCCCATCCTTTATACCCACTTCCTAATCTCTTAACAGAAGAACAGGACAATTATTTTCTTCTATGTGATGTTTTACCAGAAGACAGATTACTTAGAGAACAGCTTCAACAGAAAAGACTGGTAAGAAATTACCCTTGTTTCATTATTTGAGGTAAACAGTTCCATAGTGTAATATATGGTAACTCAGTGGGCATTTTGAAGTGAAAGCATGTCCTGGGTTTTTTGCTAGACTGCAGAATTCTCATTTTTTTGTATATTTTTTAAGCTTTTACCCTGGCTGCTGCACAAACATAAACAAACGCCTTGTTTAAAGATTTTCCCCTGGAATAAATTTACAGGCTGTATGTCAGTGTTCCACATGAGTGGAAAATAAGCCCAGAGCACTGAAAAAGGCTGAGTGTGCTGAACAGTTTTTTTCTTGCAAGAATCTGCAATGCATTGACACACTATCTTTTGTGTAATAATATACATGTAGGAAAATTAGCAAAATAAAACTCGGTGTGGGATGCTGTGAAAAGGGAAGGTGATACTTATTTACAAAATCTTCAAACATGTTGGTTTTTTGCATTCACACTCTCTTACCCAGATTTCATGAATTCACACTCGCATACTCACAGGCAGCACGGTGCATGAGCAGAGGAAGTCTGACCAGTATTGTTTCTGTGGGATGCAAAGGACAAGAAATGCCAGATGTTGAGTCCTCATGAACTGCTCTGGTTCTTCTTGCTCAGTGATGGCAACCTAGTACTTTGGACAGTTCTCTCATATCTTTCAGGAGTTGTCAGTTCTGAATGGGTGGTCCTTCATGTTAAGCTCTTGCTGACTTCAGCTTCCACGAGTCTTAGTCCAGGTTGCTGACCACTGGGGGTTTTTTTGCTGTTTTCTTGTTTGAAATACATGTCTGTAGTCTGTTTTTGCTGTTGGACTAATTTAAAAATGAATGTTATGTGAGACGTAGCAGCCTTGTTGCCAGTCTCCTTATGTTAGGATGCAGGATTTTCTGCTGGCCAGTCATCTGTACTGTGAGGTGTTAGAGTGCAGGCCTTACAGTCTTTACATAAATATCTTCCTCAGTTTACTGCTGGCAGCTATGTCCTGGGAACTGTCAACACAGACCTTTTAACTCTTTGTTATGCTGTTTCTTCTGGTATGTTTCTAGTACAAGTCTGTATGTACACAGCATGCAACTAAAGATACCTTAAATCATAAACATTCAGAATGAAGGAGGTTCTTACAAAAAAACAAATTTTAGTCCCCAGGAAAATTGGGATTGGCAGGCAAAATCCATTTGATTCAACTGCCCTGTGAGTGCTGTTTCAGTTTGCTGGCTAAAGTAATGTTCTGCAGCTCAAGGCTCATGACTAGCAAATCCCTAGAACCGGTTATGTGCAAGTTTTACACAGCTTTCCAGACAATCCCAGCTTCTGCAAAGGAGAATTGTGGTAGTTCTGCCACTGAGGATTTCCCACGGGTTTGGAGCTGGCTTAGCTGAAATCTTCATTCCTGTGTAGGTCCATTGGATTGGCATGGACTCAGAAAAAAGCAGTAGATACACTCATGCCTAGCATGCTTCTCTTCCAATTCATCATAAGAGAAGCCATCCTGGATCAATAAAAAAAGTTTGTCTAGATTAGTCTCTTATCCATGACAGCAGTGAAGTGTCTGTGGTATTTCCCCCCTTCTGACAGAGTGGTAATTCTTTCTCAAAGTATTCTCCTAGTCTCCAGCAACTGGCAGCCCAAGAATTTCCTAATTCAGCAACATTGTATCTGTGTTTATTCACACAATAGATTTCCCTTTCATGAACCTCCAATTCTTAATCCACACAAATTTCCAGTATCTACAGCTGTCTGCAGTATTGAGTTGCACAGCTTAACTACACACTGGGAGAGAGCCACCTATTTGAGCTGTTTGAACCTGTCACCTCACACTTGGCTGGTTTTTATATTAGAAGAGGTGGTGAACAATTAATCTTTAATCTTATCCAAACCATTCATGATTTGTTTCCTGATTTATCTACCTTATCTACCTTACTTTTTGTCTTTTGTTAGTCATGTGCTGAAGTACACACTCATGGCAAAAGCGGCCAACAGCATCCTGGGCTGTATTAGGAAGAGTGTTGCCAGCAGGTCAAGGCGGGCAATCCTTCCCCTCTACTCAGCACTGGTGAGGCACATCTGGAGTTTTGGGTCCAGTGCTGGGCTCCCCCAGTACAAGAAAGATACAGACTTACTTACGGACAACTCCAGTGCAGGGTCACAAAGATGAGTAAGGGACTGCAACAACCTTCGTACAAGGAGAGGCTGAGAGCTTGGACTGTTAAGCCCATAAGACAAGGCTCACAGAGGTATCTTATCAATATGTGTAAATACTTGATGGGAACGAAGGAGTCAAATTCTTCTCAGCAGTGCCCACCAACAGGACAAGAGGCAATAGGCATGAAATAAAAATCAGGAAATTCCCTCTGAAAACAGTAAGACACTTTTTTACTACGAATGTGGTCAAACACTGGAACAACTCGCCCAGAGAAGTTGTAGACTTTTCATCTGTGGAGACAGTCAAAACAAAACTAGACACAGTTCTGGGTAATCAGCTCCAGGTGACCCTGCTTTGGCATAGAGGTTGGACTAGTTACTCTCAAGAGGTCCTTTGCAACCTCAGTGATTCAGTGAATTGAGGTTGAGCAAGCTGTCTATTTGGTGGTTCTTCACTGTGCGTGATTGTTGCACTTTTCTGTACTTTTTCCGTTTCCTGTAAATCCCTTTGAGGTTAAGAAAGGCATCTTGAGTATTGCATGCGGGCATGCAGCGTCATAATGATGTTAGTTTCCCAAGCACATATCATGTTGTTCGTGGCTTTGAGGAAGGAAAGAGGGTCATGACTGAGCATGCAGCTCATGTATTGTAATAGTAACTCCTGGCTGCTATACATTGGACTGTAGTTTTTCTTTTATTAAAGGGTATTTGTTTCTGGTTTTGTGGCGTTTTGTGCTATGCGGTCCTTTTCCAACTATGCCTTCTCTCTGCTACCAGTGACAAGGAAGTGCAGAGACTGTTGGCAGGCGAGCCATCTCATCTCTGCAAACACATATTTCCTTAAATTTAGAAAAGGGTGCAGGACTTAGCTCAAAGCAAGTGCTGGTTTTGTTTGCAGAGTAATTAAGTTAGAAAAGAAAGAGGTATGCACTCTTATTAGGGTGTGAAATAGTCTTTGCTATTAATGCTGGTTTAAATATCAGAATTGTATCTTCAGTTTTAACAGAAGGATTTTATGAAATCAAGCTGCAACTGTAGTTGAGACTAATGGAGTCACCACTTTAGTTACAGCAATGAAGTCAGTTTATTTTTTCATTTCCTTTTGCTGCATTCTGAGTGTTGACTTGCAAGTTAAATAGTTATTTTGCTTTGCAAAGTCTTTTACCTCAAGACAAGTCCAGCAGTTAAGAGTGAGCTGGCAAATGGGCTCTTGTGAGTGGTGCAGAATAAAGACCAGGATTATACAACTTTTAGTGATTTTTCTGCAGCCTTTGAATCCTAACTGTCTCCGACAGCAAGCCCAAAGAAGGACAAATGTTGTCTTTAAAATGTGCTAGCTGAAGCATTTCATTTTGCAGTTTTGAAACTCCAGTTTAGGGATATTTCAGGCTGTATTGCAGCAGGGGAGCTAGCCAAGGTGGATGGCATGCAGAGGCATTATGGTGACTGTGATGTATTGAGAGAAGCCAAGGAATGAGCCTGAACTAGGTTAGAGAGCACAGCTTGCTGTAATAGCTGACAAGGCTATGTAATACAGAACAGATACGGTCTTTTGGAAAAACAGTCTTGACAAAGAATTTGTAGTTGTGAAGCAGTACCAGACAATGAAGTTCTGGCAGCAAAACTTAAGATACTAGGGGGGACAGTGTCAGTATAAGCCACTTGGGCGTAGCTTTAAGATTTTTCTAAAAAAGGTAAAAACCCCAAACATATTTTTTTGAAAATACGCACTTCCTACTGCAGCATTGGCCTTGTCTTGCTGTGAGGTTTGCAGCTATTCTCCTGTCTTCTGACTGGTAGTTTTAGGTGAAGAGGCTATTCTTCCTCTCAGTAAATAGACCCTGAAGAGGAGTCTTCACCAAAACTGGAAGATGACTCAGCTATACCAGTTTCCCAAACGAGTTGCTTGTATGATCCCCAGTTTGTCACAAGCTTAAGCTGAGATGAGATTCAAGAAGTTGAAGCTACATACTGGAAGGGATCGAGACGCTAGCAACATCAGAGTGTAATGCAACATCAGAAGTGCTGACAGAGCAGCTAATAATGTCAGCTTATTAATACCTATGTCTGAGATTCTATAGGTTCTTCTTTGCCTACATTCAGTATTTTATTGCTTTTATCAAGCGCTCTGGTACCTAGCCCGTACTCCATCGGTTTTTGGAGACTTGTCACCCTAATGATCAGAAATCACTTTATCTAATTCCATAATGACTCTTGGGTAAACTCTGTCAGATTTGAATACATATAATGTCCAACTTTTAACCCTTTCTTGCCCTTTTCTGGTCATGGTTCCGTTACTTTTGTTTTAAATGCTCTTAATTAATGGTTGTGACATAACTAACCTTTTCTGCAAAGACTGAAGCCCTGAATGTTACAAGCATTCCTCTTTTGTCTGTGTTCTGTCTCTTCATGCATTAAGTAATGGATCTCTGCTTTTCTTTGCTGTTTATTTCTAATTGGGTGTGGGGGAAGTTGGTTTTTTGCTATTCCATTTTACTGTGTTAGCCTGTTTCCATCTTCTTTTGATAGTCTTACTTCAGACAAACTTAATCTTTCTCCTGCTTCAGTTTGGCAGCCTGTGATACATGTCTACTGTAACTACAACACTGTTTCTTTTATACATCTTTGCAATTACTTAGTTTTCATCATATCGTGAAATTCTTCCTTTCTTAATTGACTCAGCTTCCTGAACAAGGTGTAAGAGTGTCTTCTACATCAGTGTCACGGTACCCTTAAAAATAATTCTTGAGAGAACATTGGAGAGGACATGATAATGATTACAGAATCAGAAGTTTTGGGGGTTTTTATACTCAAGAGGCAATAGAGTACTGTTTGAAGTGGGAGAGCTGAATATAGCAATTAGTAAGGAGATAAGTTGATTATAGAAGTTAGGAGACAGGTTATTGATATACAGATAAGACTTCAGGTCTTTACAGAGACATGAAGTTTCTGATACCATGACGCTTTATAAATATTTTTCCTATTTAGCAGTATGAGCACAATCTAAAGCTCATCAGTCAGTCTTTGAGAAAACTGGACACAAAACCAAATGTAGTTGTCTTACTTCAAAAGTAGTTTATCCTAACAGTGTACATAGTTGTCAAATAATGTGCTTGGCAAGTTTTTAGAGGTGGTAGTGCATCTCAGGTGTCAACAGTCCTATTCCTTGTCTCAGTGTACTTTGCTGGTTTGTTTTATTGCCAGAAAGTCTATAAGCAGCTTCTTGTGATCTGTAAGCATGATTTTTTCGTTTTGTTTTGTACTTAAACCAGTATCTGTTTCACTTGCTTCCTTTGCCTACAGCAATAGCTAGTTTCTGTGAGCACTCAGCAGGGAAATGTAACTCTTACTTAAATTGGAAGGAACTACAACTTAAGATACATGCTGTGTGTTTGCGAGATCACCTAGGAGAGCTTGATAAAATACATATTCTTATTTTGAAGATCTAGCTTACTTTATTTAGATCCAAATTCATACTCACATTTCTGTCTCTGGTAATACCTCATTTCCCAGGCATACACTCTGATTTCAGTGGTATTGAGTCCGTTACCATAACAGAAGGAATGTGTCCTGTGATTACACACTCCTCACAACAGTGTGACTGAGCACTCAAAGTAGCTTTCCTTGGAACTTCTCTCAAGCGATCATTTGTATAATGTACTGTCTTTCTAATCTCTTTGCCTAGAGAGGATGAGAGCAAAGGACCAGAACTGGCAAGGTAGATGGCAACAAGAACACCAAACTACAAAATGCTGTTGCCCCAGTGCAGCCAGTACTGAAACACAGTACTTAAAGTTGAGAGCACTTGTATGCTTATGTCTTTGGAACAGAGGCTTTGGACTTTGCATTGTCAGGGCTTATGGCAGTAATTTTTTGTTTGGTTGGTTTTGGTCCTGAACATCTTAAAAAAGAAGAAAGATATATACAGCTGTTAGCTCTGTTTTACAGACTGAGCTGCAGAATCTATCCTCCACTGCACAAGCAGCTTCCTGGAGTGAGGAATGATAAGCTCAGGTCTCACTACAGTCACAGATTCACTGTATGATCTTGTCCCCAACTGCAGAGTGCAATCTGCCTCTATCTTAACACTAGAGAATACTTTCTGTCTTAATTTCTTATCTGTCAGAAGTGCTGTGATTATAAAATAGGCCAGGTTTGGAGGGTGAAGTAATACTTTTTTTGTCAGACCAACTGACATAGTTGGAAAAAAACAGGCAAAATTTTGACCACCAATTCTTTCTTCAAGTTGGAAGCAGCAAAACTTGTGTTGAGTACTAGTTGTGAATGGTTGTTCTATGTCAGTGATCCAAGCCATGCTTTTAAATAGCTATGTAAATTATTTATGAGGGCCTCGTTTGTAAAGGGGTTTATGACAAAAAAAAAAAAAAAAAAAGTAATGGCCTGCCAGCAATAAAGAAAGATAGTTTAGCACCTGGGATACAGTGTCTGTTGGAGGGAAGGATAACAGGAATTACAGTATCAGAAAAATCTCATATGCCATAAAACCAACTGTCCTGAGTCCATGACTTTTTGACATTCAAGGAGTTAGTTTTTAGCCTCGCTTTTTGAAGGCATTTTTTATGTCTTGAGTATCTCTTGAGCTATAGGCCAGAGACAAAGTAATTGTTTAGAGAAAAGTGCTTACTAGCTGCAAGTATGCATTTTTCATCTTATACTGATTATCAGTGTGGATTCTTGCTGATGCATATTGCTTAAGCGCTTCTGGAAAAAAACAGGTAATTTATTCCAAAATATTGATTCCCAGGAGAGGAACAGGCACATTTTTTTCCAGGCACTTTTTAAATTACCACCTCCTAAGAGAAAGTCTGAACTCCTCACAACCCCAAGCTGAGCATCGTGAATGTGTGGGACATTTTTCTAGACTCCAAGTTACAAATTGTCATGCAAATGATCAAATTTCTTTTGTATTATCAGTTTAGTGTGCTGGTGTATTTAAAGATGATCATCCTAGTATAAACACTTTTTTATAGTGTTTTGGATTACCTTTTCTGTCTATGCTTAATTTTTTATTCATTATGGAAAAATAAAAATAATATATGTGCTTTTTCCTCAAGTGACTTTGCCTTCTCATTCTCTGACACTTCGATATGACACAGTATCCTAAAAGAGTTCTGGAAAATCTTCAGGGCTGAAATGCTTTTGGCATTTCTGTCTTAGTATTAACCATAAATTAATGGTAACATCCCCAGAAATTCAAAGGGCTTGGAAACTGGTGCAGGTACTAAAGTAAATTACTGATTTCCTGCCTCATAACATCAGCTGGAGCTTGACTTTCATTACCAGCTGAAAGCCTCCACCCAGAAAAATCTCTAAAGCTTTATACAAGTTATTGTAATTGCTGTTCTCCCTTCAGAGTCCCAGCAACAAAGCGGAGTGTTGGAAATGTCTGTGGGAAAGAACAGCCCCTCTTGGTCTTACTGTACTTGACTTGAACCAGTGCTTTCAGTTCCTCACCTGTGCAAGTGCTGGGTTTGCTTTCTGGCTTGGAGAGTTCCCTCTAGCAATGAAGGATGTCAACAGGTAAAAGGAGTGTCTACCTTGGAAAGTGTTTTTTTAAACTCTATTAAGTAAGTTGATAAAGCAACGATGCTACGTTAGTCAAAGCTTCCCAATTGCCAGGCATTCTGGTGTAGGGGGAAACGGGAAGGGTGAGAGAGCAGAGTAGCAGGAGCACCATCTGCGCGGGGGATACAGTGCACTTCTTCTTCCCCCTCAGGCATAAGTGGGAGCAGCAGCTCACCAGGGATACAGTAAACAGTTTGTGTGAGTTGGGAATCTGGAGTTAGGCAGCCAAGTATCGCAGAACATTTTTTCCTCTCCAAGTAGAGCACAATTAGGAAGCTACATTGGACTGTCATTAATGGAAGGGTGAGGGTGTTTACACCCTTGCTGTCTTAATGTTTGAATTGTACACAGTATCTTTTGATTGCCTTTTAGATAATTTCTAGGGTGTTTTAAAAAGCATATAAACTACACACAGACGCTTTCATATCCAAGGTTAGCCCAACAGGATCGGACATGCTGCTGAGTGGAGGGGGGTGACAGCTGTGAGTACCAGAGCGCGCCCCAGCTCTTGCTGACGTGCTGTGGGATGTTCTCTGCCCGTGTGGAGCAGGCAGATATCCTTACTTAATTGCATCTCTGCTAAAGGGCTCTCACAAAATGTGTTATGCTCCATTATCTCTTTACAGAGTCATCCCTGAAAAATAGGAATCCATATTTCTGTCAGTCTGTGTTTTGCATAACGCAGCAGGACGTGAGTGGATATGGTCTAAAATTTGAGTAGATGCTGCAGAGCATAATTTCAACATAAAGTACACATGCTGTAGTATAAAAACAAACAAAAAAGCCCCAGGATCTGCATTTTCAGGGTAACAGACTCTTAGCTGATGTGCAATGGCTACAGCTCCCAAATGGTGTGGTTAAATACCGTCCCTAGGATGGGCTGTGGCACGGCGCGCTGCCCCCCACAGCAGCCCCTGGCCCTAGGCCCAGGTAATGCAGCTGTGGCATGCTGTGCTTGTGGAAGAGAAACCAACACATTTATATGCCCAATATCAGCCTCCTGGCATCTCTCAGTGGGCAGCAGGATGTGGCATGGTGGGCCCACACCAGCCCATCCATGCTGCAGGACACGCTTGAGCCTGTAGTGACAATAGCTGAAGCCTTCCTCCCCTCCCTGGGGTTTGGGAGGTGCAGTCATTTTTTCCTTTCTTTTTTTTCCTTCTGGGTTTTTTTCTTTCATTTTTTCTTTTCTTTCTACCTTCTGTGGAGCATGTTCAACAGATATAGCTGAGTGTGAATTCAGGTATAGACTATGGGCAAATTTGGGCTTTAATCCACACAGAAGAGTTAACTAAAGAGGTAGGTGAGAAACACAAAGCTCCACCATTGCAGGTTCCAAGGAGATAAAGAGATCAAGAAATTCTTCAAGAAATTCAGTCAGGATCCCGAATGTCAGAAAGCAGGCATTGGCACCTCTACGTTACACAGAAAATAAATCCTTTACCAGTTACCAGTACTCCAAACGCAAGTGTAAGACAGTGTACTGCTGGGCTGAAAATATGCTGGTTTAATCCAAACACCAATTCTCCCATGTCTCGGATCATTACAGCCTTTGCACCTGAAGTGCATAGTAACTCCACAGTATAACTACACTGCTGCTGTTACAGCACCAGAGAAAATCGCCTGCTGTGGGATTTTGTTGTTGTTAGGAAAATGGTGTCAGGCGTTGTAAAGTGCCTAGCCTAGCCTGTTGCTCTACGTTAAACAGGGCCAGCAATGAAGGCAATCAGCTTCTCCTTTTCTCTGGGTTTAGTATGTGCCATAGTGCCTTGCAGAAACTGCCAGGGCTTTTGTCATCGGTCCCGTATTATGAAGTTGTCCTCTGGGTTGCCTGCAGTTAGCCGTGTAAAATTGAGTTTATCATTCCACTGGGCATTATGTGGTTACCCATAAACTTGCACACTAATACCAGAGGTAAATCTGAACCATAAGTAGAAACAATAAGCTGATATGTTATATATAGAATAATTTAAATAGCTACATAAAATCTCATTGTGGATTGTATTTCTTTCCATGCATCTTGTATAATGTTAGGAGAATTTTACTGGAATTTGACTGGAGCACATACTACCTTTGAAAAAACTTGCAATTTTTCTAAGAACCCACCCTCAAAAAATACTAACACCTGGTTTGTGTCAGCAGCACATTTAAATTTATATGTTCGTTGTTACCAGTAAGGACAGAGGTATAATAAGCTTATGTGGTGGAATGATTCTTGTTTTTCATCTGAATAACTGTATCTGTTTCTTTTCATAGAGAGAAGTTCTAGAACAGCAACAGCGAGAGAGATATGACACAAGTTTTCATAGTATGTGTATGTTCTGCGATCAAGAATTCACAGGAAACAGGTTTGTTTCTTGACCTGTTTGCTTTTGGTTTATTTTTTTCATATCTTTCATCTTTGTTCTTTCATATCATCATCTTTGTTTATGGTTTTAATGTCATTGAACCAGTTCCTAATGGTAGGACTCAGAAGATAGAAATAAGTCTAAGGTACAGTTTAAGTATTTCAACTGCAATGCCATTTTAAACAGACCTGTCCTACTTCTCAATCCTTTATTTATTCCAATACAACTTCTTATACTACACAGTAAGCTGGAGTTGGGAACTGACCCGTTTTAAAGAGAGAGAGAGTTTTTCAGCAGTTGTATTAGTGGCAAGGAGAGCTGTTTAAGCCAGTGTGGCTGTTAAAAAATATTTCTATTCAGTTACATATTTTCCTATTTAAAACTCACCAAACCAGTGTGAATTTGAATATCAAATGAAAAAGAGGAGAGGAAAATTAAAGAATGGAGTGCTTTGCAGCATCAGTCAAGTGCGAGGAATTGCATTTAAGTGCTTGCTCCAAAGAAACTTTGTTTATACACAGTAAGTGAGTTTCATCTGGAAAGACTGAGTCTTATCCCTGAATGTCTGTTTGCATGGATAGTTCTGGTGCTCTAGATAGGTAGAAGAACCCAGGGTCATGTGTCTCCAGGTCATCCCAATGCTGTGCGAGTGCCCTTTCTCTTTACTGCCTAGTACAGTGAAGCTCACATCATTCAGCCCCCAAAAACTTCATCCTCTGCTTACTTTTGGGTCTGACAGGTAGAATACATTGTTTGAAAATCACGCCTGAAGTGTGATGAAAGCAAGGCTTAGCAGTGTCAACACCTGCATATTATCTCTAGTCCGCAAAAGCAGAAGCTGAGGCATATAGAGGTGTTGGCTACCTAAGGAATTAACCAGTATATCTCTATTAGAAAAACATCTTATTTGAATATCCATTTTGTTTGTCTATGTGTACTTTTGAGTGCTGCTTGTGTTGCTATTGCCATGTGAAGCAATATTGATGTAAAAGTGTATCACATCCAAGTATTTCTGCTTTGCTAACCAGCATAGAAAAAACTGCCAAATGACTTTTTAAAATGTTTCTCAAGATGATTGTTTGAAACATGTGATTTGCTTATTCAAGTTAATAAATGAACTTTGCTAACAGTGAGGATCAAAATAAACTATATTGTAATTTTTGTTTAAAATTGTATGTCATGCATGCGGATTAAGCAGTTGAAATGTTACTGAATATTCAGCAGAGCTGAAATTGAAAACTTCCTATAAAGTTGCATTCTTTCTTTCTAGCAGTGGAGCAACACTATTATTTTTTATTTAATGTTGGCTTTTATGCATTTTTAGAGCAGTTGGTGTACTTCAAGTCACCAATTGAGTAATTCTTATATGTATCCAAAATATGTAATGTTCTTTTTGAATGTGTTTTGTAGATCTGTCCTTCTCAATCATATGGCAAGAGAGCATGCTTTTAACATTGGGCTGCCAGATAACATTGTGAATTGTTATGAATTTTTGGCTGTGTTACAGGGGAAGCTTGACAAGTAAGTAGGTTTTTGTTTTAATCGACTTAGCTCATATTTCTTTTAACCTTGGAAATAAGTTGGTTAAAATTAATTCAACATTCATGGTTAGTTAAGAAGAAACAAAGAGTCAATGTAAATTTATTGTGAGTGCTCTTAGAAGGCTTTTCTTGACTTACTGAAAGGAGATACATAACAATTTGCATGAATTTGCTGGAAAACTGGAGTCACATGCAGTGCTTCAGTTCTTATGCATGGCATGGTTTCCGTTGACTTCAATGACAACACTTCCCTTTTTCTCATAACAGTTAGAATTAATATTCTTCTTTCTCATCATAACAATCTTTTTGCTAAACATCTCTTTAATCACTGATTACAAAGTTCTTATGCCAATCTTTGTTTGTCCCTGTATATCAATAGCATGGGATGTTTGGTGTCTCCCTTCTCTACCACTTACAGAGTACATCCCAGAGTAGAAAGGGAAAGCCAATGTATATGCTGCCTCAGAAACACATAAACCTGAGATGACTGAAGAAGTTAAAAAGGGAATTTGGGAGAAGAAATTGGGTAGCAAAGAGCAGGAAACTCTTCACTTTGAGATTTCTTTGCAAGTATCTAAGTGCCCTTTATGGGTTTTTTAAATGGGACAATTTGAAGTATGCTGCAAATATAAATTGGGCTCTAACAGAAAATTAACTTAAGAGCAAAACTGTGGCTTTAACAAGTTTATTAGATTTTAGTACAATCTAGTAATAAAAAACTGTGGGAGTAATTTGCCTAAATCTTAGGCTTAGTTATGAAAAGCCACAGAACGCTGGGCTTTGTGAAAATTGCGGTATGGAAATTAGATTAAATATTCTTTCAAGTAAATTTAGGATCCATTGGTTTGTACATGTAAGGCAGGGGAGCAGGGAAGAGATTCAAAAGACACAAAAGGCAACAGCGCTCTCTAATTTAGTCTTTGTCCTGGCAAAGAATGTGCAGTCACAATAAATACATGTTAACTTTTTCCAAAAATGAAGATGTGTTAAGAATGCCTTTTATGTTATCATTGGTGTTGCCTAGTGCACTGAGTTACCATCCTCACTGATAAATTGTAGCTTTACAATTTACAAGTAGGACCTGAGGCTTTCATTTAGATGGAGGTTTCACAGAGCCAGTCCTCTCTGTCGTTAATACGCATGCTGAAATTGCTTCCGAAGTAGTGAAAGGCCACTCCTCTTACTGCTAAGAACAGACTAAGTAGATATGCTAGTAGAAAAGTACCCGAAAGTATTATTAAGAGGAGAAAAATCTTGCTTCAGTCAAATAGCGTGACTGTTGTGTATGGTGAGGGAAAGCATTACGTGCTCTCCCTGGGAATGCTTTTCAGAAGTAGACCAAACACTTTGTTGTTAGCAGGTGGAGCAAAGCAGATATTAAAATTCATAGACATATTCTGCCATCGGACCTATCATTCACCAGCAGGGCAGTATTCAGATTTTGAGGCTGCAAGCACAAGGAGAATTCAAAACTTCCTTAATAGTAAGCTTAAATATTACAGCAGTTCTTGGAAATCAAAAAACTACTGAGAATCTTGCTCCACACACAAGAGCTAAGGGGAATCTGGATGCACCTTTGCTGAAGGAGTATGAGGGTTTACAGGGTGTAGTACAGACCTTGTAGGTACAATATTAATCTTTTTTATGGGGTCAGACGCTTGAATAAGAAAATAGTTTTCTTCTTCAACATCTGTATCTTAAACCCCTGGGAAAGGGATGACCTAGACACTGCTAAAATTCCTTCTGACTGTACAATCAGGCATGTTTCCATTTGTAAGTAAAGGAAAAAAAAAGCTATAATTTTAATTCAAAACCACTGCATTTTTTTTTATATCCCTGGGGTTTATGTCTTAAAGTGTGGTTGTTTATACCTCCCATCAAATCATTCTTCCTGCTCACCAACACCTCCAATACAAAGATAATAATGCCACAGTTACAAAGTTTTTATTTCATGAGAAATTACTTTCTAGGGGGTTTCCCCACTGCCCCCCCACCCCTGTGGAGATAATTTTTTCAAACAGCCCAAGAAACTGTCTACACGTTGGTAAGATATCTAAGCCATCACTTAGAAGAAAAATATTTTAACACCTTGGCTAACTAGAGGGTCAAGACCTGCATCCATTAAACAAGGATGTTCCTGTAAGCTCCGGGCTCAGCTACCTCTCTGCCAGAAAAAAATGACCATCATCTATTTCAGGGAGAATTGTCTATTTAGGCTGAAATGCAGATTGCTGTCCTCATAGGCAGTCTGAGTCAAGAGACTTCATTTAATGCTTTATAAGCTCAACTTTCAGGTGTCAGCTGAAACTTTAGTGGAGAGAACAATTATTTTGTAGTACTTGTAACAGAGAATTTAAGACAGCGAGTATACTCAAGTAATGTGTATATATATAAGCACGTCTAGGTATATATGTATGTACATATATGTATGTATGTATATACATAAATGTGAAAAAAATTAATATATATACACACACGTGTACATATGAATTTGTTTAATAAATTTTATTTCTCAGGATTTCAAAACCCATCGATCACCCTGGAAAACTTTCATTTAACCTCACTGTTGAGCTAGAAGTATAAAACTTTCAGTTTAGCTATTTTAAGTTCTTTTTTAAGATATTTAGCACATTGAGAGTTCAGGGAGTTTCAGTCTAAATTACAAAGAAACAGTTACTGGTGGATTACATGCCAGTATAAGTGCATGCTGAGTTAAGAGTTCACGTTGACCTTCCCATGGCCTGGTAGGTCAATTTTGGGCAATCAGACTTCTCTCCCACTTTGCATGTGGGGTGAACAGTAAACTTTTTTATTACCTGTATTTTCATTTTATGTCATTTTTTTCATCTCTGTGTTTGATTGACTCTACCGTGATCTAAGATTATCTTGGACTTTTTTTTTTAAACTAAACTGTATTTCTCATTTAACTTGCTCTCACATGCTTGGGATTAATCTTAACTGTCTGTATCTCCAGCTTATTTAAGGAAATTACCTGTTACTATTTTCATTTTAATATGTCGACCTGTTTATCTTTCTATCTTAGTTTGCAGTGTTTATACTGTGAAAAAGTCTTCAGAGACAAAAACACGCTTAAAGATCACATGAGAAAGAAGCAGCATCGCAGAATCAATGCCAAAAACAAAGAATATGACAAATTTTATGTCATTAATTACTTGGTAAGTGGTTCCATGAATAACTAGTGAATTGACTAAAGAGATACAGACAATGTCTTGTTGAAAGTGAGTAATTCCAAACCAGCAATTAGTACAAAGGTCAAAAATCAAGTGAAGGACTCTTAAGAAATATGTTCATTTGTGGTCTGATATTCTGAATAATTTTTAAACTAAGGAATAGTAAATATTTGTTGTTGAGAATTGATTTTGAGAGATGCAAGAATGTAGCTTGAAGAGATACTAATCATCATGTCATTAGTGCTCAGTCTCTGCTTTAATAACCAGAAGGGAAAATGAGATAAAGTAACAGTAAATGGAGGTCTAACTTGAATGCTGTTTGCTTTGAGCTTGTTTTCTACAAACCTTAAGCTGGAAGTGCTCTTCAGAGTATAAATTAAATGCGAAGAGGGGGGAAATGAAAATTACATAGATGAAAGAAAAAGTGTTTGGTTTTGCCCTCCAGGTAGGTGTATGTTGCTAAGTATTAATATTTTTTATCTCATACCTTTGAGAGTGTGTATGCATGTGTGTGGAACAGATTTTCACTTACTGTCTTCAACTTACGAATGTAGGACGTGCTTCAAAAGCTGCTACATTCTGTCCCAGAAATAACTATATTTCACCTGAACTAGTCTTTGTGCCTTCTATATGTGTTAATACCCAGGTTATAAATAAGCATCCCTGGCTGTTTTACTTACTGTTTCCCTTTGATTTCTCTCCCTAGGTTTTACTCTAATGGTAAGATCAAAAAGTTGTACATTTAATGCTCTGCCAAATCCCTTCTACCCAAGATGGAATGAATTCTCTCTGTTATCCTGTGTACTTTCCTTCCAAAAATCAGTGATCTGAGACCTATATTCTCTTTTATAGATACTCAGATATCACTGCTTTAAAAACTGACCTGTACTTGCTGCACAGTGGAGAACAAGTTAAGTACTGCAGGGTAGATGTTCTCAGCTCCACAACAGAATTGAGCATTCTCTTCTTCCTTGCAAGTTAACAGACTTGAAATTTAATGTTGTAGTTGTTTTAAGTGTTTTTAATAGTGTGTTCTTCTCTGCTAGTCTTGGAGATAATCTTGTTTTCAGAACTTGGCATCCTCTTTAAATTACCTTCTGTCTCTAATTTGCATTCATTGTTCAGATTTTAATCTGTCCCAGCTTTGATCAGGAAATTGAGTTAGATGACTGCCCAGAAGCACAGAGAAGCATGTGATACTCCTTCAGAAACCTGAGATACATGCAGGGAGTTCATAACATCAGTGCAGCCACAGTGGCTGTGTCATGTTAATAAGCAGAATATGCCAAAGTAAATATATCAGCAAGACTAATATTCATATACCTAACCTCTTTTCCCACTCTCTCCAGTGTCTCCAAAACTGGTGGCTTTGTCCACACTGACTAGTGAGAATGGTCTGTGGCCTGTGTGCTTCCCAAACAACATCCAGGCATTGTCTGGGTAGTGCAGAACATGCAAACTTTCACACAGTATGGGCAATCACAGGACAGTGCTCAAGTCAGGGACTTGGGCATCTCTAGACATCGCCAGTATTCTGGGCACAACGTTGCAGAGTAACTTCTTATGCCAGCCTGAACCAATTCAGGTATTGATCAATTAGCAGTATCATTTAAGAGGTGTATTTTTCAGGTCCTTGCTGTTACAGAGTTTGGTAAATACCATTCAAGTAACATATGCCAAACCACCAAAAAGTTTAAAACTGGGCAGGAGGTCTACATGTGCAAAGTTTGTACCAGCATGCTGCCAGTGCTGCTTCTGGGACATACTGTGAATGATCACAGTTCTTTGTCTGGCTTTATGTGCTCTGCTACAGGCATATTTTCTTTCTACACATTTTCAGTTGTCTTTCACCACATTCCACTCAGTGGACTGTTTCTACTGTCTTTCTGACCCTTCAAACTGTAGCCATATCAGAATTGCTGACTTTTCTTCTTTTAAAGAAAGGATTTGGGGGGGAATAAAAGATTAACAACAGACTAAAACTTCTGTCTTAAACACTTATGAAATACTTCACTATAAAATGTGCATTTGCACACTAATGTTGCATGAGATTATATTTTCATTAACATGAAATTTTTAGGCTATTTCCTACATAGTAGAGTGTTTGCTTTCCAAGTAGCCTTTGGAAAACCCTTTATTTTTGCACAAAGGAGAAAAAGATTAAAAGGAAGAACTTTATAATTTGATCGCTGGAGGTTCAGTAGATTGGTCCTTACATGTAAGGAGAAATTACATTGTTATTCTCTACTGCACATATGTAGTTTACAGTAGATTATATTAATGTGATAGGATGCTTATTTTTCAAGCTGAGTCTATATTCCGTGAATTCTAGACGCTATGCAAGGTCTGCTCTCTGTAATGACTTGTAGTGATTTTAGATCCCCTATCCTAGCATCTTACAAGTTACTAGAGGTGTTTTTTATAATGTGTACTGTCAGTCTGACTTCTCAATGAGTCTTAAAGATCTGTGCTTCACATTGCTCTAAATGTTCAGGGGAATTACATGGTGTCACAGACACAGACATAGATTATGTATCTTTTCTGAAATGACAGAATTTACTACTTGATTCACTTTGACCTAAAGATGTAGGCATACAATTTATCTATTTTTTGTGTGTTTTCACAGAAGAGTTTGAATTTTGAGAGTGTAACAAAGATCTTTCTATATGCCAGTTTGATCAAGTTTGTTTTCATCATAAAAAGACTAAGACTAGTAGGTCTCTAATGATAAGCATCAATATTATCACAGTCTTACACACTTTACTTTTAGGATGTGCACCATAAAGCTTTTCTATCAGCAGCTGGATCTTACACTATTTAAATGGATAGTTCTTTATTACAACCATTTTACAGACATTACTGTCCTTTTCTTATATTTTTCTATAACATATTATATTTACCAAGCACTGTGTAAAATAGTCTTATTAAACTGGAACTGGTGGTTTCCTTCATTTTGTGCCTTTTGTACTGAGAGGTTTTAAGAGCTTTTTGTTCAGATGTCCTGAGAATGTCTGCTGAATTGCCTCATGATCTTCTGGCCAGTTCTTACTTGTGTTTTTAAGCTGATGGCAGAGATCCCATTGATTTCATTTAGAGCAGTAGGCTTGCCTGTCTTCTTCCTTTCCCTCCTTTCTGCCTTTGTCTTCACTTGTGTTTTTAGTACAGTTGTAAGAATCTGTTTTGGTAACGTAATTTACATTTTATGTATGTGTGTTAGTAATTCCCTTTCCTAAGTTTTGAATTTGGCATATTACAAATAAGTGCAAATTACTTCGTAAGTAGTTTGGTATTCTGAGACTTTATATGACTTCTGTCATGACCTGCAAGCTGCTTTGATTTGTCTACCCCCATATCATTGATTTCTGTTGTTCTGTTGCTCACAGGTTAGTGTTAAGATCACATGTGATCTTTAGTAAGAGTGGAAGCTTTTTTTTTTGTCACGTGTGATAGATTTCTTTCACAAACAAGTATCAAAATTTATTATTAAACAGTTACATTAAATTAAAGTGGGAGTTTTGCAATAATGCAGATTACTTGAAAGGCAGTGGGGTCTCTTCCCTAGTGGATTTGGAGGTCTTTTTTCGGTATTGTGTAAGCGTGGAAGATTATAGCAATCCTATTTGGAAGAGCTTGAAGTATAAGTTTAAAGAGACCAACTGATAGTAGAGGTTGAAGAACTGAGCCACAACGTATCCAAGATATATAGGTAGGCCACCTTATTTTTCTTTTTTCCAAAAACACTTCTAACCTGGTTTGCTCATTTCTGTGCCTGCGGTAGCCTGTGGCCTCATGACTCACTTTGCACAAAGAGCCAGTTAAAATGGGGAGGGAAGAACCTGTAGTCCATGGTGCCTGCTGGAGGCCCTAGAAGAACAGAAGGCAGTATTAAAACTCTCTTATCCCAGCCCAAGGAACAGAGGCAGGCCGAGACTGACAGGGCCTTTCCTTCTATGTTCACCTGATTGTTACCAGCAGCACTTCATATAGAGTATCCTTCCTAGGAAGCACAGATGTTTATTTTGAAATTGACTAATGGCATATATCTGTAGTAACGTAACATCACTATAATGAATGCACTTATGACTAAGCTAGACAGCTGAAAAATGGCACCTATTACTTACTAGAAAACTTGCTTCATAAAGCCTTTACTTTTCTTCAAAGATAGAAAGATGTTTTCTCCTTATTGGCAAGCCCTATCAGGGGTCCTCAAACTTTTTAACCAGGGGGCCGGCGTGCGGATGCAGTGGCAGGCAGTCACCTGCGGCTGCTTGGTTTCCCCCCCAACCCCCGGTGTGTGTGTCTGTAAATACCGGGGGCCGGATTGAGGACCCTGGGGGGCCGTATCTGGCCCGTGGGCCGTAGTTTGAGGACCCCTGCCCTAAGTCATCTTTATTATCTGTTGGGGGCAGGAGAAGAATGTTTTGTTATGGGGGTTACTATTTGTAAATAACCTGTTTTGACTTACACATATTTTGTAAAATACTAAAGGGAAGCCCTTTATCCCCCACGTGGAGGAATACGTCATATTAAAATTCATCCAATGTCAATTAGCTAACGTTGGGATAAGACCATCTCTTCTATGTGATAAAGCATCTTGTGTTTTGCAGCAATATAAAACGATTTGGATGATCACAGTAAAGCAGGTGAGAAGAAGGGCGAGAGGAAATTTGTAGAGGAAAACAGCATCTGTTTGGAGTTTTTGAGCTCCACAGGCCTGGAACTCTGTTTGCATCTAGTTCAGTAACCGCTCTTTTGGGAAAACTGCTTGAGATACCAGCTGCCGTTTCTAGTTTTTCCCATCTCCACACTTCTACCCAAGTTGGGGTATGTTGCCTCAGGGCAGCACACAGAACTTCTTCCTGTAGAACCTTTAAAACTGCGCTCAAGTTGAGAAGGTAAATTGGTGGTGGGGCAATTAATCTCTGTGCATTTGAACTTCATTTTGGAAGAGGAAATAATCAAACCACACTCATTTGCATGCTTTCCTCACTTTTCTAGACGATCATCTTCTCTGTGAGGTACACAGCAAGTATTTAAAAAAGAAGTTGGTTTTCCTTGGATATATAGCAAGGCCTGCAGGTTTTTAAATTATGTATTTTCTACTGTTTGAACTATTAACAACGTCAAATCTAGTTTTTTCTCTGGTTTTGTTAAGAATTTCTTGGGAATCTCTAGAGATGATTGCTGGGAGCTCTTGCATCTTGTGTGAAAAGAGCAAGGGAAGCTGAATACTTAACCCTTGGGCACCCTTGGTCCCAGATGCCATCAAGCTGTAGAACTGAAGAAATGTCTTTAAAAAAAGAAAGCATAAAAAAATTTGAAAGAGCTTCAAGAATGTTTTGAAGAACTTTTCCCACCCAGTTGGTCAGCTTCAGTCTCTTGGCACTTCGATCACAGCGTCCCTAGTTATCCATTCACTGTGTAATTTTCCAGTGATACAAGACCTGGTTAGCTTTTTCTTTTCCTTTTTTGTTCCCCCTCTGAATATAAATAGATGAGGGAAATGGAGACATCTTGCAAGATCCTTCTCTGCTTTCTCCACAGAAACACCATAAAGAAACAGCAACAGTAACAAAGCTTGTGAGTAGTTTTTCCCTTCCACCTTTAATTGAAAGGTGAAGCTTAGTATTGGCTGCGGTTTTGAGCATACTCTTTTGCACACATATACTTCAACCTGGTAAGGGGAAAAATTGTGAGCTAGATGGAATCATCCTCATTTTGCAGTGGTTGTGAGCTGCTAACCGCTCATTAAGGTGTTAACATTAGCAGCCATAGGAAACTAGTGTGCAGCTGGGAGAACATGTGGTGAGAGGTGTTAATGGCTTCATGTTATCTCACAGTAATGGTGACATTAATGAGTCTCTGCTGTAACTCAGAGAGTTTACACACTACCATGTAGCATCACTGAATTAATTGCTGAATTTTCATTCTGTAATATATGACGACGACATGATGTTTAGAGCTGTCTAGAGACATTTGTTTATCATTTACAGTAACAGATTTTAAAATTCTCATTAAATTGTTAAATGATGGATATCTTTTCCTTCTTTTACCAAACAACCATAAAGGCAATAATAAGACTTGTAAGTAAGGATGTTATTAAATATATTAGAGGGAATATTTGAATGAAGTAAATGAAAGAATGATCTTTTTATTAGCTCCCCTTTTTTAAATGGAGACAAGATTATCAACTATGATCTTTGTGAATCCTTCACAGCCATCAAAAGTATGAATTCAAAAATATGATTTTGATTACAAGTTAGTTTTTGCAGGTTTATTTTTAAAGGCAAGAAGAATCAGAGGAAAGAAAAACACCAGCTAAAGATCACTCCTGGTATTTCAGTAGAGTGCTTTTTATTGCCTGTTATTTATATTGCAGTCATGCTGAGAGTGCTTGCCATTGTGCTGAATGCTGCACAAACGTATTGTTATATGCTTAGTGCTGAAGGTCTTTAAGATATAAACAACACAAAAAATAAAAGGAAGAACAGAACACCATGACTAAATGTGCTTACATTCACATCTGAGAAAAGCATGGAAGAGAAACCGGAGTCTAGCTTGGAGACCTATGCCCTGGCTCATGCTGCCTTCTGGAGTACTCTAGCTAAGTTTACACCATGCATTTTTACTGACATAACCTTGTACAAGGTATGAGCACTGACTGGTGTAACTATGCCAACTTAAGTCTCAGGTGTGATAGCTGCATTGTTTAAGCAGCGTATGCTGCATGAAGAGCAAGGTAAGCATTTTTGATTGAGCAAGTGTGATTGCAAACTAGAGACAGTGATAACATACCCACCTTGGGAACATCTTGGTAGTGTTGGCAGCGCTCTTAGTTTTACACAGAGCTTGGATGGTTTTCTTGAAAGCTCCAAATCATCTTCTTCCCAAACACAGGGTGGGGAATTCCCCACTAAAGGACAAAACAAATTGTGATTTTAAAATTATTACTAAACCAGTGTTACATGATACCTTTAACTCAGAGAAATACCAAAGTGACCCAAAATAAGATGTTGATCATGACTTCTGAGATGTTCATTTAGTTGATATATAAAATGTGATGTGAATCAGGAAATATTTTTTTTTTCTTTTTTCTCCCCAGGAATTTGGAAAGTCCTGGGAGGAAGTGCAGTCAGAGGACGACCGGGAATTACTAGATAACCTAGAAGAGTAAGGATTACTTATGTGCCCATTATAAACACTTGCAAGACCATTGTTATTGAAAGTAGTTACAGGGAAGATGCTATGCATAGTTAGTACACAGTTAAAATACATTTGAGCCAATAAAATCAAATTGTTCTCATTAAAGACACTTCACAACAAGAGCTGGAAATTTCATAACCAGAAGCCTATTTTTCATTTGCGTAGAGCTTAAACAAGAGCCTTCTGGATTTGTAATGATGTAGGCAAAATCGGTTATTTTTTACTATTGTACCAAAAAACAGTTGAACGGGTTTTGCTCACATTTAAAAATCAAGACTAAGCATCAGAAATGTCAGCATGAGAAAGGAATGTTATGCAGAAGTCTGATAAAAAGGTTGCAACTAGAGATTAAAACAGGATTTTGAAGGAAACTTGTCAGCAGTGCTGACTGAGGGCAAATCCACCTCTCCTCTGCATTCTTCTGTGGTCCAGGCCCTCAGATTACTACAGAGGTGACTTCCTTGGCCATAAAGAATTGAATCAGCAGAAAGTAATTTGTGGGTATCAGGGCCCCTGACCTTCCTGGTTCTGTCTGTGACTTGAACTTAATTTTACTTGATTATACCTGGTTGCAATAATATTTCTACTTCTCAGCAGTACTGGGATTTAAATGGACATGTTGGTGTGCATGCATTCTCTGTGTGCATGTCTAAATGTAGCATAAATCAGTGTCTCTTCCAGGAATAATAATATTTAATAAGTAAATAACACTTAGAGTGAACTCTGCCTGATGATTATGTCTTTGGCTGGCATATTGAACGATTAGAAAGGTAAAAAAGAATTTTAAAAGACCTTATAAAAATAAACACTGAATGCAATATTTGATGAGGCATGGTTTAGTGGTGGTCTTGGCAGTGCTAGGTTGACAGTTGAACTCATTGATATTAAAGGTCTTTTCCAAGCTAAATGATTTTATGATTTGCCAAACCAGTTAGAAACTGAAGTTAAGATCCTGTTTGTTAGTGCAGGCAAATTCAAGTAGGATTTACTACCTCTCTGCACAGGATTTACCCAAAAATAACTGCTCAGTTATTCTTGAATCTGTAATTTTTGTTAGACTGTAAACCAGGTTCAAATTGTGTATCCAATTATAAATCCACACTGTCTCTTCCACTCCTTTGAAGTATTCAGTTTCTCTGGATGTATTTCTAGTGCTGTGAATGCAGAATCTGAAGGGCCTTTTCACAAAATGTCTCTTCTCTTTTCCACATTTAAATGAATCTTTTTGACTCTTAATCATAAGAGACTGGTCTGACTGGGAAGACCATCCTGTATGTGCAGTTTGCCTGTTCTGTGAACAACAAGCAGACACCACAGAAAAACTCTATCTTCACATGCAGGTAAGACTTGTTTCAAATAACAGTTCTTTCATCACTTTGGAATTAAAAAATAGAACTGTAGCATCTTTGTTAAGGTCAAATCAGCTGCTGCATTAGAATGCCCTCTTTAGCACAGCACTAAAGTGCTACATGCGTGTCCAGCATCTGTTCTCTAAAACAGAGAGAGGAGTCAAGTTTTACATTGAGAGTATGACTAGCTATTACTTGCGAGTGTACAGATTGATACAGACAATAAAGAGGTAGCATCTTTAATATTATAGTGGCTCAATGATTTAATACACCATTTAATAATAACCATTTAATATAGCAGCTTGATGATTTAATAACCATTAAACTTAACATCTGCGTTTTAGTTTTAATAAACTATTTAGCAGGAGCATTGCAGTTTAACACAATACAAAAGTCTGACAAAACAAAACTTTTGGGGGTTTGTTTCATGTATTAGTGTTTGCATATGTCTGTGTCAGTCTATGAAAAGCTGAGCCTTTTTGACTTGGAGTAATAGAAATAGTGGAAATAAGGTATTTTTTTCTTTCCCTTTTTTCCCTTCAGAAATCACATGGATTTGACTTTCCTAAAATAAAGTCAGAGCATGGTGAGTAAGAGGTGCTGTAACTGTCAGCATTTGCCAGTAGTGTGGGGAAAACCACATCACAAGAACAGTGGAAAACAACTTTATCAATCTGATTTTTGCTTGGACATTTATATTTTCTGTTATGGAAACTGTTTCTGCCAGCTTAAAAAGAAAGCCAAGAACACTTCATTTTTCTGGAACTGTTGTAAGTGCCAATGATGTGTGCCATTTTCTTTAAAAACATCGGATTCTTTTGCAGACCCACTTTATGAGTCCCAGGTCTGGCTGCTGGAGCCCTGAAAATATTGTGATTATGACTAGTTTTACTACTGCTATTATGCCGGTTAATACTTGTTTGCAGGTTAAAATATTTTTTTTTGTTTGCTAAATTTTATTCGGGCAATGTTTGCTTTCTGCTGTAGTCATTGAGGTTGGCAAAGACCTTCAAGATCAAGTTCAACTGTAAACCTAATACTGCTAAGTTCACCACACCACTAGATCGTATCTCTAAGCACCACATCTACACATCTTTTAAATACTCCAGGGATGGTGACTCAACCACTTCTGAGGCAGCCTGTTCCAATGCTTGACAACTCTTTCAGTAAAGAAACTTTTCTTAAACCTCAGCGACACCTCCATGCTAGATGAACCATTGTCCTCGTTATTGTTTGGTTCCACTTGTAGATCCCCATACTTATTATGCAAGGGGGCCTGGGAAGGTGTGATAGTCGCAGGGGAGATGCTCCTGCTGTGCTGGGCAGGGGCTTGTCACTATTGCATCCTATCCCTTAAGTCATCATGTTCAGCCAGACAGAGAAAGGATAGGAAATCCTCCGTATCATGTGTCCTGTCTGCCTGTTAGGCCTGTCTCAGGGAAGATGTGATTCCAGTAGTATGTCTCTCTCGCACTCCGTGATACTCCTCAGCCTACTCACCTCCTCCAGGAGCCCTGCCATTAAGCAGAGAGGTTTAGACTGAGAGGAAGCAAAGTGCAAATTTTACATTGAAAGAAGGACTAGCTCCCCTGCAGCTGGGAAAAAGCATTTGTTCAGTTAATTTGCTGTTACAGCATTCAGGCAGTGCTGGTCTTCAGGAAAATCTTATCAATCTTTATGCTTAATCCAAGAAAGCATTTGTAAATTAAGTCTTATGTTTCCCAAGTGCTTGTTTGCTACCATCTCTCCCAGGTCTGAACTTCTATCGGCAAGTAAAGCTAGTGAATTTCATCAGAAGAGAAATCCATCATTGTCGTTGTTACAACTGCCAGGAGAAATTTCAGTCTAAAGAAGGATTGATAAGTCACATGGAAGAGACCAAGCACATTAGATTGCTGCCAGCCAGGTCTATGTGGGATCAACCACAGTGAGTGCAAACATGTTTCTTCCAGCATTTTATACTGTTACTTGATAATGTCTGTAAAACAGGTGAAAGTTCTGGGGTTTGCCAGTACAAAGGTACCCTGAGCTCCCCAGCTTTACTGGCTCAGATAAAATAAGTGGTCTGAAAACTATTCAGAATTAGAGATCTCAGTACTATCTGAAGCTAAAATGAACATGGGATACTGCTGTTCTGGTTGCATCCAGGATGCACTGTCTCTGTAGGTTTTGTCTGCAGTGTCAAGTCAACATACTAGAGAAGTTTGCAAAATGGTCTTTTGCCTGTATTTGCAGTTGTGCAGTACACAGTGAAAGGCATACATGGTGCAGACCACGTTCCCTCCTCGTGGAACCAAGATTGAGTCTGTACACCAGTGACATCTTTAATGTCCCTGTTGTAGGCATGAAGTCTTCCAGCTGTTGGCTCTCCACACAGATGCAGTTTGTGCCTGGGATGGCCATCTAGCACATGTTTTGTTGCCAGTAAAGATATGCTGTGGACATATGGTTCTAGAACCAAATCAAACACCTTCTTTTGCTTGTCTAATATATGCATAATGTTTGCCTAACTTAAAGCATCAAAGCAAGTTGGTTGTTTACACTTAGTTTTCTCCACAGCAAATAAAGAAAGTGTAACATAACACTGGTTCAGATTGTAAGTAGGCTGAATAGGTCTGGGGGGATGATGCTATAGCTCGTAGAACACAGGGAGTGTTCTAACTCAAACACCTCAGTTGAGCATTTGTTGTGGAACAAATCTAGATCTGCAGCCTCAGTTGTGACAACATACAGGTGAAGAAATAGAGGGAAGGACTTGTCTGTAGCCAAATCTTTTGTACAACTCTAAGATGTACATGCCAGTTTGTCACAGCACTATACAAACTAGCCAGCTGCAACAAGGCTGTTACTGCCCCATACCAGGTTAACTTCAATAAGTAGTTTCTGCACCTTGCCCCGGCATGGCCATCAATCCCCCACAAGGTTTCAAAAGCTCATCTACTGTCTGTGCTGTTTCTTCATCCTCTTCAGGCCAATCCACCCTGCTTCTTGCCTCTGCTGCATCCAGGGTCTTCCTTCTCCAGGCTCCTCTTCCAGCCAGCCTCTCCTCACCCAGGCCCTCTTCTGTCTCTTTCTCCTGGGACTGCTCCTTCATCCAGGGCACACGCTCTCTCCTCCCTCTGCTTCTTCCAGGTCTCTTCCTCCAGTGCTCCTCTTCCAGGCCCCTTAGACCTATTTAACTACTTAGCAGGAACCAGCCACAGCTGCTCATAATCCACATCAGCCAACCCACCGCCCCTGAAGCCAGCCCACAGCTGTATGTTATCAATGATAATTAACCTGCTTTCATTCCTCTGTAATTCCTCTACACCAGTTGATTTTTTTGGGTATGCTGCTCAGTGTCATTCTAGACAACCAGACTTTCTCATTTTTCCTTTTTAAAAATCAAATCTCATAAAATATGCTCAGCATGATTCAAACAAAATATGTGACTATCTAGTAATTATGCCTTGTTGCTTTCAGGTATTATTTTCCTACCTATGAAAATGATACACTCCTGTGTACGCTGTCGGACAGTGAAGATCTGATAACTGAAGATCAAAGTGAAGATGGCCCTGTTGTAAGTGAAGATATATCCAATCTAAAAGCTCTCAAACAGAGCAGTGTTTTAAACCAGCTCCTGTATAAAGAAGAAAAGAATCAGGAGAAATTTTGACCTTGAATTACAGTTGCTGACCTTTTAGTGTTTCTTCTGCAAGACAAAAAAATTTACATACTTTCACTAGTACCGGAATACAATTTAACTGATAGATGTTATCACTAGGCAAATATTATATATAAGCGAATGTTAAATAAAATGTAAGTGTAAACTTCTGTGGTTTGTCTTCCTTTTAATTTTAGCTTTTTTTTTTATATGCTGGATTTTCTGCTTGGCTCTCCAAAAACCTTTAGTATTATTTACAAATAGGATTTTTCACCATTTTTTAGGTTTTTGTGTATAAATCAGAATTGGAATTCTATTTTAAGGCCATCTTGTGAAAGGCACAAACAATTGAGACAATGTATCTTGATATATGAGCCAATGAGTGAATCTTCTATGTGTCAGTGCTGTTAGAGAGCACACAGAAAAGAGCTTGAATTTAATTCTTGGTCTGTTACATGAAACAAATTTTGCTATTTTTAACCTTAGACCTTCTTCAAAGTGAAAACAGATATCTCTCTATTATTCAGCATCAGTATATAAGATATATGGTGCCTGTTCTGAAAACTTAGAAACACCGTTAGAGCTCTGTCTGTCCCATGGATATCTGACTGTATGGAAAGCTGTCAATCCAAAGCCTAAAAAAAGCATAGGAATAATTGCAATCTTGGTTGCATCAAAGATCCGAAGAATTTAAAGTAGACTGCTTGTATGGTCATGAACTGAGATACACAAGAGTTACTTAAGGGATTGCAGATGCATAAATCTAGATTAAATCCTCAAAATCTCAATTCTACTCTCCAGTAAAGTTACTGTATTTCTTTTAATATTGAACATTTAAAGTTTCCAAAGTACCAGAAGGTGGTCAGCGTGTCCAGAAAGCACCTCAGTCTTGATAGGGCAAAGCAGCCTAGAGCACAGGTCCTGCTAGGATAATCCAAACTAGGTATTCCTGCCTCTCTTTCTGCTATGGAATCTTAAGAAGTATATCCAGAGTTCAGGTTTTGCTTTCCCTGATATGTATAACTGCTTTCAAAACTGGCAGCATGGGTTTTTTTTCTTCTTTAGGTCAGTGTTAGTGCACTGGCTCAAAGTATAGGAGTCTCAGCTCAGTGCCCTTCCCTGCTGAGAAGATTTAAAGCCACGGCACTGCCTTTGCACAGCCTTCTTTACCTGAAATAGATTGCTGTCAGTAAGAGTTGTTGTTTGTCATTATACAGTGATTGAGAATGATATAGCAGCCCATGGGAGCAGGGGCTAAAGTTCAAATCTTTACCTGTGTTCTGCTAAGCTTCCATATCCAGCCTAATTCACCCTACAATATTTTTGCATCAGTTTCTTTTAATTTGCATTGAACTTGCTTTCTCCTGGCATTGCCCGTCACCCATTACTCCTGGCATTACTAGCACCTCTCTTTGCTTCCCCTTTCTTATTTTCTCTTGGGGCGTAGGTGCGCTGGAGGTAAGTTTGAACAACAAGATGTGGAAAATGTACTGAGGAAGACAGATCAGCCACTTAACTGCACAATGAAACAGAGCCAGAAGCAGCATCTGACTCTGTCAAGAGGAAATGGGATAGAAGTGGTTCAGCAGGTGCTGAGAATACAGACAAAAGACAAAAGAAGGGGGCAGGTGTAATCATATGTCTGCACTGGCTTTGATTAAACTGGTACAAAAATTTAGGAGGAGCAACTCCAATATTTTTGAACTAGAACATCTGACCATCTTAAATAAGCTATAGTCTGTACTTCTTGCATTTGTAAATTTCTTAATTAATTGCAATGGCTGTCGCTGTTGATTTTTTTTTTCTCTTTGAAGGGATTTTCTTCCAAAACAGTTAATTTCTTCCTAAATTAGAAATTAATTCCAGTCTGATTTTCAGTCAGATTCTTAGCTGAGGTGGGAGTAATAGTTGATGGGGTTTACATCTGTGTGTTGAGCAATAGAAAAAATCAGCAAGAGAACTATGGCTAAATTAGCAGCATGTTAATGTGTTTTATGGCAAGCCCATCTCAGAAGGGCACATTAAGGGAAAGATAACATTTTATTGATACATCATAAAGTGAAATTACAAAACATTTCCTAATCATGTGGAATGTGATGCTGAGTCACTCAAATCCCTACAAAATGGAAACAGGAATGTTAATATCAGCAATATGGCATAACTGGTATGGTATTTGAAACAGCAGTTTATCAGTGTAGGCTTATCAGTGTAGGATTAAGAGAATATCTTAAAAGAACTTGTATAAATAATGTTTTGGTTGTCTTTTTTGAGTAAAGAGAAGGAGGTACTTAGGAAAAAATTATCAGCAGTGTGTAACTGTTCTCTGAAAATATAAGGAACATGAGTCAGCAACAAAGTAGGTTTAAGTTTCAGAGAGTTGGGTACAGTTTCTAGAGTTAAAATTGAGCATCTTCATTTAGCACAATTATGCTTCTAATTGGCATTTTGCTGGAGCATACATATTTGTTCATATAATGGCCACAGTTTTCCCTAGGCATCCTTGTCCTCTATCTAAAGCAAAGCCAACATCAGTGTCTGTTTAAAAACTGAAGTTATTTTTTTGTCACGAGTAGAGGACACAGTTATGACTGCATGCAGTGTATAAGCTCAGCTGTTATATGAGCAAATATGTCCTTCTAAGAAAAGACCATTCTTGGAACATTACAACAAAAACAGTGTTACCATAAATCATGGAATGACAGCTGGGGTAGGCACATGCTCTTGAGAGAGTCAGATCAGGAGGTCGATAGGTGCTACACACTCACTTTGCTTTGTCTAAACTCATCCCCTTGTTTAGAAGGAGCTGGGTAAATGGAGGAAATAGGCTTGTGTCCTGATGACTGGTAATTCCTCCTGCCCTTTTTACAAATACCTTAATTATTTCTTTGATGCTCCTCCACACACAATTAATTCTGATAATTCTGTGCAGACTTAATATGACTTAACGAGTTAATGGTTGTTGACTTTCATTTAAGGTGCTTACTGTTTTCAGTTTCTGTAATACATTGTCTGGCATGGTGTGAGAGAGCTGTCAGCGGTTGCACTTGGCTGGCTAAATGATAACGGATGTGCAAAGCACCAAAGTAAGTCTCTGAAAAGTCTCTCTGCTATTGTCACCTCTCAGTGCCATCACTGCTTCTGAATTGCAGTTAGATCTCTACAAGTGAGTGAGGTGTTTGGTACAGTGTCTGTCTTTCTCCCATTTTACAGTGTGGTTGACCCAAATTTGACACCAGAAACTGAACTGTGAACAGAAGTGCAGTCACTTCTAAGGTTACCGGTCTCCATGCTCAAATTCAAGTCCAGAGTGGACACTGGACATAGGTTCTGGCAGCATCTGCCATCCACTGCCATTGAACAGCAGCAAATTCCATGGCTTTGCTTATGACTTGGTGCTGCATTAAATGGTCTTGCACGATTGGCATTTTACTTATACAGAGGGAAAAGAGAATCAAAGATCCCTGGAGAAAAGCTGTATTTCACAGAAGCAACTTGAAAAATACTTTTGTTTTCCCCAAGAGTTTTTGTTAAGTCGTGGTACTTTCAGGGCCTTAGTTACAATAGGACGACTTAAGTGTCTGTGGTCAAATTATGCTCTCATCTGTCTCTGCCAGGTACCTCAAACTTGGTTACATGGAACAGTTAATTTGTAACCCTAGAATGAATTACTTCATCCATGTAATAATAGTCATTAGAATCAGCTGCTGTAGTAATACTACAGGCAACAGTGGCTGCATGAGGAAGCTGTTTCATGTAAAACGCATTCTTTTTCTCCATGAGCATTGAATGTGCTGTTCTCCCCAGTGGTTAATGGGGTTTTTTCTACTGGAAGTTTTCTGCTACTCAGCCATGCTTAATTTACCTTCTTCCACCAGTGAAATCTTTAGTTGTTTCTTGAATTTGATTTTACAGCTTCTCCCAGACTCTTGCTCATGAAGATAAGGTATGTATTTTAAGAAATTACCACATAACCCTGTAGTTGAACTCACATTCAGTATTTTACATCCCTGATAAATTCACTGTCTCCATAGGAAGAGCAGGGGAATTTAGGATATTTACACCTAAAAACACATCAGTTGTCTTTGCATAAATTTATATAGAAATAAAAATATTTTCCTTCTGCAAATGTTCCTTGGAACAGTTTTCTCCATCTGGTTTACCATCATGACACTGAGAAGCTGCCTATGTGTAGATTACATATGAGCCTCTTGTCTGAGCTGCCATTATAATCAATAAATGTAGTCTGGATTCTAGAATAATTCAGGTCACCCTAAAGTAATCACCTAAAATTTTATTCAGTTTCTTTCCCACAGACATCTAGCATCCATCCGAGATGCTTGAAAATACCATGTCTCCAGCTGCTTCTCCTGAAAGATGCTGATCTATTACAGGTCTTGTGTCAGTTCTGTCAACCACATGTGAGCATTTCAGATACCATGGAGCATCTGAGATGGCATTGAGGCATGCCTAAGTCAAAGCAGCTAAATCCAGCACCTTTGGCTGGGAAGTAAATACCTCCTTTGGGCTGCATCAGCTGTAATGGAAACTTAGGCACCTAGGTCGCATGTGTTCCACTACATCTGAACTCCTAAATTTAGTTATATTAGTTTAGAGCTGAATTCTACCCTACTATTGTGCGATTCATTTAATCTGAATGTAGATATCTACATGGATCAGATGATTTGTCTTCCGGAAGGGAGAACAAGCTTCCATAGCTACATTGGAAATACCTAAAACTAGTCATTTAGTTTCTGCTGCTCTAAGTGTTTCTGCTCCCACAACAGCTTTAGGGATAGGACAACAATTGGTTACCCTTTGGCACATAGGGTCACAGGTTAAATTATAATCATGGATCTAAGTGTAGAAACCACCAAGACATAGCAGAAGTAGCCCACAAAACATTCTTTATAGATATGCTTCTGTGACTCAAGGAATCTCGATTACAATCTGCTACCAAGTAGATGCATGTTAAACAGGAGTAGTCAAGAGGCTGAACAGTTTCTGCAGATACGTTGTGATGTCCTTGTTCTTCCTGCCCATGAACATTGTGGCTGTGATTTTGTCTTGGAAGTCCCTCCTGAGACTGTATGCAAGTGAAAAAGATGGTAATAGAAGTCCATAGACCTTACTGAAGAATACGGCTAAAACTTGACTCCCACTCGTACCTTTCTAACCACATCCCAGGTTTTTCATTCATAATCTCTTTGTTTACAAGCATTTTGGGTCAAGAACTAGCTTTCTCTTTTTTAAGATGTTATTTCCAGCATTTGGCATGCATGGCTTAACCAGACTGAAACCAGCAGGCACTAATACAATGCAAAGTAATGACATTGTAATGACATCTCAAAAAAAAGAGCTGTGGTTTATGGTGATTAATTTAACCTGGCTCTTGACAAATTGTAACAATCTTTGTACCAACTCATCACAGCAGAAAACATCAGGTAACACTTAAAATAACATATATCCCCTTGGGATGCCTTTGCAAAGGAAAGAGTTTGTAGTTTTGCACAAGACTAGGACTGAAAAGACCCCAACAAAATGTGTCCCTCCCTGTGGCAGTGCATACCTTCAGTACCAGCATAAACCAGTAAAGCGGAACACCACAAGGACTTTGGTGTGAGTTCTAAGAAGAGCGGCTGCTGCTAGGTTTGAAACCTAAACCGGATATTAGTCAGTGCTAATTATTGTTTTAAAATCTGCAGGCTAGCGGTTGTTTTTACAAACTGTCTATCTGACTATATTGCGAAGAGAGTACAAGGAGTATGAGGAGCCTTATCACATCAAAGGGAAGAAAAACATAATGCTCTTTATCTGCATTTACTATTCCGGCATACCCACGTGCAGTCAGACTCTTACTGCTCCTGCAGCGTTTCTTTCGGGAGTATACCCACTGGTATCATTACTCAGATAAGAGACATTCCAGAAGCCCCTGCTCTTCCCTTTCGCACCACAAGGAGCCTTGAAGTGCCAGTGGCAGCTCCCTGGTATTAAGTGCCAAGCAGCTGAACAATGATAAGTTGCAAATGTGATTATTTGGTATAAACAAATGCTTCAAAATTCCAAACTCTGAGGAGGTCATGCAATGCATTTTTGTATCACATCACATAAGGATGTAGTGAGATCCCTCAGAGTAATTACAGGCAGACTTTTGGCATCACCTTCGGCCACAGTTTCACTGAGTGTGAGGAGACTTAATTTTTATTTCTATGCTCTCTGGAAATATCAGAACATTACAGAAATAAATAATGCAGGAATTGCTGATTGCTCATTAGAGAGTCTGCCATTATAAACTGCCTGCCACAGTTTGCAGAGAGAGTACTGCTTTAACCTTCAGGTGGCTTTAGCCTTAAACTTCCAATTGTATTTTGGTCAATTTGTCTGTCTTCACACCATTTACAGAAATATTGCTGTGTATCTTCACAAATATTTGACCTATTTTTTTAAATTGTCTGATATTTTGTTTGAATCTAGGTGAAATAAAGGGCAAATAAGTAAGGATGGAGCTTAGCATTTTTGAAGAAGAATCATGATGCTGGCCTCCTGTATTTTTACACACAGTAACTTATCACGCATCCTTTGACAAATATTGTTATTTTCCTGTGCCTCAGTTTCCTAAACAGCAAGATTGTGATTATATGATAATAACTACCAGGGAAAAAAAGGCACATATAAGATTGGATTCCAACGTATGCATGCAGCTGATCTGCATTAGTCAAGTTTTCATATTTAAAGTACTTGGTTTATGACTAGGTCACAGACAAAATAGTTGCTCATTGAAGAAGAAACTTAATGTTGTGAGTACATTCTTCCCATAAGGAAACAAAAATCAAACATTTTGAAAATGACATCTTTTAAAAAGAAGGGTCAACTTCTGAATCAGATTTTTCAGACTATGTCTGGTTTGCCATCACTTGAAGTTTTTAAGTAGAGAAATAATATTATGTAAAAGATCCTCAGCTTTCAATCACATTATAGATCTTCCAAGTGTTTATTTAGTTGCATACTAAGGAAGACTGATTTTCTGTAAGAAAAAAAATCACTGCATAATGTAAAGTAGCTATGATCCACACAGATTAGAGGTGTTCATGCTAGTCTCCTTTAGCCTTAAAAGCTATAAAACCCTGAGTTGGCCGAGATTTAAAAAAAAAATAAAAAAAAATCCTTTAAATCATTTAATTGTTCCTTTGAATTGTAAACAGTCTCTGTTTAAAATCCTAGCTCTCTAAGAACTTTTCAAGTGCAGGTTTAATACTTACCTCATAGAGTATATACATGTGAGCTAGATAAGATTTCTCAGGGTTCCCTTAAGCTTGTCTTACCGCATGTACCTTACCTTTGCTTCATCCCAGGACAGTTTCTGCATAAAACAGGACTTTATTTCTCTAATAGAGCTGATACTTGGGTGAGATTCTCTTCTCAAAGGTTACTGCAATGGCACTTTTGTTCCTATTCTCATCTTAGCCGCAGGCCTGATTTTTCTAACTTGCTTTGAGTCAGTAGGCAAACAGGCTATGTTTCAGGTAAGCAATCTGTGAAAGGACTGATAGCTTAGTAATGCTGATACTGTTTCTGTAGACATAAAGTATGAAAAAAAAATCTTAATTATTTTCTCTTCTTTTTGCACAGAAAGCAATGACGATCCATTAAAGAATCTTTACTAAAAGAACTGCTGATATCCTCTGTATGACCTCTGTTCTATTTGGGCTGGCAAAAAATCTTTTGGAGATTTTCATCAGATGGCTGCTTATATCTGTGGCAGTCTCAGAGTGCTCTCAATGACCCTTCACTCTCTAAGTGTTGTAGCGAGGCAGCTGAAAGCAGCACCTCCAGCCTGCAGCAGGATGCTGGGATTCATGCTGTGGTGGAACAGCATGGACTGTTTCTGCATTGACGCTGGACTGTCCCTGGTGACCTTTAAAGATCAAGGAGATGGAGTTCCTGCTGCTTCCTAGTAGAATCTGGTGCTACTGGGAAAGTTGTCTAATTGCCGTAATGACTGGTTTGAAACCAATTAGATAGGATTCCAATCAATATCTAAAATAAATGTCAGCATCCTGCCAAGCAAGGTTTTTCTGCTCTTTAGGGGTTTTTCCATTGAAAAAAGAACTCCTTAATGTGTTTGACAGTCTATCCACTAAATTTCTTTTGGGCTTTGTGCTGATTAAAAATAGTATGGTTTTAAACTCTGCCCTTTCTTTGGCACACTGTTTTATTCCTCATCTCTTCCTCTGCCACCATCCCTCCCATTACCCCTGGCCACCTCCCACTTCTCAGTCTGGTTTACCTTGCAGCCTCACAGGAGTCATCTGCACAGTAAGCTCAGATTCTGGTTCTCCTCCCATGAGATGACAAACTCCAATAAGGCTGTAACAGCCACAGAAAGCTGACCTGAAAAGAAATAAAGGGCTTTGGGACTAAGAGAAAGGAATTTGTAAAAATGATACCCCAAGCACTACCTTAAAAATAAGACTAAAATGAAAGAGAAAATTGGATAATTAGCTGTGGAGAAATCACAGGAGGGACAAGGAACCCTCCTGGAATGTGAAGTGGAAACTTGCACTGCCTTCCAGAGTGACTGCAACGGCTGGAAGTAAAAAAATTAAGAAAGATAACAAGACAACCACCAAACATCTTCTATTAGAATAAACTATTAAGCTCAAAATGTCAGGGCAACATTAACCAAAAAGAGAGCTGAGAAAATCCAAAGCATCAAACTGTCACCTAAGTGGAAGTGGCAGTTGCAGATGAAGCCATGTAACTGAGATATCACTGTATCATCTGGGAACTAGACTCAATATTATTCTAAGTAGCTAAGGGTCTAGCAGCATTTCGTACACGTGCAGGCTGCCTCCTATGCAGGCTAAGGACTTTGCAGAGGCAGGGGAAGCTAGTAAGACCTGTCAAATGTTGTTAGTGTGCTCTAGTCATGTAGGAAAAGGCAAGAACATGTTTTCTACGTGTACATGGGATGATCCATGTGTAAATCAATGGTTATGGGATCTTGCAAAAGGGCTTTTATAAATCACAATGATAGTATGTACTAATCTATTGGATGTAGCAATGTTTGAGCATAATATAAACAGATGATTGGTGTCATCTGTTGTGCGGGCTGTGAATTAATATTCTGGGGGCTACAAAATAGTAAAGGAAATCTGGAATTTTTTCTAATTTCAAAGAATCAGTTAGTATTTCGTCCTTTTATTTACTGAGTTTTTACGTCTGCCTGTGAGAATGCTATATCCATCCAACAGATTTGATCTTTTAGTCCAGGTGTTTTGAGTGGTCACTGCTTGCTCTTCTGTTTTGTAATATGTTTAACTCCTTGCCTTTCTGATTTTAAATAGAAATTGAAATGGTCTTAGCTAAGACACGTGGTGAGAAGGCAGCCATCTGTTTAAAAAGTGATCCAATAAATCTCATTTTCAGTGACTGACTTAAAATACCCTTTAGCTTTAGCTCCTTTAATTCTATTAATTTTTTTCATTATTTTAATTGACTTTATTTTTGTCTCACATTATGTGGAAAATAGGATGCTTAGAGTCTGTAAGCTGAAATTAAAAAAAAAAGGCAGAAACCATGTAATGGTGGTACAGCTTAAGATGCAAGATTTCCAAAAATGTCAAAGGCACGCCAATAAATGCATATTTTCCCCAGAATAGTCAGAATTCTTGCAAAAATCGGAAATAAATTAGTATTTCTTTTCTGAAATTAATCTTCATTTTTCAGGAATGGCAGACACTGAGATTACTTAGCACACAGAAGGTATTAGAAGGCATATCAACAAAGTAGATGTAACTTGGTTTTGCTTGAGTACCGAAGAACAGCAGAGGTAAAACTACGTTGCCCTAATGAATCACTCCTAGAGGTTTTCCTTCCCTTCCCACCCTTTGATGAGTCCTGATGTCCCAAACCACCTGCAAGGTTTCAACGGCCCTTGGTTCTCCCTGATGTCAATGGGAGTTGCCCGGAGCAGCTTACACCTGCCGTCACCGAACATATCCACTCTCATGGCTGACTGCTGCAGCCAGTAACTGCAGTGTCACGCTATAATGTATTTTTCTAGTGAGCAGCACCTCTTTTTATGACAAAGATCTACTTAACTGCTTGCAAAGACAACAAGGAAGGGAAAGATACCTCTTCATTTTCGCCCCTTCCTTCTCCAGCAGCTCAGTAACACGACTTCTCCCATCCTCCAGCTGCTCTGCAGCCGACTGCCCTTTCATCTCATGGCACCTTGCCCTGTCTGAAATTCTCCTTCCCCTGTGGTGGTGGAAGGTTATGGCCTCCCCATCCTTAATAGCCAGAAGAGTGAGAAACCCTCCTGATGCCTTCTTCCAAGAGTCATTTGTTTATAGTCACCCTTCTCCACTTTGTGGCGGCGCACAAATTTATATCCCTGCTTCAGCAGGTTACGTACGGGGTTACAGGCAGATGGGTCACTGTCAGGCCCCCATTTCTTTAATCTCTCCTTCCCCTTGAGGGAACTAGCTAATATGCCAGCTAAAAACACAACTAGAGCACTGCTTACTGAATTTCCTGCTACGGTATTTCATACGTGTGAACAGATTAATTTTCAGTGAAATCTCTGAATTTCTTAGCTAAATCCAAGTAAGGACTTGGGTGCTTTAAAAATGAGTTAAGCAGAATGGTTCCCAGTTCCCATGATTGGTCTTTCCCCCCAGTGAGGGCTTGTCTGTGGATTGTATGCTGTTCTCGGAGGCAGGGACTGACCCCCCCGGGCTGCCTGCCCTCAGCACGGCTGCAGACCTGTGCCCGTTTTGGTGCCACGTTCTTGCATTGGCCTTTCTCTTCTGCGGCAAAGCATCCGTGAGACTTAAAAATGTTTAAGATGGGGCTGCCCTTACAGAAGATGCTTGAAACTGTTTTAGGTGACTGTACTAACTGGACCCTTATGTGGCAATTCTGCCTGCAGCATTAAAGAAAGCAGTGAGCACCTTTCAATAATTTAAAATCAGATGAAAACAACCTCCAGGGGAGACTGTGGGCTCCATACCTTACCTAGATGAAATTTCTGCAGCCTTCGTTCAGGCAATTAGATGAGGGCAAGCAAAGGGCTTTTGGATGCACACTTCTTTGTCCTTTTCTGCTGGCTCCCCAGTTCCTGTGCTGACTGGTTTGGGCTTTGGTTTAGGATCGTGTGCCCATGGGCTAGGCAGGAAATGCAGATGAGCTGTGAAAACATGGCTGCATTTGTAAGCTTTTTAGGCAAACGTTTTTTCTGACTTGACCCATGTCTGCGTTGAGTTTAAGTTGGAAACCTTTCCAGCTCCAAAGCTCATGTCTCTGGCATGCGGCAATTCTGTAGAGAAACATCAAGCTACCTCCAAATACGAGCTATAGGATATGGTGTTACGCCTTGTAGACATTCCTCAAGCTGTGACAATTTTTGCATGGTGCTTACATGTTACAAAGTTTGTGCGTGTTATAACTGGGTTGGTCGTTAAAAAGATTTCCATGTTAGTGAGAGGACAAGGTAAGGTCTGTTACAAGTTTGTGGCAACTAAATATCCTTGCTTTAAATCTTTGTTCACAGTAAGAGGATGTGCAAGGGCCATTCCAAAAATAACCCTTCTGCTCTCACTGCCTATGGACAGGGAGGCAGAGATTAAACCTTAACTCGTGGAGTCCTTTTTAAGAATCAGTCATATGCTAATCCCATCGAGCAGCTTGCTATGGTTGGAGACATAAAATGATACACAGACATGAGAAAAAACCCTGACATCTGCCCGGGGCTGCACTCAGAAGTTCATGTACAACAGCAGGGCTTAGTTAAATGCTCCGTTACTGTGAATACCTTGAAAATCTGGCATTTCCAGCAATCAGACATGCAAGTTAGGTGCTCTGCACAGCCTTTTACAGACTGCTGTTTTGCAAATGGGGCTCTACAAGGCTAGAAGCAAGTCAGGAAAACAAGTGAGGCAAGAGGCAGCCTGGATGACTGCTTGTGAAACCCTTCTGTTGGAAACAGGCTCTGTGCCAGCTTTTCCTTTTCTATGATGCTTTCCTTTCAGGTTTGGGTCCACTCTCTACCTCTGTCTCTTTTGAAGATTTTTTCCCTTTGAACATTGCGTTCTTGCTTCACAGGGAAGCAGAGCCATGGGAGCACCAGTAAAAAAAAGCATTTGTAGCTCCAGCATCCAGAATTCTGGCCTCACACTTCATTTGCTTTGGGCTCATCGCACATATTCAAACCCCTCACAACCCCAGTCACTGCTGGCAGCAGTGGGTTTGCCAGTTCCCAGTTTCTTTGAGCATTAGAAGTATTATTAGGGGATCACCTGCTTCTGCAAGAGAAGGAAATTACTTGGAAACCTGTGTAGCAATTGGAACCTAATTTCCTTTAAAAGATGGAGAGGGTTTATTTTGTTTTTTCCTTAAAAAAATATGATCCCAGCTTGATAATACCTAAGAAACCTCTGAAATGCTTGCTGAACTGGTTGAAATACATAAGCCTAAATTAGATTCTCTGCAGGCAGTTAACAGAAGATTGAATTTGGAATATTGATCAGGTAGGAAGCATAGCTGTTGAAAAAATGTGGTGATGATAGCTGTGTTTCACAGCCTAACCTTGCCCATGCATGCTTCAGGTGACAGACCGGAGCAGTCAGGCACCTGCATTACTGTTAGAGGGAGGCACATTTTTTTTCTTGACCATAATTAAGCTTTTTACTGCAATCAGTGTGTCCATTTGGAGGGCTATGTCATAGGCAGCACATCCACACTGGGAAAAGGGAATCAAAACCTTTCCTAAGTAAATCCTCCTCTGGAGTGCATCGGGCCATCACGCCAGCAGTCCCCCCACTGTGCCCCTGGCCAGCTCAGCCAGGTCCACCCGGTGCTGCTGCCTGTCACCAGCAGCTTTCCTAGCCAGCTCTTGCCCCTCGCAGCACCAACGGCTGGGCACCATCCTGGTCTCTGGCAAGGGCATCTCTACACAGAGCACAAGAAGCCTTGCCCAGGGCTGTCTCAAAGCCAAGCCTAACTTTAAGCTTTCCCTTCGTTTTCTCTGGGGGAAGGGGAGCCTGGTGCTTCCCAGCTAGCACAGTGGAAGATGCAACATCTGCTATGGGTTCCTCTGGAGCAGTGGCTTTGTGCAAAGTTGCTTTTCAAGCATCTGGTGTTTAAGACTATATCCCTTTAGTAGACTGTACGCCCCACAAAGTGTACTTCTTTGGGATGAGTACATATTTTGTAGCATATTTTCAGAAGCTCAAAACTGCATGGAAAGTGGAAGATACTGCAGTTGTCATGAATGGTGAGTGCAAAACCAAGGTCTCCCAAGAGAGTCAGCAGTCTCAGAAGAGTTTGCCAGAGTGCCACGGCTGTGTACTGGCAGCATGAGTATATGCTGCCAGGCAGAGTCCAGCAAGTCTGAGCTACTTCTCTGAAATTCCCAAATACATCATAAACTCCTTGTGAAATGGAGAATTGCGACTTTTTTCACTTTCAGAGAGGGATCAAAGCACAGAGAACCCAAGGAAAGAATCGAAAGGGGTGGCTGAGCGTGCATCTGCTTTTTCAGTATATAAACTCATTACTCAAATCCTCAAACTCTGTAGCAAAACAAAAACTTGGTATAGGTTCTTGTTAGAGGATTCAGCAGGCAAACAAAAGCATGTTCATATTATATTTTGTATAATAGTTTGTAGTAAACTTGCATGATATTCCTTCCATGTGTCTTCTCACCAACATAACACAAGTGCTAGATGCAAGCTGGTGATTTCAGCTTGTGGCAACTATGACATTATGCAAATTGGTTTGCTTGCATGGCAGAAAATGACAGATTTTTTTAAAAAATTGTTTTGGTCAGGTAGATAAATTTTGTTTTCATCTTTTTATCTTAAAGTTGGAGTTGAATAAATGACAATAAAAGAAACAGATAATTGGTTATTGAAAAATCTGCTTGCTGCCCATTTAAAAAATACTAGTGGGCCATTAATGGGCCAGTTTGCTTTCCAGTTGAGAACTGGTAACTGGTTCAAGTACTGAAATGTACTACTATTCAAAAGAGGAAGACAAAATATTCTATGTAAAATTAAGATGTTGTCAAAATAATACCTTCCCTAGGACATTTGGGTCTAAGCTAGTCTGCTTTTTCAGCAGAGGAATATGGGTGGAAAGTTTGTGAACAGCTCTTTTAAAATAGCGAAGGGCATGAGTCTAACAGAATGCATGCCTATCATGGGTTTTCTGGTTAATACTGTAAAATGAGCAGAAGATTGACCAGCTCATCTACACACAGCCCAGGACCCCTCTGGGGGACAGGAGAGCTTGGTGAAAGCAAGGAGGGGAACGTGCTCCTTCATGGCCACAGCAAAGACCGCTGCTCAGCAGCCCAGGCAATTAGAAGCTGAATCTTGAGGCTGAAGGCTGCACACAGGAGGCAGTGCACACAGCAGCCCGCCCGAGGCAGCACGGCTGAGGTTGCTGCTATCTTCTCTGTACAACAGAAATCTCTGAAATTTGGCAGTGAAGTACAAACTGCTCGAATCCTAAAATAAACATGTCATAACTGCAGAGACTGAGAGGCAGTAGCTCTGCTTTAGGTGTATTAAACCAATGGTCTTTCTCAGGCTGTGACAAGGGAGAGGCCAATTCTCATCTCCGTTCGTTGGTACAAAGTTCTGAAGGCAGGACAGTTATAAAGGGTTTAAAACATGGCCGTGTATCTGCAGGGGTGGTTTCAAATAATTTTCCCTTCTGGTGAACAAATACAAAAATGATCTAATAATCTACTATAGTATCTTTAGTGATCTGGTTCCTGCCTGTTCTGCCCTTCCAGGCAGTCCAGTTTCTTTGTAAAATGAGATATTTTTAACCCTTATCGTAGGCAGGGTCATACAGACAACTGATCGTAGTTACCATGTCTGCAGCATCATTTCATTACCACAGGCAGTGTTAATAAAATAAACAGAAAGATCATAATCTCTCCATTTCTCTGCTGACACAAATATTTGTCCCTGTGCTGGACAGGCCATTTGAGAAATCTTAAAATCAAAGGAAAAACTTAATCCTGTATGTAAACCACTGTCACTTGAATGCCTTTGCTGCGCAAACCATAGTGCTGATGGAAACCCAGGGCAGAATCCAGACCAGCTTTGAATACATGCACTTCTGCTCTGCCAAGTCACCGAAAGAGGAACACACAGACACACAGAATGATTCATGCAGGAAATCCAGAATGCAGACTTCATCCCTCTGCTGTGCCAAACTCATTTTAGTCTCATGCATTTTATTTCTCATGCACATAGCTTTCAAGAGAAGACACTGCTTCCATGTTTTATCCAGGTTACTTGGGATGTAGTGCGAGTGACAGGCACAGGCGAGAATTAGCAAATACAGTAGAGTGTTTCATGAATTCAGGGATTCTGCATTACAAACCTTCAGACTGGAGATGTCAGTACTGCAGACAGTGTTCGCACAGACATCAAGTTTAAGTCAAGGAAGCATCTCCCTGAAGGACTACTGGGCTGGAGTCAAAGCTTAAACAGTGCAAAAGGAAGAATTTCTTATAAGCATTCACAGAGGAAAATATATTTTTTAAAAAAAAACAGAAAGAGAAGAAGAAAAGAAAGCAGTAGAATATTTTTAAGCTTGGTACCTCACTTGTTTTCAGCCTGCCCTAACCATTTGTATTGCCCCTGCAGTCACTCTGCTATTACTGAACTGAAAGTCCTCTGCATTTTTACAGGGTTTGAGTGAAATCCTGGAAACAGGGAGGGAGATCAGAGCGGTTTGCCACCAGCAATCAGACGCTGCAGGGCAGCCTGCAGCAGCGGGGAGCACCTGCCAGGGCTTCCCGGGGGTGCAGCACGAGTCAGGGCTGCCCTGGGTGTGCCAGCAGTGCAGTATCCTTCCTCCCTGCGGTAACAGAAAGCCAAATAACATGAGGCACAGCCGATCCTTTTGAGGTCACAGGCATCTTCCTGGCCTCTCATCGGTCTCACCATGTCAGTGTCTTCTGCATATGCCCTGCTTGTACACCCTGCTGAGGGGTCCCACATGTCCCACCGGTGCGGGGCTGGCAGGCTCCACATTCTCGGAGCTGAATTCAGCTGAGCCAGCAGGGCAGGAACCACCAGTGCTGGCATAGCGCTCTGCTGCTGTCCTCCGCAGTCCCCTCTGTGAGCACAGCATGGCCGGACTCACTGCTGTCTGGAAATGCTGCAAGGTATCTGTCAGTTCATCTGTTTCTCTCGGCTCATTAGCACCTCTATTTCCCATACCATCTATTCAGATCTCCAAACTTCCTCGCTGAGCCCCAGTACAGATGCGGGCAGCCCAGCTCGCTGCTGTCTGGTCCAGGGAAGGACCAGGGAGTATCCAGACACCCTGTGGACAGAGCACGGTGAGGGTACATTAGCCCTGCTCTGAGGGGAAACAGTCACATCATGCAGCCAAGGAGCTTACAGGGCAAGGGATGGAGGGATCAAAGCCACCTCATCCTCCTTTTCCTTCCCTTCTCCATGTGCAGGGAGAGAAGCCACCCCCACTCCTGAAGGACACCAAAGGCAGGCGTCTTTTGCTGCTCTCTGAGCCCATGCTCGGCTGTACCCTTCTTTAAAACCTCAGTATCTGCTTGCAAGGCATTGAAAAGCAGCACAGGTAATGAAGAAAATGTAACTGCACCTTAAAACTGACATTTGCCATCATCTGTGTCTCATCTTGAAATTCAATGCACTGTTAGCAAGAAATGAGTAAGCTGCAAGGCACAGGTAGTCTTCCTGACGGATACAGTTGTGTGTGCTGTGCTGGGTTGAAAGCTGAAGGAACGGAGGAAGCACTTGCTCACACAGGCACAGCAAACCTTGGTGCCAGCTCCCAGCTGCTGGCCTTCCCCCTCCCCCCTGCCAAAACGGGAGCTCAGCACCAACATAGGCACAAATGCATCAGCATTACAGTAAAGGACAAGGTGACGTGAACTTCCACAGCTTTAACACAAGTTTCATAGTTTTCTGCTCATTTTCAAATATTGTAGCTCTTTGCGATGAAAAAAATTCCCCAGCAGCCTTCTGTTTTTTGTAAGGGTAACTCTACACTCGTTGTTGGCAAGAAAAGCGTGAAAACATAACCTGGACACACCTGAATAAGACAGAAATTAGGCACATTAACAGAAAACAGAATGGATTTTAAGTAGCATTTTAATGCATTTCTACTCCACAACTACATCTTCTGAAGGGCTGGTTTGACAGTTCTGAAGATAAAAGGCACAACACTTTTTAGAAACAGTACAAAGGCTTTTAAAAGGCTTTCAGAGCCTTTTAATCCTACTTTTGTGTTCTGACAGTCTTCCTCAATTAAATACTTCCCCAGCATCAAAGATGCCCTTGGTGCTGACGGGAGCTCTGGGTGGCACTTCCCAGAACCACTGTAGTCTTGCCTGCATCTTTGGGGGCTTTCTCTGCCAAATCCCGTGGGTTTGCTCAGCAGGGGACAGAGGTGTGAGCAACAGGCTTGGCTTTTGTTTTAGCTTTTTCAGGCATCAGAATACTCCACGGGTAATTTTTCCTGTAGATTTTGGCCTCCCCACTCCTTCACCCCTTTGCTATCTGTTTGGCTGATGTTCACTGGTGTTTGCCACCATCACTGCTACTTGCATCTGCACTACCCACAACTGATGTGTTAAACTTCCTAATATTGCCAACACAGAAGTGCCTAATAGTTTTTTTCTAAAATACTTTTGTTTCCCTCTTTTAGTCCCACAGAAAGTGTTGCTGACTAGTCTGTGTTGCACAGTACTGCAAAAAGTGGTAGGAAAGGTCTGCGACCCCAGGAGACACTGCTTCAGGCAGTGCACAGTGACTGGGCAAACGGATAGCTGAAGGTAAGTTAGAGGAGAAAAGGAAGCCAGATCACAAAAATAAAGGCAGCTTCTCCTTGGGGATGATCTCATATCTGAAGAACTGAACTCTCACTTCCTTGTCCTTTGTCTTCTGCTTGTTGTTACCAGTGTTGTCACACAGAAGCCAGGAAGGAAACAGAACAAAACAATTTTAGAAAGAAAATGCTATTTGCAAATATCAGGAGTGCTAGTAGGAGTCACCATTCTCCTTCTCTGTTAAGAGGTTTTTAACAATGTCTTCTTAGAATAATCAAAAATGAATGAAATATCTGAGGAAGGTTGGGTTTATTGTGGTTGTTTAGAAGTAGTAATAGAGACTCAGAGCAGCCATTTAACTAGGACTGACTTCACACAAAGGGGGTGCATTTCAGCTTCTGTCAAAACCAGCCCTAACACCACAGACTTAGGACTGTTTGCCCAAACTCAGTTCCTGCAGCTTGCTTTGTCTGCGGTGGTACCTGCATGGGCTGCACCCCGCTGCTGGCTGCCCGAGCCCCGCTGCGGGTATGAGCAGAGGCAGGAGTGGGCTCTGCAAGGGGAGGGCTGAACTTCAGCATCTGTGCACAGCCCAAACGCACCAGCTGCTGGCAAAACAGTGGAGGAAGTTCTCTTCCTCCAAAGGTAGAAACCTTTGTAGCAAAAAAACATCTCACAGTTGTGAGAGAAGCCCCAGGTACACATTCATCTACAACTCCTTGTGCATCACATCTGTCTGGCACGGAAGTGGTGCTTTATCAGAGCTTTCTACAGCGTCCTCCCTGCACGAAAAAGGGGGAACCCACAGGAGCATCACCTCCAGCTGTGCAGCAGTACCACCCCGCCTTCAGGGACCGGCACCTGCAAGGGCTGCTGCGGCCGGGAGCCGTGGCCCGGGAGGCAGCGATGTGCGCAGGCCTTGCTGCCCTCACTGCCGTAGGGCTCTCCGCTTGCCTCAGAAATAACAAGTGTCCCCCTTAAGAATAAAACCCCCAAATTCCTGGTATTTCTGCATATCCCTGCAGGGGATTTATAGGCAGGTTTAGCTTTCAGAGTCTGGAAGATGAATTAAAAAAATAATGTTCATGGGAATTAGATTCTAGATAGCTCACACACAGGCTCTCTGGGCTGTTTGCTGTCATTGTCAAGGGAAACTGAAATACCTTTGGACTGAAAACTAAAGAATCCAGCCATCTCAAGCAGGTTATAGTGTGACTATAAAAAGAGAGCAGTGCCTTGGTTTACAGAACAGGTTTTCTTTGCTTTTCAGTGGACCCGTGCCATTTCACAGCAGCCAAAGACCAGGGTCTTCATGGCCAGCACCCTGTAATGCAAATGACAGACATGGGCTTGCAGCTCCTCTGATTTTTAGGCAGTTATATTAGCCAAGCCAGAGGATTGAAATGGCAAAGCCATGAGTGAAATTGGTGTACTGTGTTAGAGGAAAAGCATTCAGGCTGACTGCAAGTGCCGTGCATAAGTAAGACACCATTCAATTTCTCCTGCTTAGCAGTTCTTTTTCTCTATACTCCATTTACGCTATATTAACTATTTATAAGAGATCACTTTAAATCCCCTTTGCAGTCAGCATGCGTACATCTCATCTGAAGACTCACAGCTATTTGTTGAGGCTCCATAGCCATGAAAACACACTGTGGGTAATTGTTACTGTGAGGGTTTCAACTGAGCAGGTAAAAAGTGTTTGTTTTAAGTGGCTTTACAAAGAAAGCCGTTTCTCTATCTGCCCTCTCTTATTTATGCACAATCTAAATTCATTTAGGTAAGAATGCTAACATGTGCTTGCAAAATAGATGTTAAGTTGGGGAGAACCAACTGAATTTCATGTTTTGGAGCTGGAAAATTACTCTTTTCCCATATAAAGAGACAATGTGTGTGCTACATCTGCGAGGAGCAACGTGCAGTGTGGTACTGCACCCTGTTGGTCTGCTGCATCATCAAAGCCCAAGTGCATTCTCAGTACAACGCAACACAATTTCTTTTATATTAAACCTTTCTTTCAGCCAAGCTGTCTCCAAATGCAATGTGGAGACAGGTGGGAAAGAAAGAGAAAGAAACATATGTCCTTGCAGAGACTGTGACCTACAAAGTTGAGAAGAAAATGTTGGATTAGAAAAGCAGCTGAGAGAGAAATATTCTCATTTGCTAGTTAGTGGGTGGAAGCAACAGAAAAAAATAATGAGCAAGCAAGGAAAAGGGAAGAAAGTTCTCATGCCACTTGTATGGAAGCAAGATGAATGTTTTAAATCATTAGAAGAGAGTGACTCAAAAGCACGACTCACATGGTTAAGGCGTCTACAAAAGACAGAGTTCAGGAAAACCTGCAAAACATTTTGGGAACTTGATGCCAAAACTCAGTTCCAGAAAAGGTGATGTAGAAGGTGTCAGATGAAGACGGTGACTGATTCGGTCTTATTGCCCAAGTACATGGCCACTGAACTCATTTTAACTCAGAAAGATGACATCAGACTCCCAGCAAAGGGAGAAGAGCAGGCTTCCTGGAAGGGGGCCAAGGAGAAGGACGCAAGTGCCAAGGGGCTGGCAGGCTGCGGAAGCAAGTGTGTCTACAGGGTCAGAGTGCCATCGCAAAGTGGATAGCAGGATCAGAGAGATCACATGTCTTACAGACCAAACCAGGCAGAGAGGTTCAGAGGCAGATCCTCAGTTAGGGCACACATCTGCGGAGGAGCCTTGCCAGCACACCCCACTGATCGTTTGGTCATATGTTCCTATGCCATTAACACTGCTTTATAGCTGAGTCAGGAAACAGTGCATACTGATCGGGTAGCCTTTGCCCAAGCAATCTGTTAAAATAAGCTTATTCTGTTGAGCCACTGAATCAGAGATCACACAAGACTGTAGCTTCACATACATCATTGGAATTAACAGCTCTTTCCCAATCCAGTCCTACTGCTTATCTGTGTTGTGCCACTGCCAGCTTGGTGGGGACTTCACAGTCATTACAGAGATCAGCCAGTGGCTGTTATGTCCTTGCTTGCTCCCATGCTGCCACACACCCTCCCCACCTACAGAGAACTACCAGAGCTCCTGGTCCTGCCTGGCCTTTGCTTTAATCAGTCTTGGCCTGAATGACTTGGCTTACCCTAAATAGGATAGAAATAAATGCCAAAGACAAGCAGCTGGCTACAGCCGCTTCTGGACTAGCACCTTAGGGAAATGGCTTTTAGGATGTTCGTTTAGTGAAGCCACATTCTTTTAATAGTTGTTGACAGTGGTATTTTAAATCTGCTGCATTGCAACAATATCAGAAAGGACCTGGAGACAGGATTGTTGGGTTTTTTTCTCCTTAAGACACAAGTTTCAGTGACTTTTTGTCTCATTACTTACTTGGAATTTAAAAGGGGATGCAATACAAGCTGTACACCCCTGAGCATCCAAGTGCTCACATCTCACATAAGCACATAATTTGTGATGACCTGCTGTGACTTAGTTCATGCATAAGACTAAACCAAAGATGAACTGCTACAAAAAAAAAAAAAAAAAAAAAAAAGGAGGGATGGGGTGGGTTGGAATGGGGTAGGATGGGATAAGGGAATATCAATCATTCAAAATGCTTTGCCATTGACGCCTAAGCAGGGTTTTCAGGTATCCCATGGCAGCTTTTCCCACAGCTAATATTGTAAATCATTTTGGTTACATGGGTGTTGGTCTCTTCTCCCAAGTAATAAGTGAAAGGACAAGAGGAAATGGCCTCAAGTTGCACCAGGGGAGGTTTAGATTGGCTATTAGGAAAAACTTCTTCACTGAAAGGGTTGTCAAGCCTTGGAACAGGCTGCTTAGGGAAGTGGTGGAGTCACCATCCCTGGAGGTATTTAAAAGATGTGTAGATGTGGTGCTCGGGGACATGGTTTAGTGGTGGACTTGACAGTGCTAGGTTAAGGGTTAGACTCAATGATCTTAAAGGTCTTTTTCAGCCTGAATGATTGTATGATTTGGGGGTCATGGAAGTTGTTAATTGGTGGAGTCAGGAGCCCCTTTTAGGTTCCCTATTAATAACAGTCATTTTCTTGAGATTTGTTTTGCTTACAGCTCCAAACTCCTTTTTAACTCATACAGAAAAGCAGCTCCTGTGGCTTTCTGTTGCAGTCGCACTGCTCTTCTGGCTGTGGCTTTTCCTTCCTTCCTCCGCCAGCACACGCTTGTCCCTGCATCAGTCATTGGTGCCTAGGGACACCCTGCTGGGGCTCAGGTCTTCCTTGGGTGTTTCATTTAGGGTAGGGCTCCTACTGATAAAAATCCTCTCCTGTCACAGACCTGGCTGCTTCTCTCCACACCTTTAATGCAAAGCAGCTTCACAGTGTTAAGCCAGCCAGGCCGAGTGTTTTGTGTAAGTGGCTGTGATCTGCCCTTCTCCAAAGGCTGACAGAGCTCAGCACGTGCATACAGGCAGGAGCCGTGCCTCAAAGACTGTATGTTTAATTACTAATTTCTACGAAAAACCTCCACATTTTCTTGCGCTCATTTTCTCTGGCACTTGTGTGTAGCCCCCGGCAGGAGATGACTTTATCCCAGCAGCCGTTTGTCACACAGCAAAAGACAGAGCTGCCACTGTCTCAGACAAGAGGTGAGGAGGCGAGAGGCAAACACCCACCTGAGCCCTGGCTCCACGTACCCGGTGACAGCGACTTGCTTGAGAACATTGCAAGCACTACACAAAGAAAGCCAGCATAGCAATAAGGTCACAGATGTCGGTGCAGCCTTCAGTATCCACCCATCTATTTCTCCAGAGGGAGGAAAGCAAAAGCAGTGCAAGGTAGAGCAACCCACGGCAAGGTTGGCTGGTGCTGCTGGGCCAGGAGGGCACCAGGCACCCAGGGAAGCGGGAAGGCACAGGTCAAGCTGCAGCCCCAGAAATAAAGCACCTCAATAGCCCACCTGCCAAAACAGCGCTGGCTGAAAGCCGCTGGCTCCCACAGGGCTGGCCGAGTGCTGTGGGCAGAGACCAACAGGCAGACAGCATATGAGGAGGGGAGCAGGTAGCTGGGTGGCCACAGCCCACCAGTGCCTCTGGGCAGCCCTGTGGGCTGCTGAGCTCTCACACCAGCCTGATACAAACCTACACCTCTTCCCCTCCCCAAGGACATAGTCCGTTGCAAGTGACAGCAGCACAGAGTCTTCCTCCTAGTGATGCCCCAGGGGCCATGCTGGGACCCTCCTCCTACCTGCACCCAGCAGGCACCAGCTGGCCTCACAGTTGGGTGCAGAAAGCAAGAGCACCTGTCACTGCCAGGCCCAACCCAGAGCAACCGGCACCACTTTCAAGCGTGCTCCCCTTTGCCTTCACAGCCCTCGCCTTCACGTCTCTCTGCTGCATACGACCCTGCCTGCTGGGGCAGGCAGGCTGCTGCACGCAGCCTGTATTGTGAAAGTTAAGGACACCCAGAAAGTCTCTTGAGAAGTTCCTCTTGTCCACAATCAGCAAAGAGCAAGACAGCTCTCCTCACCATCTGTAACTAAGAGCCAGATATGACTTTACATCTTCTAGCATTACAAGGTAGCTCAAGGCAGAGCATTTCCACCCTGCTGGGGTCACATGTAGGAGAGGGGACTTTCGTCAGGGGGTTCCAGATAAGCCTGGGGCAGCTTCAGCATTCAAAGTGCCTCGGTTCTGAGGGACAGCTTTACAAAGGGCCAGCACCAGCTAATGCCATGCAGTTAGACAGCCCAGCCCTTGGCCCCTTTCTTGTGTGATACCTGTTTCTGTCCCCTTGCCAAACACTGCCTTTACTGGATTCAAGCTAAGGGTAACAGCAGGTAACCAAAGTGTGTAAAAACAGAAACAGAGCTTCTGGGAAAATCCCCAGCTCCAGTTCACTTCTGCTTTAGCAGGTGCTAAACCTCAGCAATATTCTCCATCGCCTGGGGGCTGGATTACAGGCAGAGCCAAACAACAGTTGTGTGGATTTGAGGAGTGATTTAACATGCAAGGAGAAGGCAAGACCTTCAGCCCAGGAACACAAGAGTGGAAATGATAAGCTGGCATCATAGCTCTTGTCTCCTCCTTTTGGAAAAGAGAAATTTTAATTTTCATTTGACTGGCCACCTGAGACAGGCAAATTTGTTGTATCCTGCAGGACAATGGTCATAAATATTACCATATTTTCAACCTCTGAGAGCAGGCTTACTTCTATCTGTTTACAGTGGTTTTCACTTATTCGTATTGGATAGATATTTAATATTGCCTCTTTTTCCTGCGTGAGCTAACCTCCATCTTTCTGGTCCCCTTGTAACATGCATGAATATCAATCACTTATCCTACTGTTCAAACTAACAAGGAAGAAAATTTAACTCTCTTAAGCTGATTCATTATTTTATGATGTCCCTCACCCCCTGCCTTCACCACTGAATATCAAGGCAAAGTTTTGATCACTCCATCTCACTCCAGACCACCCTAGAGATGTTATTAGCACATCATGAACGCAGCCTCCCCTGCTTTATTATTTCGTTATGGCTCTCAACGCTGTGGCAGTGCAGCCAGCCAGCGGGTGACCTCCTGTGATTAGCCTGCAGATTTGCAAGGAAATCTGGACAAACCTTGGTGGTTTTAACAATTCACAGTTTGTTTCCCTGCATTACATTCATCACGTGACACCCCAGCAAAGCCGGCAGACTTGACAAGCCGTGTGGCAGGCAGACCTTGCTGGGGACCACGCTCCTTCAGCTTGCAGTTTTGCTCAGGACTTGTCACTTGGATGGCTGAGAGGCACACTCTCCCCCAGGAGTGCTGGCCTAAATCTCCATGGCAACAGATTTGGGGTGGAGACCTGGCATACCGAGTGCCAGGAGGTCACAGTGGCAAAAAGAAATGTATCGGGGAGGAAAGGAGCAGCTGGAGAAGAGGTCAAGAGGCAACTTGCAGCACCTTCAATCATACTGAAGTTTGAGTCCACTGGCCTCATGTGCTTTTATATAACTGTAATGAAGAATTACAGAGAGGAAAAATACATTTCCTGCCTCGCGAACCTTGCAGTCTAAATTCAGAATGAGAGACAAGAAGAAGCCTGGTAGACAAACAAAAGGGGATGGTACTGAGTCCAGCGCCTTCAGTTCCTTTTACGAATGTAATTCACTTTTACCTTGGTTTTCTAAGGAATTGGAGCTGTGCAATCGCAGCAGCTGGCTGTCCTGTCTGCCTCCCCACCCCGCAAAGAATCCTGAAGCTGTCAGTCTATTTTTACCAAATCTGCCAAAGAAGTAGAAGTCTCAAAGATGTTTAACTCCTACAAGGATCACAAAATAGCGGTGACTGGGCAGAGTAGAGAGTACTGAGGGAGTGCCCTGAAAGAGGAGAGGAAGGGGTCGCTCAGCCCTCCTCCGCTGCAAGAAGCATTGTGCCCCTGCATGAACAGCGTGTGCGTGCTGGCGAGCCAGGCAGCACACGTAGCTCTGAACCCACCGGAGCGTATGTTACCTCTTGAGCTGCCAAAAATATAGAGGCATGAGAGGAAGATGAAGCGCCGCAGTGAGGAATTAGTGAAAACATGATGTACAGCTGAAGGAAACAAGGGAAAGAGTAAGGGAGATGGAGATCTGAACAGTGTTACAGGAGAGCGGGTGCAGAGATGACGAGGAGGTGACTGAGATGATCATGTGTGGGAGGCTGTGGGGGGACATGTGAAATGATCTGTGATGAGCCAGATTTTGCCCACGGAACAGCTACTTGGAACTAACTGTTGTGCATGTAATGTAACTGTGCACCTGGGGAAGCTGCTGGGCTAGAAAACACGGCAGCCGCTGTCCCTGACTTAGGCAGAGAGGCACAGTCAGCATCTGCCGCATTAATAAGAAATACCTTCAAGGAAAGGTGGGCCTGTTGTTCGCCATTCACCGAGCCTCTCACTCTCCAGTTTCCCTCCTGGGGTCAATGATAAAACTGCTGAGCGGTGTAACTGCAGTGGAAACATTTTGGAAGCTGCCCTGAGCCCCACCTGCAGCCCGAACACATGTGCTTGCAGCTTTCCTCTTGCTCACGCGCACACAGCTTGCTGAAATGCTTCATTCAGGCTGCAATCTGCCTGCAAACGCTCCCAGGCATCTGCCAAAGATAAGGGGACTTTTCCCACAGGTATATCTGTCACATATAGCAGTTATGAAAAAACAAATAAACCATAAATATTTTATACTGTCTTCCATGCACCTTCATTCTCACCCGTTCTACGAGAGAGCATTAAGTCTGATGTTCATTGCTGTAAGCAGCCTTGAATCACACCAGACACCTGCCCACCACCACGGCTGTCACCATGCAGTCCCTGCTCATCCTGCTGCTCCCCGTGAATTCCTTATTAGACTGCACTTGTCTCTAGTAAGTGCTAATTGTTTTTCTTTTACACGCTTTCTTAATGTGACACACGAACTAGGAAAGCCATAAGAACAACAAAGAGAAGTGCATATTTGGTTAGCTTACTCTGAACAGCAGTGATATCATGCACACAGTAAGTCCAAATTCTGATCACGGTTATTCTTGTGCAATTTCATGAGAGCCAGTTGTGTTTCACACAGGTAATAGATAGTGGGATTAAAACATAGAGAATGAGATATAAAAATTACTTGGTTCATTGCAGGGGTAGAGAACATTTTATTTGACACTATTAACTTTACCCCACCACGCAAGAAAAATAGCTCTGCCTAAGGTTAGGTTTTACATTTCTGGGTTTTGCATTCATTTTTGTATGCAAAATATTTGTTGAGCATAAATGACTATGCTCCAGAGACTGCTATGCGCTGCCAAATCATTTATTATCCCAAAATAATTTAATCTGATCATATGGAAACCATGTTGAACTCCAGAAACCTGGATGTCATATGGGCAGGCTGCCAGCCAGGGTAAACCAAAGACATTCTGTCCTTGGGGTGGGAAAGGTACACAGTTGGCACAAGCTCTAAAAAAAAAAATAAAAAAAAAAATCCGCATCAGGAAGTATCTTGGCCAAGAGGAACTTGGCAAAGCAGTATTTTAGCTTTGCTGAGGGACTGTGTATGCCCATTGAAATGGTAACATCTGTGGAGGAAGGGCAGAGCGCGCGGATACAATGCAGTTTTATGGCAGCACTGCTTAGTCAGGGAAAGGGACTCCAACGGGAGGCGATGCAGCCAGCTGGCTGGCTGATGAATGGAGTAACGATTGTGGAAGAGATCAAAAAGCTAAAGAGTCCTCCATCGTCCCCCATAACGGCAGTAGTATGATATTCTGAGGATTAGTGAAGCTTGCAGTTGAAGTATATAGGTGTGATTTCAGTAAATATTGAGTGAATCCTGGATTCTTAAATCATTAAAAGCTAATTTCAGATCACAAGCAAGCCAACACACTGACAAAACTCCAAAGAATTTGAAATTCAGCATGAATGAATGGAATACAGACAGAATACTGTGCTTTTGTTCACAAAATGAGGGCAGAAATTCAATGTATTTTGTATCGGTATGATGGATTCCCGCTGGATTCAGTTGTGCCCCTCATGGAGTTACTCTCCGTGCAGAGCAGAGCAAAGGCTATCTTTTGCCATGAAATGCATTGTGGTATGCAGCAAAAATAGCTCCTAAATATATTTATTTATTTTTACTCAGGTTACTGCATTTTATTATTTTGCCTTTACTGAACTCCAGGAAATTTATTCATTTTCCTTTCATTTACCACAGTTTCCAAACCACAGTAACTACAGCGACATTGTCACCTGACCAGTTCCAAAAAGTAAATCAAAGTAATTTCTAACCCTGCACCTCTCCTTGAACTTTCCTGGTTAATTTCCATTTTTCACATTTACCCGCTTAAAACCCAAAATGTTGTTCTCTTTTTTCCCACCCGGAAAGAGCCGTAGAAACAGCAGCAAAATGACTTCAGCAAAGCCATAAAATTGATTGTGAAGCTGCTATACCAAACACACTCCAAACCACAGAGAAATATTTTTTTTCCCCCTTATGTTTCCTAGTATCATCACGGGTGTTACATTGGTACTACAACAACAGGCAAGGCAGTTCCAGTGAGCACTGCAATTTTCAGCTGGCAATGGTCCTTCTGGTGTGTATTACCTTCTGAGGTGCTTTTTGGGCGTCTAGCAGCTGCCTTCAGGAAGAGTTATGCGCTATCTTAGTTCCTTTAATTTCTCTCCACCGTTGATGTGCCTTTGTTATTGCCGTGGCGTGCAGTAACCGCACCAGAAGGTGGCAGCAATGGAAACCGCTTTCGCGCCCTCCATTCATAAATGATGTTTCATGCAGAGCGGCAAGCACTGATAGGATGATGTTAATCAACGTGTAAAAATTGCTTTAAAGAAGCAAGAAGAGCAGTCTTCACAGCTGTAGATGCTGAAAGATGTTAAAAAAGTTGTGAAGCGTGGAAAGAACGACGTGCCCCCTTCCCAAGATTTAAAGGTCATTTTTTTCAACGCCTAAGTTGCAAAGACCAGGGACAGAGTTGTCCATAAATAAAGCTGTTGGAAGGAGTGACCTTCCCAGGCTGCCAGGACCAAATAAGTCTAAAGCAGCCTTAATTCATTAAATCTTCATGGCACGCAACAAAAAGCATTTGACTCTGGAGCAGAGGAGGACTGGGCATTTTCTGCAGATGTAAAAATCAGAGATTAAGTTTTGGACTGCTGGACTTTGGCTCGTGTCACTGATTCAGTGAGGAGGGGCACTGGGAGGGACCTGTTTATGTAATTGTTTTTATAAAACATGTGGAGGAACACACAGAGCCAGGCAGAGTATTTCCTTAGGAGGAATGAGTGTTTACACAGGCAAATTAACATACATATTTCCCACAGGACATGAGCATTATTAGCCCTGATACGAGCTTTTTCAGCAACCGCTAAGGAAAAGTAGAATCTTATTTACCCTTCTAAATACAGACCAGTCTTCAGGGCAATACAGTTGCTAAACTTATTGACATGAGTGCTTGTGTGACAGCCAGGATTTATCATGCATGATAAATGCGAAACTGTCTCAGCTTCAGTTGCAAGCTTTTGCTCCCAGTATATTATTTATTTTATTTATTTATGGCCCAAAATAAAGAGCACGTGGGGGAAATGAACGTCCCCGCCAGGGGGCAGTGTTTGTGACCTGCTGAGTAGAAGGAGCAGTGAAGCTGAGGGCCACAGCAAAGCCCCAGTGCTGTACTGGGCTCTGCAGGGCAGCGATGGCAGCACCAGCACCAGGGCACTACGGCTGGCACAAACGCTCTGATATGCCCAGAGCTTTCAGCACAGCCGGGGCACCCTGTCCCCACGAAGTTTAGGAGGCAAATGTTGCTGGTTATGTGCTCCCCTGAAAGGGAAATTGAGTGGTGAGAAAAGACACAGCCTCCCATCACGTTACTTGTTGAATTTGGGGGTGTAAGTTGTGTGACTGCCTTTGTGGAAGAACAGGAACTCCTGTCCTGGAGGAACATCTGTTTTCATCATCAACATATCCTCACAGAAAAGTCTGTGATACCTAAAGCTTTGGCTAATTGCTTGTTTTGATGAGATAGATAACAAAGTAAATCATGTTTATGGAAATAAATCTGTCCTGCATCACACTCTTTTCATGAGTGGGAAATTAGTTGTGACTACTGGAAACAAATGATGTTAGGAGATTTTATGGGGCTTGCCTGAGTTAGGAAGGCTAATATTGCCAGCAGGAATACATGGGGTTTGTAGCTACAAGCCACTTCAATCATGGTAGAGACTTCCGAGCAATTTTGCATTCTGAAAATTAAAAATCCAGAGCCCTCAAGACATAATGAGCTCTATTGCAAGAAAGTCTCACTAATACTGCTTGGAGATGTCCCCTGTGCAAACTAGGTCAGTGATTATTTTGATGTAAAGCAAGGTGATTTAAAAGAAGAGCAGATCAAAAGCAGCCTCTTTTAGTTATACAAAAAACCTGTTATTATGAGGTTAGTTAATTTGCAGAACAAAAGATTGCAACCTCTGGGTTTGTTCATAGTTTAATATATTCTGTGAGAGCACATGAGGAAAATGGACTTTTGCACCTCTAATTGTTCCGGTGATTAGTCTGTATTCTCTAAAACACCTCGAACATAATTATGTCCCATTACCACCTGAGTCAAAAATTTTATTACAAGCTACAGTGAGTACGCATCCTACCTGGGTCTATAATACTCTAATATGTATATCTGTCTCTCTTCCCTATTCTAGCTACTCAACTGCAACAAAAGGCAGCCAGATTTTAATGTTCAGCATGTTATTTTACTGCCTCTGAAATGTTTTCAAATAAAAAAATGGAAGAGATAGTACATGCAGCACTACTGGCATATTGTTGATCTATAGGGTATGCCTCATTCCTCCAGCCCTATTTATATAGCAAACAAATAGATCAGAGAGATTTAAAGACATTTCAATAATCCTAGGTACAATTATGAATAGATAAATTCTGTGATGCAGGAAGAGGGAAACAACATTTAACTGTCCTCTGTGCAGATTTTCTTAACGCTTGCAAAAAAGGCATGCAGCGGTGTGGTATCACTCAGAAGCGTGGAGGTCCTGGGCAGCAGCATCCAAGAGCGTCCTGCTCTGGTTCTTTTGCTCCATAGGCTTTGCCCTGCAGGAGGAGGAAAGGCGCTTGGAGGCCTGTGAGCTCCATCCCTCTCCCTGCTGCAGGCTGGGTGCTGGCTGTTTTTTCAAGTTGCAGCACAGAGCTTTACAGTTAGATTCCTTTAAAGCCGAGATGCCCTATGAAATGCCTGAATTTAGATGCAGATTTATTATGCAGGCTAGAATAGCCATCAGCTCTCACCAGTGTCGCCAGACAAAAGGGAGATTTTTCTAGATTTAGTAGTGGAATCTCAAAAAAAACCAAACCCCAAAACAAAACCAAAAAAACCCCAAAGCCAAACACCAAAACACAGATAAATAGAAAGCAACTTGAAAGAGTTACCTTGCCCTTCCCTGTCGCTTGATCAACCTAGAGCTCTCATAACCACAGCAGTAATATCTTACACAACACAACACTGCATTGTATTGTATTATATCTTGCGACATGTACTGTATTATATCTTGCGACATCTTATCTCTTCCATTATGGCCTTGCTCATACTGATCTCTGTCCTCAGCCCACTGACTGTCCTAGAAACAGCAGGGAGACTAGTGGAGTGGAGCTGCCAGATGTCAGGAGATCTCTCACAGGGCCTGATCCTGACCCCCACCCACATTCCCAACCTGGCCTTGGCCTGTCTCCCCCCCACGGAGGTGCCGGATGGCTGGGGCTGCCAAAAAGGCAGTAAAGGACTGAAGAGGGCTTTGGTACTGACTTCTTGGAGATGAGGATTTGGCTTTTAATAACATTATTGGCAGGTGTGGTGAGGTGCTGTCATCAGTCTGACTGGTTTGGAATGCTGACCTCAAGGCAGAGGAATGCTGCCTGCACTATACGTTGTGATTATTGCCTCCAACAAGCCAGCTCATGAGGACATGAGTCTGGATATTTTCACTGCGTCTCTCCTACAATATTCACGACAGCTGTCATTAGGGGCCTGTCAAACCCCCTCGGGGGAGGCAATGCCTCCGTGCTGCTGCCTGCAGGGACAGCCATCAGAGGTGGTGGCAGAGGCCACAGGGGAATCCCTGGGTCTGCAGACACGCTGTCCAAGTTCCACAGTGCATGATGAGCACCCAGCAGTATTTTCAGTATTTTTTCTCTTGTATGAGAAAGCAAGCTGCTGGAGGCAGGAGGTCTCCCATGTGGAGTTTCACACATCCAAGCACTCAATGTGAAACCCATGCAGCGTCACAAATTTCCCTCACTTTTTTTTTTTTTTTTTTAACATAGTTTCTTTTTCCTCTTTCTTAAGGTCCTTTTCCTGGGAATACTCAAATATCAGGATGACAGCATGGTTTTACCCACAGACCTCACTCCAAATGGCACGCATACGTCTATTTTCCAACAGTTTCTCTTGGGGATGGGTATTTACACAACAATTATCTTGACAAAATTCTTCTTTTCTTAAACAACCTCCAAAAATTGCTTGTATACCATAGGAAAACCTTGAGAGGATGGGGAGAGCAGGTGTCCAATAAGACTATGAGTTTGTACTGCCATGTCGTCAGGGCTGAAACCTCTTGAGAGCAGATGAGAGTCATGTGGCAGCTGGGCAGGTTAGTGTGATGGGGGTGCCAAACATGGACCCAGATGAAGGTGACAGAGCTGGGACAGGCAGCGTAGGCTACTGATGTGGCAAAAGTATTGTGGCTTGTCACATGTCACTGAGTAGCTGGTTGTGAAAGACACTGTTTAAACAAACTGCTGTGTACATTTCCATTCCAGTACCTGTCTGCCCAGATTCTTATTTTCAAAGTGCAGCTCTTAAGCATATTTGAATGAGTCATTATTTCTGGCCAGCGTTGACAACAACTGGAAAATCTAAACATTGTTGCCCTGTACATCCCCTACACTCCATAGATTGCACAGGAATTTTCTACATGTGTTACATCCTATTTCTGCTCCCTTCACATGCTCTTTTCTCTGTTTTCATCTGAGAACATACTTGTTCTGACAGGAAGGGCTTTCTGCTTCCTGCCAGGCATGTACATTTCTCCCCTTGGTACAAAAGCACCTCCGTATAGTTGCTTATTGAGCAAATGGTGAATACTTACCACTAGCAATTTGATTCTGTTAATTTTATACAACACTGCCTGAACCGGTAATGCAGCTTTTGCATCCAAGAGTGAGTCCTCACCTTTGGGAGTTGAAGCCAGGGCCCGCAGACACCTTATACCCATGTCTGATTATTTATGTTTGCTGTAATAGGATAACTATACAACATTGTGTTCAATCATTTCCAGAACATTGGAGCAATGTTAAAGACATCCCTGGGCAGAAGCTGTCTGATTTTGAGGCCAATCAACCAGACAGCAGTGGTCGGAGCCTCTAGTTAGCATGTCCAGTACTTCCAACAACAGGTGGAACTGCCCACCTTTCAGAAAGTAAGTTCATAGAATCTTCCGGCATTGCAAAGTTCTCACCTCTTCTCAGTGCAAGTCCGAAGTGTTTGATTAAGTCTGTGAAGGAGAATGGGAGAAGGACGAGAGAGAAGAAAATCATGGTGTTGGGGGGAGTGAAAAAGAAACAAGGGATGTTGAACTCCTTAGGGAAGGAAAAATGTACCTAGGTACGGGTGACATAGAAGCCCTGCAGTGAAGGACTTGGAGATGGTGAATAGAGAGAGGCAGGAAGCACACAGCCATCCTGTGGGGAAGAGGAAGGCAGGAATGCAGAAGTATCGGGGGTGCACCAGGACTTGGACCTTGAGGCACCACAAGGTGTACAGCCTGGTACTTGCTTTGACTTCAGCAGAATAAAAGCCATCTAGCTATCAGCTCTCTTGGTAAGACAGAGAAAGACCAACTCTCCCTTCTTTGGAAATGACCTCTGCCACTCCTCCCCCTATCTTGCTCAGCCAGCTCCCTCTATGCCAGCAGCTGAAACAATCTTTCTCCTCCAACAATGAACCACTCCTCACATTTCCAGCTTTTGCTGTAAAGAGAAGTACGAAGTCAGTATATTATTCAGACTGGAGAGCTCAGGCTTTGGCAGGTCCCAGCAGCTTCAGTGCAACTTGCAGTGAGAAATCACCTTTCTAATAAGCAGCAATCAAGCAGCAATCAAATAATCTTATTCCAAATAAGTAGCAGTTTCCACTGATGGAATGGAAACAGGGCTGCAATTACGTGATAGCTGAAAACAGCTTTATTGTTACATTCCACTCCATTTCAAGAACATATTTATAAAGAAATGACACCCTTCAATATTCCCTTTTTGGGCAGCCCGGAAAATGTATAAGCAACAAGTGGATGACAATTCAACACAAAATGTGGACTTCCAACAGGATTTTCTTGTTCTTGGGAGCAAGCAACCTAATGCTGCTACTAATTACCAGGACACCAGAAACAAGGGGGTGTTAATGAAATTTAAAATTGGCACGTAAAGTGGGAGGTCATGTCTTTATAAAGGAATTTTTACATATTGCCTAGGAAGAACTGACCATGAGGTCTAGGCTACAGAAGTAAAATTTAATAATCCATGGTGAAAGATCACGGACTTCAGGACTAACATGAATTTCAGGTCTCAGCTAAGGAGTAAATGAACTATAAATCATGGGGAGGAAGGAAATACCATACAGAATTCAGACCTGTTTGAAGTAAACACGATGGCAAACTATTTCAGACAGGGTATTTCCAATTGACAGAGAAGCAGGAAAGCTATCAATGACTGGTGAAACTTCATCTGGAATACCGGTCATCTATTTTCAAGAAAAATAAATTCCCATGGGAATCAGTGCAAAGAAGGACTTCAAGACTGGTCAGGAAATAAAAACCAACAGCATCGAAGCCCACATTCACACTGCCCAACTTCACATACTTCACAAAGACACATGAATTAGGAGCACAGTCACCAGGGACTCCTGTAGTCAATGGAAAGTGATGGGCATCTCCAGTCATTCAGCCTACCTAAGTTCTGACTTGGCTCCTAAATTAGAAGTTTTATTTAAATACTTTAAGCTACATAGGAAGAATATTGTCCCAAGGAATTTGCATGGCACCCTCAAAAACAAACGCTGAGAAAGGAACCAGCTGTTCCCAGAAATGTAAACACCACAGAAGAGGTGAAGGTCAAGTTTATCAGCAGGACAAACTGATAAATGGTGGGCACAAATAAATTGTTCTGATAAACAGAAGGTTGATCCTTGGAAACAGCCTTCTGTATATCAATGATGGAAGAAGAAACTTGGCTAGTGTTAAATTGTAGCTGAATGAGTTTGTGTGAGATGTTATGTGATGAATGTACCTGGAAGAGCAAATATTTGAACTGGCAGATACAAAAAGGTCCCTTACAATCCTTTGTGCTATTCTGGTTTATTTGGGAGGTTTTGTTACTGAACACAAATGGAGCTAATCCTTTATATCTGCATCAAAAGGGATGTCTTGCAAAATGACGTGTGTTTTGGTGAAGAATTATTGGAGGGTGCTTCTGCCTTGTCATTGTCCATCTGCATCAAGGGGAAGGACAGCAAAATCCACTTCCTGGGACCAGAACTGCTAGAGAGAAAAACAAAGAACAGCTACAGCGCTGGCTGTCTGAGTTAGCCTTGTGTTGTAAGTCCCAGCAAACTGAGCAAAATGCTTGTGTTGCCCAAGGCAAGGGAGGGACATGCTCCAAAGCGATGGGCAAGTGCATGGCAAGGTGCTGTCCAGAAGGAACTGAAACGTTATGAGCATGCTTCAAGTTGTCACTGGCCTATGTGATGTGTGCGCAGGGTATACAAGTAGAGCCAGTTGGGCAAAGTTAGTGTCCTTCCACTTCATGACTGTTGCAGTAATGGAAAATCATTGCCCACTGGCCAGCACCACGTGCAAGCCTGAAATGCTTGGGACACACAGTTAAAAGTGTCCCAGCAAATACAAACATGGCCTATCGACTGCAGCTATGTATTGCTGTATCAGGGCACAGCCAAGTTCCTGGCAAACAGCTACAACAGGACACGGGAGTGTGAGCACGGGGGGTGTGAGGCTGGCTAAAGCATTGGCAGAAATGAGATTTAGGGTACTGTCTCCTGCTGTTTCATCCTTCCTAATTTTCAGTGGAATGAGCTTCTATACACATTGTCCCAAAATAATGGGGCAGAAACAGAGAATTATCTGATTCTCCTACAAGTGACACTGAATATTGGGTAACCAGTTGGGTCAACGACATTATAATGCAATAGAAACATGTTTGCTAAGGGGAACAAGATGTGTGCTCTTTATTATTGTATCACATGCTAGGGGAAACATGACTGTGTCACAGTCCCCTAATTCTATCTAACCCTGATATTTTGAAATTAATTTGGGGGATGGAAGTCATTAAGAATTTTATGTTTAAACTTAAAACTGGATCTGAAAGAAAAAAATTTTAAAAAAATTTAATTTCAAAATAGCAGAAAATCACACTTTCCTCTGGAATACTTAGCATGAACTTAGTGGCTGACATTAGGAAACCCACAATTTTGCAAAACAGGCAGAGAAACAAGTGAAGCAAGACACAAAGTGACAACATACAAAGCCTTAAGAGGCGTGAAATACATGCTTTTACAACACAGTTTTACAACAGCACCAATGCTCATTACTCAAAGTTGTTTGTTCACTAAAGCCCCACAAGAAAAAATGAACTACAGACAAATCTAGACTCCCATACGTTTTTTGTCAAAAAAGTTGTTCACCATTATTCTAGCAAAATCTTATTCTCTGTTGCAAAAAGTTTGCAAGGGCTTTACATCTGACAAAGAGATTTACGCTTCTCTTTCCATGGGGGCACAGTTGCTCTGTAATGCTGTTATTGTTAGGGATAATGTTTGTGGTCAGTTGCCATTGACAGTGACAGTTGAAGTTCAGGCAGCCAAATTTAGACATGAAATTAAGAATGGCATATGTACCAGAGAGCTTAAGTATGCGTTGTTTCTTCATGACTTACCAGGAAAAATTCTTACTGAGAGCCAATAAAGTTTGGCATGAATGAGTCCTAAATATGGAGCAAAGGATCTGACTCAAGAAAAGGAGGTACGTATCAGTAGAATATGGATAAAACTGGCCAAAATACCTGGGGTATAAATGCAGCTGAACCCCCCTGCCACGGAAAGTCAGGGTAGTGTGTGACTGAGGATGTGCTCAGCCACATAAAATACATGGTGTTTGATAAAGTCCACATTTATTGTACTGTAGAAATTGTTAATATAAAGAAGATCGTATTTTGAAAGAACAGAAGCCACCTCTCTTTTTATGGGTGGAGTGCAATATATGCCTCTAGCACTGTATATATAGTATAAACACCGTGAGGGCTGTGTGAGGATGGTATCTGTGACCATTAACCACTTAGCTGATTTGCACAGTCATGTCTGCCTCAGCAGGCAGGCTTGCTAAATCCATCCACTCACCAGAAATAAATGAACTTTTCTGCTAATTGCTTTCTTTTCCCTTCAAAATGTCCTCTGCATGTCCATACACACAGGGCTGCTGAAATCAGGGAAGAGTATGGGCTAGTTTTGCAACTTCTTACAGCTCTGGACTTCAGGCAGCCGTAGACATCAGGAGTTTCCCTCAATGTCTGAGTGTACTCCTTCAGCTAAGACCAAAATTCTGTCAGGCTCTAATAATAGTGACTCCAATAGCAAGCCTGCCATCATATTTAATTTTATTCTGGACTTGGGGTTCTTGGATGTACTTGGACCACAGTTGGTCAGGCTTCCAAAATATAAATCAGAAGACGGGAGGTAAATCATGTAAGAAACTGAAAGGACCTCCAACCTGGATGTTACACAACTTTTGCTGCAGTGTAATACCCCTGAAATACAGTGGGAACTGTTTAGCCCTCCAATGCGCTCCAGCATTCAAAGGGAAAAAAAGCTGCAGCTCTTGGCTCTCCTTCATTGTATTTTTATTTAAAGTTTCTATCTTACTGTTGTCCATTAAAAATTCACATCACTTGCAATTGCTATCTCAAAAACATCATTAAGGACTCTGTAAGAACTGATCAGCTACATCTTGCACATACATCTGGAAGCACATCTGAGCACTTTCCCAGTAAAGATCTGACATGAGCTTCCCCTTCCAAGTCTTAGTCTTTCTCCCCAGACACAAGACCACGTGCCCTACCTACGTGAAGGAAATGAGTGAATTACCTTTGCCTACAGAGCCGAGTAAGTCCCCAGCCAAGCGTACCACTGCAGCCGTAACAGAGGGGGGCTGTGGCTGTGATTTGTGATGGGCAGATTTATTTTGGGCAGTGAGGCTACACATTGATGTTGATAGCATTTGAAGCATTAAGTGTTCCAGAGTGAGGACCGTGGCACTGCTAACAGGTTCATGCTCTGAAGGCCTGTCAGTCCTAGTAGGGCTCTAGAAACACAGGCATTTTTGAGTATTTGTCCAGGAATGGCCCATCTTCCAGCTTTGGACCCTTTTTCTTGGTACTTAAATCTTTTATGATTGTGAGAAAGTCGATTGTGCAACACAAGGCAACCAGAACAAGTCTGGGATTCTCTTCTGTGTCTGAAGAGAGTCATATCCTAAGGAATGGCAGACAGAAAAAAGAAAATTCAAAGGATTTTGTCTGCAAAGATAGCAGAAGCATCGTGTCAAAAGAGGAAGAAAACACCCATATGAATCAATCCATGTGACTCCTTAATTTCTGACTTCTTTACAACATTTAATAGTGTAAACAGAGTATGTCTGGCCATGCCACCAATTGTTCACGATGATAGTTTACATGCCTTTAGAATAAACTCTGGCACACAAACACTTATTAAACCACATACACTGAGTCAGTCACATACATATGTCCCTCAGATTGGCTGCATTTCTTCATTAGACATTTTCTTGGGGCCTTTGTCAGCATTAAGCTGCCTGTGCTTGAAGGCAGCTCTGCCATGGTGCAGTGCAATGGCTTTGGATCAGACCGCTGCATGAGAAAAAGCTGTGAGAAGCTCAGGAGCTTTGCTAACGCTGAAGCACTCTCCCTCAGTCCTTGCCTGAGCTATGTTACAGATATGCCTGTGGCTGGCCATGCACAGGCTGGTCCAAACCCTGAGCCACCTTGAATGATCTCGGATCCTTCCCATCACTGCAGGCCTGTCTGATGCTGACCAGACTGGTGGCTGGCTGGCCCTGGTTATTGTCACTGAACCCAATTCTGACCCAGACTCACTGACGGTGCTTTCTGCTTTGATCTCAAACCTCCTTGTCATTTGGTCACTTGGATTGTCACTGGCAACCTATACTCTTAGCTGAAACTCTTAACTGCCACCAGACCTGCTTTGGTCTTGTTTGGGTGCTGTGGGGCTGCTCCAGCTTGGTAGCGAAGCCACTGCCATGCCTGCCTTGCTGGCACCCTCTTCCCCCTGCTCTCCTTGCCTCTTCATAAAATGCATTTCTCCAAAGGATGTCACCTCTCACCTACCGCTGGTATCATCGGTGCCAATGGGACTGTGACACCCCTGACACCAGTAGCTCTAGCACCAGCCAGACTAGAGTATAGGTATACAGATTGCTGACACCATGTGACTCTCCTTTTAGCCAGATTTTTTGTTAGAAAGTTGTCTTGAGCCAGCTTACTGGCGCCACACATTCCTGCCAATAGGATAAATCAGGATAGCGGGCAAGAAGTCAGAAATTGAGACAAAGAGTCTGTTCTGCCACAGACGGCAGCACTAAGCAGTGATACACAACTTGTGCGATCTCATTGAACTGCTGGCCACAGTACCAGGGAAACTTGGTAACCTGGAGTCTGTGTATTTCAGAAGCCCAAGTAAAATTCAAAGTGGTCACATATCCAAAGTAGTGACAAATTCTTTGGCTTTGTCACCTTTTGTAATTTACTGTGGTTGTCCCATTCTGGCTACATTTTTTTGTACCTTAGCAGTTGCTTTTCCCACCTCAGCTGCAACATTCTCTCTTCTGCCTCTCCTGCTGAGACCACCTTCAAACACACAAGGGCTCTGACATTTCATTCTTTCACTTCCACCATAAGGTACTACCGCTGCTGTGCCTGCCTGCTACAGGACTACCATGTGTGTGTGCACAGTTCTGCACGTTGTTCTGTAGGTATGACGCTCTGTCATACCTGCAAGGAGTTCAGCATTAAACCTCAACCTTGCCAGCAGCATTCTTGTGGAACGGGGCTGCGTGCACGAAGGCAATGATTTTAGTTAAGTCTAGGCCAGTCAGCCTGCACCTCTGAGATTAATTTATGTATTAAGAAGGCCAGCACGAAGGAAATTGTTAGGACATGGCTGACCTTAATAAAATGCTATTGCCATCTTGCATCTCAAATACTCCCACTGTACAAGTTTGCTTGGCTGCTATCAGGTGGTGTAGCTTATCCAGCACTGCTCCCTTGTTCTAAAATTAACTCTCGTGTATCCAAGGGTACAGTTATGCCTTCTGTATTTAATTGCAGCTCCTCCACCTGCTTACCTGGAAGGCTGTCCTTTGCTCTAACATTTCAACCTGAAGGAGAAAAACTGTTGCCCCTGGGACACTCATACGTTGTCCTCTACGCATGCAGTATGTACTGACTTTTGTCTCTTTTCTTGAATAGGATGCTGAAAGAACTTACTAGACCTTTTCAGAAATTTGTCTCTCCCATGCCCAAGCAATTGTTCGCCAGGAGGCTCAAACTGCACAGCAATGCAAAACATCAGGCTCTACCAGCGCCCACAGGTATCACAACTGACAGCTACCATTTTCTAGAAACAGACAATACTAGCATTTCGTTGCTCAACATGCACAAATGGGTCAGTAAACCCCATTTACTTTATTTTTCATGTAACATTTATATAGAATTATGGAAGTTTACCTTGCCAGAAGTCAGAGTAAATATATTTCGCATGCAAAGGAACTCAAACAGTGTAATTGCTATCATGTCTTATGCAACTCAGCATGTTCTGCAAAATTGTCTTCCCTCCCTCAAATCCTGTTACAGCCCATTGGTGATCACACAGAAACATTCACATTTCAGAAATATTATAAACCAGTCTCTTTGTGGTGGACAGGAATGCTATCCTATTTTTTTTTCATTTGAAGTTCAGCAGAAAACAGGAAAAAAATCAGCTTGGGATTACAAATAAAACCGCGTGAAGTGCAAGTCTCTAAACTGGAAGATGTAACTGACAAAAATGTGACGACAAAAAACATTTTTGTGTGTGGAAGAAGATCTGTCGCGAGGAAGCAAGCTAGCTATCCCGCACGTCCGCTTTTAAAGGAGAGGCACAGGGTCGCGCCCTTCCGGCATCTCCCGCCAGCTGCAGGCTGCGGCCGGGGACGGAGCCGCCCCGCAGGCCGACAGCACTTCCCATGGCGGAGCCGAGCCCACACCTTCCCCCGCCAGCCACGAACGCGGCACAGGACCCGATATAAAAGCCCAGCACGGGCCGACCCGCACGGGCACCCCAGCAGCGCAGCTTCGCCCGGCCCGCTGGGGCCGCCCGGGGCTTCCCCCCGCCCTTCGCGGCCTTAAGTGCCCCCTGCGCGGCGCCGGCAGCTCCGCTTCCAGCGGCGGGGGCCGCGATGGGCGGCTGGGTGCGCTCTGGGCGGCCGGGCCGCGCCGCCGCCCGCCCCGCGGAGGCCCTGCCGGTGAGGGGGCGCGGGTGGCCCGCCAGCCCGCAGCCCCTCGCTCGACCCCTCGCCCGCCCCCGGCGGCGCTGAGCACGGTGCGGACTCAGGCGGCCGCTGCCAGCCCCAGCCGGAGGCTCAGAGCCGCGGGCCGGCACCGGCGGGGCGGGTGAGGCCGGGCCCCGCCACCGCCACCGCCCGCCTGCTCCCCCGCTCCCCGCCCTTCCCCGCCCCCGCCGGCTGCCGGGCGAGCCCGCCGCGCCCCAGCGTACACCGCGGCGTGGCGCGCGCGAAGCGCCGGTGACGTCCCAGCCCCACCACTGGGTAGCGGCGCGGCCGCGTCACGGGCTCACGCGACTGAGTCACCCGCTCGCCGTCGCAGCGCCCGGCCATTGGCAGCGGCAACGGCGCGTCGCGTGGCCCCGCCCCCGTAGCCCGGCGCGGTTATAAAACCGGCGCCGGCGCCGCCTCCGCGCCTTTAGCCCCGGGTGTCTGAGAGGAGAAAGATGCATCGACTCCGCTCACGGGCCTCCACGGGGATTTCTGCCTTCGCCGCCGGTTCGTCCTCCGCCTGCTTTCGCCAATCACCTCCGCTGCCCCGGTTCGGGAAGTCGGCCTCGCAGAGGCGTTGGAGTAAAAAGCGATCCTGCTCTTCTATCGGCTGATTGTCGCTGAGTCCCGGGCGGGGGGGAGCAGAGAGACCGAGACCCGGAGAGGGGCCGCGGGAGCCGAGCCGAGCGCCGCTGCGACCATGCCCAAGCCTAAGAAGCGGGGCAGCAACCACCAGCGCGGAGCAGGTGAGCGCGGCCGGACCGGCGGCCGAGGGCTGGGGGCGGGCGGCCTCGCGGAGCGCGGAGTTCCCCCAGCGTTTCCCGTGGCCGTCCGAGCCGCCTGGAGGGCGGCCTGGGCCGGCGAGACCGCGGCCGGGCGGGCCGGCTGCGCCGCGGCTGCCTGCGGGGCTGGTGGGAAAGCGGCAGGGCGGACTGGCGTGCCCGTGGAGCTCTGCGCTCGGCGGGACGGAGCCGGGCCCGGGTCGGGCGGCGCCGCCAGGCTGGCAGGAGCCGGCCGCGAAACCGCCACCTCACGCCGCTTGCGCGCATGCGCCCGGCGGCGCGGGCGGCCCCGGGGAGGCGGCGGGCGGCGGCCGTGCCTGGCGCCGCCGGCGGTGAGCAGCGCCCGAAGGGCAGCGGCCGGCGGTGAGCAGCGCCCGAAGGGCAGCGGCCGGCGCCGGCCCCGCCGAGGGCCTCCTGGCGGTCGCGGGTGCCCCCCGGACGCCCTCGGGAAGCCGGGCTGCGGCGGGGGAGGCGGCGCCCGCGGGGTGCTGGGGCGCGTCCCCGGCCCGCACGGCCTCCGGTGTCTGCGCTGCGGCACCGCCGCCGGCGTGGGCCCTTCCGGGGCGGGGGGGCGGCTGCTGCTGTCACTCCGGTGGCTGGTGTGGCCGTATGCCAGCGCGCTGTGCTCCCACAGGCAGCAGTCTCTTTAAAATAATCTTCTTAGCCTAAAAGAGGATGCTATAAAATAATCTTAACGCGGATCCGGAATGTGTGTGGCTGAGGTGCTGATGCCTGGGCAGAACGGAGGTTTTGTGGGATGGTGAGGAATTTCACTTCAGGCGGCCGTGGCTGTGAGCGGCATCTGTCTCTAGTATCAAATGTTCAGGAGCTGAGCAGTTCACTGGGTCGTTCTGCAGCTGCTTTTATTTTAATTTGTGAAGGAACTGCCTGTCATTCTTTCCCATGAACTTCCCTGACGCAAATGAAGAAAATTCCCATGAAGCAAAACCTCTGGAGTGTGAGTTTAACTTCATTGGAGAGTACTTGGACAGTGATGACCTCGAGGTTGATTCTGCCCAGATCAGTATGCGTTTGGGGGATCTTGGTAGTCAGGAAGCCAGCCTAAATCTGGCAAGAGCTGTGCACTGCCACGTTAAATAATTTAGAATCAATTGTACCACAAAAAATGAGTCGAAGAGCAGAATTATGAGTGCTGTTGTCATGATTTAACCTCAGCCAGCAACTAAGCACCACACAGCTGCTTGCTTGCTCTCCTCTGGTGGGTTGGGGGAGAGACTCAGAAAGGTAATAGAAAACTTGTGAGCTGAAATAGAGTTTAATAGGTAAAGCAAGAGCCACACGTGCAGGCAAAGCAAAAGAAGGAATCCATTCACTGCTTTCCATGGGCAGGAAGGTGTTCAGCCATATTCAGCTCCATCATGTGTAAGACACTTGAAAAGACAAAAAACATCACTCCAAATGTCCCCCTCTCCTTTTCTCCCCCCGGCTTTATATGGCTGAGCACGATGTTATATGGTACAGAATATCCCTTTGGACAGTTGAGGTCAGCTGTCCTGGCTGTGCCCCCTCCCAGTTTCTTGCCGCCCCCAGCCTATTTGCTGGTGGGGTGGGATGAGGCACAGAAGAGGTCCTGACTCTGCCTAAGCACTGGCCAGCTACAGCTAAAACGTCCCTGAAGTAGCAACACTGTTTCCAGCACAAATCCAAACATAGTAGCCCCATACTAGCTACTATGAAGAGAACTAACTCTAGCCTGGCCAAACCCAGCACATCTGTAAATCACATCTGGGAGCTGCTGGAGAAATAACAGAGATACTATTCTTTATTCAACATTTTTTATTCTTCTTTAATTAACTTTAGTAGATGCAAATAAAGGGCTAGGATAGGACAGTGATAGATCACAGTATTATCAGGTGAAACTCCTCCAACTCTTAATGCTCTAACAATGAGATACAGGTATAAAATAATGATGCTTTCTTCAAAAAGACTGAAGTTACTGAGCCCTGAGGCCTTCTTGATCCTGAGAGGGAAAATAATTTTCCCCTGTTGAAGCATTTGATGTTCTGGCTTGTATTTGTAATTCAGTGTTAAAACAGGGTTGGACATTGCTGATGCTGCACATACTACACTTAATCCCATAAATCCTGCATTGAACTGGGTAATGTATGTTTGTCTAAATGTATAACTTATCCTGGCCTGAAGTCCCTCAAAATTGAAAAATAAAGATTGTATGGCAGTCTATTTTAGGTATTTTGTCCTAAGTTAAATTAATATAGAACTATTTTTAAAACACAGTCACAGGAATTTGCCTTAACCTGAAGTTGATTGTAGAAAGATCCTAAACCTAGAGTTAGGAATTTTACCAATACTTTGAAAACTTAGGCGGGTTCTTCCCCACCATTCACAAATAATCCTCCAGAACAGAGCCAACTAAGTCTTCAGAACAGATGGGAGTAAAGGAACCAGCAGAGGAAGAAAATGTGCTTTCTGGGTCAAGGAAAGTGAATCTGTTGGGGCGGTTGAATTCTACTTTTTGGTGTTCTGATCTTCCTTTTCTGTATGAAAAATGACCAAACTATTGTTTTTGTCTTTCCTTAAGGTGGTCAGCCCAGAAATGTGCAGCCTTTTAGTGATGAAGATGCTTCAATTGAAACTATGAGCCACTGCAGTGGCTTCAGTGATCCTGCTAGCTTCACTGAGGATGGTATATTCTTTCACTTGTATCTATTCATCTTTTTAAAAACATAAAACCTGAGTTGACTTAGGTGTTTAAGTACTAGACTGTAAGTAGCAGTAGCAAAATTATGACATCCTGGTAAACTGTGTGATTGTTAATCTAGTGGCTATTGTTTTTGTTTGGTAAGAATATATTCCTGGTTTCATGAGCCTCTCATGAAACTATTAGGCTTTTTTCTATTAAAATTATACAGTGCTAACTTTTGGAGACAATAAGAATTTTAAGGTCATTATAAGACATTGATTTTTATAACATATAGTTGAGGTGGTAAGAACTGCAGAAGAATTTGAGATGGAAAAAATCACATTTTTGCCTGTTTTGAACTGGATTTGTACTTTGTCTCCTCTACCATCTCTGCAACTTGGGCTGCTCTAATGTCATTTTTTTGGGAGTAGGGGACCTGAAAGCCTGCTACAGGGGGATAAGGCAGAGAACCTTCCCTATGAATACTTGTTACTCTTAACTGAACTGCTGTTGCAGAGGCATCTGAAGTGATGCCAGATAGGACAGGCTGCTTAGACAGAACTTGCTGCATCAGTAGTGAACACCCCAGTGTACTCCAGGGATAGAATGTAGTGGACTGGATGAAAATGTGTTGCTGACAGGATTGGCTGACGGGTGTCAGTTGTAGCAAGTTTATGTAAGATCTGATGAGTTCACTCGTTTGTTCTTGGCACATGTAAGAAGCAGGTGTAGAAACAGCTCAGATGTATGAATAGATGAGTTTTTGCTGAAGTATTTTAAGGGGCAGTTTGATGTAGTAGTCTTGACACCATTCTGTTGCTGTAATACTGAACAATTCTGTAGCTATTGTCTGTGTTAAACTGCTTTCTTATTAGTATTGGAAACATTAAGTGTTGGGTACTACTGTGACTGCTAATAAAATGCATATCAGGACTAAATTATTTCCTCTGGATTAGGGCCTGAAGTTGATGAAGAAGCCACTCAAGAAGACTTAGAATACAAATTGAAGGGATTTATTGATCTTACGTTGGATAAGAGGTATAGTATGCTTTGAAGAAATGCATTCATACACTGTGTACTAGCTTCCTCTGACATAATAAAGGAAATATGCATAAAACTTTTTTATATGTTTACTGAAATTACAGTGTTTTCATGCTGGGGAGGGACTGGCTTTTCTTCTGGATCTGAGCAGAACTTTTCCCCTCCATTGAGTTTTTGGATAAGTGAGAGTCAGACTTTCCTAATAGCTTGCAGTAAAATGGCTTTATTTCTAGTCTGGTGCACTGTTGTGAGCTCCATCTGCAATGAAAATTTCTCTGTCCTTGAAGAAGGAGAAAATTTGTTGCATTTCATACTGCATGGTACTTCTGTGGGTTACTTTTCTGTTGGGTGCAGGCAAATACAAACTACATATAAAAATAAAGGCTGAGCTTTAACTGGTATGTGCTGATTCCAAGAGGTCTTCCTTCTGTCTTCCAACAGTGCAAAGACAAGACAAGCAGCTCTTGAAAGTCTGAAAAGTGCTTTTTCTTCTAAAATACTATATGAATTTGTCATGGAAAGGAGAATGACACTAGCTGATAGCATTGAACGCTGCATAAAGAAAGGTAATTAATATGCTCGCTATTAGAAAGCAATAATCCCAATGAAATAGCTCACTGTTCAAAAGGAATTAAGACTGTGAGACTTCTCTAGTACTTTATAGAGTGCTTAATAATTTAGTTATGTTAATCTAACATTCCTTTTTTTACTTTAGATGTCATATTTTAACTGACGTAGAAAATTAACTGAAATGACATTCTGTATTGGTTTCTGAATTTCCATTTGCAAGTTTTCAGACTATTATCTTCAAAGGGTTAAAGGAAGGAGGCAGTGCACAAGGTGATTACTCATCATAATGTGTTAATCTCTAGGTAAGAGCGATGAACAGTGTGCAGCTGCCGGACTGGCATGTCTTCTGTGTGTGCAGATGGGGTCAGGAATTGAAAGTGAAGAGATTTTTAAGACCCTTGGTCCAGTTCTGAAGAAGATTGTCTGTGATGGAACAGCCAGTATCCAAGCCAGACAGGCTGTAAGTATAAAATGTTTATTTGCCAGACAAGGACAGAGTTTTGACCAGCTCACTGTTGTGTAATCCAGAACTAAAGGTTACTTCACTAGTGTAAACTCAGAGTATTGACATATGCTCTAAATGATGCATAGTACTTTTCACTGGCTTAAAAAGTTCTACCTAGAGGTTGAAGGTCACTTTCTTCTTCAAGCTAGAAACTACCTTGTCAAGTCTCTTAACTCACTATGTTGCAGTCTCTGTACTGCAGTTCTGAGTGCTGATGTTGAAGTCCTATATAAAAAAATGAAGGTGTTCCCCCTGACTTATGTATCCTTACTGTATTAACTTTAACTTCTTTAACAGCATTTAACAAGAGGAATGTTGCTTATGCAAATGTGTTTATATATGATAAAATTGCATATAGCAGATTTAGAACTACATATTTGATACATTCACACTACCAAAAGTATAAGTTTTTCGCCCAGTCATCTTGTCTATATGTCAGTGATATATTTTAAATACTGACTGAAGACAGTCTAAAGCTCTTACCAAGACTTTTTTTAAAAAAATCAGTTTTAACTAATATTCTCCAACTTGCCTTTATCATTGCATCACTGGCTGCTTCTCTGTTGTGCTCAAGCTGTGTTACAATAGATACTGTCAGCTGGAAGAAGAGTTAGTGTTGGTTCAACAGCAGCCATTTCTACAAACGCTATTAAAGCTTGTCCTGCTTAAGTGTAATTTTGAGTCTCCTCTTTGTAAGAGAAGATGGAGTAGAATATGGGGAACAGGGAACAGATATGTAGGACCTCACAGCAAAAACTGGAAAGTTCTAGGAAAAGCTCCTGAAGGTTCAGTGTTTTCATGACATTTAGTTGGAATAGATGGCAGAGGAGGGAAAATACTTCCTGTAGCTGTGAAGAAATATATGTCCATTACTGTTTAGCAGCATGATTTCTCCTAGTGAATCCTAGTGAGATTTAAAATAATTGGGTGAGAGGGGTGCTACATGTAGCTTTTTTGGAAGGGCTTTGTAAGCTATATTAAATAATACAGCATGAAAAGTGAAGGCTTGTGGGTAGTCTGTGTTGTAAAATGATCCTGACAGTGGATGGAATCTGAGAGCTAACTATTAGACAGTGGCTGAATTAAAAAGTGTCAAAGACTTGTAGTCTGTTAAGGTCTTAATCTCAAGTTTCCATTATTCCTGATGTTAAATTTCAAAGGTCAGAGTTGGAAGGTTTTTGTCAACAGTAACTTTAATGTAAAATACTGACTTTTTTCTGTTGTCTAGTGTGCAACCTGCTTAGGGATTTGCTGTTTCATCATCACTGATGACATTACGGTGAGGATAAATATTTTTTTAATATATAAATGGACATTATGAAAATGTGTGGATCTTAAGCCACTTCCGTTATCTTTTTTCCCCTGTTCAGGAGCTGCACTCTACTATGGAATGCCTGGAAAACATCTTCACAAAGGCCTATCAGCGAGACAGAGACACTAATGGTGTATCAAGTACCCATAACACTGTACTTCACATTAGCGCTCTTTTAGCCTGGACGCTGTTGTTGACTATTTGTCCAATGAATGAAGTGAAGAAGAAAATTGAAATGTGAGTATCTTTCTTGGAAAACAAAATTTGTAATGTCCAGTTTTATATGCAATGAAACAGTCTTCACAGAATTTACGTCTTAATGAAATGTGACTTATTCCTTAGGCACTTGCATAAACTTCCAAGTCTGCTGTCTTGTGATGATCTCAACATGAGAATAGCTGCTGGAGAAACACTAGCGCTTCTGTTTGAACTGGCACGTGAGACAGATGCTGTAAGTAGATGACTGCAGCTAAATTTTCTTGCATTGGGGATGATAACAAGGCATATTATTTACTGCGTTGTGTAGCACCCCAGATCTCAGCAAGTGGCAGGTAATTCACTGGGTTATGTTCTTTGTAGTGAGTCTGCCCCAGTCTAAGTGGGTATAGCAATGGTTGACAGCAATTTAATTATCATTTTTACACTGTTTTCCATATTAGTAAATAATGCATCAGACAGTACTGAGGAGCAACTAGAAATGTCGTGTGCAGGCTTTAAAATCTAAATCCAACACACTGTAGGTGTTGCTGATTGGAAAAAAACCCTATATAGATTCCAAGGTAAAACATTATTGTTTACTGTAGTGGGAACACTCATTAGATACTTTGGCAGATAAGTTCCAGTGATTCCTAACCTGCACGATTCTGCTTCCATAGCTAAAAATCTATCGTTTAGTAGAAACCATTTTGACCTGTAGTATTGTTTTTCCAGTATCCTTATTTAGGTACCTTGAGAAGAGTAACTAGTTACTGCGTGATGGTTTCACAGCATTTGTGACTATTTTAGTCAGTTGGTGACTAGTCAGTTTAGAAGGGGAGATTTTGAAAGGACTTGCACAGATATCAGTATTACTACATTTGGTGAGATTCCGTGGGGTTTGTTTTTGAGTTGGATTAGGTGCAAGCTTCTCAGTAGCACCTCATATACACCTAAACCTGTCTTTACATTCTTCAATATGCCTTATTAATTTTTGAGCTGTTTTTCTGACAGCACTGAAGGAAATAGTCTCCACTTACCCATGGCACAGTCTGCAAGAGTTACCTGAATGGATCCTAGCTTGATCAAGGCTGTTGTGCTTTGCCAGAACACTGTCTGAAGTTGAAAAGATAATTTCAATTCAGTCAGGATGCATCACACACTAACACTGCATAATCTGAAACAATACGCTGAGACTTATATACAATTGCAGACAGTAGGAATTCTTTCCTATGGAATTCAACTTTGAAAGAAAAAAAAAAGAACTTGATCCATTATTGGGTCGAACTGACTGCAAGTAACTAAAATCTTAAAATACATTAACAAGTAAGACTATATTTGCTAAAAAATCACTCCATTCCATTGAGGTAATGCCCCTTTAATCATTATTTGGATCCTTAACAATCAGCACAGATTAAAAATGATTGCCGTGTTTTACCTTTGACCAGTTTCTTGCAAAAAGCATCAAGTAAACAGCCCATTTAGTTGATGTGACAAAACATCCAGATTGGACACACCCCCCACCCCCCAAAAAAAAACCCAACCAAAAAAACCCCAACAAAAAACAACACAAGCAAAAACCCCTGCTTTTAAATAAGTTTACATACATTCTTACTAATCAAGGTAAACTACTTCAGAATTTGTAAATGGAGGGGAGAACATACTTCCTGCTAAAGGATGATACATTGAAGTTTACTTGGAGTGTTCTGTTGAGGATTTTTTTAAAACTGCTTTCTAATTTTTCACCCCATGCAAGACTTATGACTAAATATTCATACTGTCAGTCTAATGGTGTCTCCCCGTCCATCTCCAGCAGTGTGAATTCTGTGCTAATAGCCTGAAAGTTCCCTCAGCTCGTTGACCAGAGTGGCAGCCAGGTTCAGCTTATCAGTTAAGCATTTTGAGTCCCTTGGAATTGTGGAGCAAAACAGATTGACAGGTATATAGACACACTGAAGGAGCTGTACTGTTTCATGTGGCTCAGACTACCAGAACAGAGTTTGATAGTATCCTGCTTGGTAAACTGGATGCTGTGACTGTTCTTGCTAGTTTAAAGGTTGCAAATGGAAGTACAGGAAGTTAGTGCCATCTGTGTCTTCATTAAGTAACAAAGTAACAGTTTGTCTTAAATAACAAAGTAACAGTTTGTGTAGAGGTCTACCCAGAAGTCAGATCTATTTTCCTATTTGCATGGATCTTGAGGCCAGAAACTAAAAAAAAAAAAAAAAAAAAAAAAAACCACACCAAAACCAAAAAAAACCCCCAAACAAACAAAAAAACTATTCTTTTTTTCTGGGGTGGGGTGCATTAGGATTTTTTTTATGAAGATATGGAACTTCTAACAGAGAAACTAAGAGCTCTGGCTACTGATGGAAACAAGCACCGAGCCAAAGTAGATAAAAGAAAGCAGCGATCTGTCTTCAGAGATGTCCTACGAGCTGTTGAGGTGATTCTTTTCTTACTTTGAATGTCTGGATTGTTAACTGTGTAGTGTACAATTTAATGAAAAGGGCTTTTCTATTAAATAGAATTACTGTTTCAGTGAAAGCAACAGGAAAAAACTATTTCAAATGAGATTGGAAATTCCGATCACTTACACAAAATATAGCTGCTTTTTTAGGAGTGTAGGACAAAGTAAGTCAAACTTGGTTTATTTTGTTCCAAACTTGACTTTCATATTGAAGAATATTCTTTTTTCTTTAAAGAAGGCTAAGCATTGCATTTGTAAATACTAAATTCTTTTTATTTTATACCATGAGCAGATTTTTTTTTTCATAGCAAGCTTTGTAGGACATCTAAATTAGTGTCCTGAATTCTGTGCAATATTATTGTACTATCTCTTACTGAACTTCGGTCCATAATAAACAAAGAGCAAGTTAATAGTAAGATACATTTCCAAATGGAACCTCCGTTGGGGGCCAAAGAAATGTTTGTGTATGAGGAGGGGTGTCGTCCTAATTGTTGGGCGGTAATCTTCTGGTTTTCTGTATCCAGATTAAGAGAACAATACACAAAGCAGGACTAAAAATACCTGGTTAGTGACATAACTTCTGAGTAAAGCCTCTAAGGCAAATGTTAAACTTCTTTAACATTGTCACTTTAAATACATTGTTATCTTGTACCTCTCAAACTAGATTATTTATTTGTTGGATAATTTTTATGTTGCTGTGCGGGTAAGACGAACTAAATATTAGTTGACATTCAGAACAGTTAAACATCTAGGAAACAGGAGAAGACTTTGAAGTGATTTGAAGTCACCTTTACAATTCTGCCTGTAGAAGAATCTGAGTCCTTAGTAGCATTTGTTACGTTCCATTGTCACATATGTAGCTTGCTGCACTTGAAAGGTGAGAGGACTAAATGAAGCTTACAAACTGATTTATAGGTGACTCCTGCACTCAGAACTGTTTTTTCTGGAGATAAGTCCAATTCTTAAAGTAATTTTAAAGATGAAAGTTAAGTGTTCTTTTTTTTAAAATGCTTTCTGACTTGAAGAATGTCAGCTTCAAGTCTCATATGAGATTTAACTTCAGGTGTGCATCAGTTTATGAACAAATCTTCAGTGTATGCATATTATATCATTTGTAAGGTTTTGGTGGGCCAAATTTATTAATGAAAATAAAGTTCATTGATATATATAAAATTCCTAATACAAAAGACTTTGAATTAAAATCATATTTGTTGTTTCCTTTAATTTTGGATAGGAACGTGACTTTCCTACAGAGATGGTAAAGTTTGGACCTGAGCGCATGTATATTGACTGCTGGGTTAAGAAACAAACTTATGATACCTTCAAGGAGATTCTGGGGTCGGGGATGCAATATCATTTGCAGGTGAGCTGCTGTTTGGTACATGCTCAGACTGTTGTTGCCCATCTGGCTTCTTCATAGTAATTCAGTCTGAATTATAAAATCATGAGTAGAACTTGGTAGAATGATGGGCTTTGCATTAGAAGGGTTAAAAGACAGCACTTGCAAAATGAACTACAGTGGGTTGGAACTGTTGGGGTGAGCTCCTTCGGAGCTGTAGCCTGAGTATACTGGCTTATTAATTAGAAGACTTCTCCAAGAAGTAGGAGATTCAAGCTGAATTATCTTAGCTTCAGGGTTTTTTCCTGAATCCTTATGCTGTCTTTCAGCAGAGTAGTGTAGCCATCTGGCTGCAATAAAGCTATAAACCCTTCCTATTCAAGCCTGTAAAAAGGTATGCAAAGTTTTAGTCAAAAATTATGAACACAACTTGCAGCTCGATGATGACAGCATTCTAGAAGTGAAGGGTTGAGTCCTCATCTCTGTCGTAGGAACTGCTGTTCACTAGTCATCTGTTTAGATATGAAGCAGAAGCAGGAATTGTAGCATAGGAGCATGTGCTTCCAAATTGCTATAATAATCATGGTGTTAAAATCTTCAGTCCAGTGTCAATTGTATTTTTATATGACTGAGGGAGCCCAGGCATATGTAGCATTTTTTCAGATTTTCCAATATACGGTCAGATGCTTTAAAATTGTGTTGTGAAACCATATGGGTCTGTTTCCGGCTGCCTGATCTTGTCTAGAGGATGTAACAGAACAGTGTCTAATTGGTTGGGACAAAAAAAAAATATGAAGGTCATGGGGAAGCTGTCTCTTTCTTCTCAGGAGGACATTTTTAGTTCTTAGCCTTACTCTGGTCAAAGGAGGAAGCATTCCCTGGCTTAATTGCATAAGAAGATCTAAGATTTATGTCTTAATTGCTGCTGTTTCTTACTGGAGATTTAATAATCAGGAGAAGAAACTGATCATTTGGTGTGTTTCTTGTTTAGTCAAATGACTTTCTCCGGAATGTTTTTGAGCTTGGTCCACCAGTAATGCTAGATGCTGCAACTCTTAAAACAATGAAGATATCTCGGTTTGAAAGGGTATGTTACTGTATTTTCTTTACTTTACACACTAATATATTTCTCCTGAATTTAATAGTATTCCAAACACCCACTTGACAAGCCATCATCTTTAAACTTGTCACTTTAATTCTAACAGTGCCCCATATTCATCTGAATGAAACCAAACCTTGCTTGTATGTGTTTTGGAAAATCTAAAATAAGAGCTCAACTAGGCACATGTCTGCTACTGCTTTTCTCCCAAGGGGGTCTGAAGGTTGACTTGATTGCTGATTGGTACTTAGTTCATGCTCCATACGTGTGAAACTTTGGGCTCTTACAAGAACTGTAGGTTTTGGGGTAGGGACCTATAGGAAACCATAGAAACTGAGTCTTTTTATAAAGACAGTATCCCGAACTCCCTAGTTGAAAATTGACACGAGGGGGGTGACTTTGTTCTGTTGGCTGTGAACGTACTTATCCTGTGTACAAACAGTTTGTGGAATGGTGTTACCAAGTTTAATCTGGGGGCAAACTTAATCTGCATTGTGTCTGTATGATGTTTAAGATAGACTGGCTTCCAGAATTGCTTCTAGCTCAGCCTTTCTTATACAGTCCAAGTTTCTTTTAAATGTATACATAATAAAATGAATCATTGTTTTGGTGCAAATATATACTATTAATTTAAGAACGTCTACCAATTTACTTCATGGATTAATAAAAAAGATACTTTCAGCTGTTTCTTAACATAAAAGTTTCTAAAGGACATAACCCTTGTGAACATCTGTGATTAATTTTTCTTTTTCTTTTGTAGCACTTGTACAACTCTGCAGCATTCAAGGCCCGGACAAAGGCTAGAAGTAAATGTCGTGACAAAAGAGCAGACGTGGGGGAATTTTTCTAGATCTCTTCCATGGGGTTCAATTTCCATATTTAAAATAGTTTTGTAACCTTTAAATGTATTTTTAAATTTCTGTAGTCACAGCTTGCACTTACGCACTGGGATGTTGTATAAAATCTGTAAATATAATGCATGTTGTTGCTTAGTTGTGTATACACTGTATATAGATCCATAGAAGATTGGGTGCGGGGATACATTATAGCGCTTGCATTAGGTGCAACTTGCTCAAAGGCTGAATACATTGTAACTGAACTGTTAAATGGGGTGGGTCACTAGTCAAATGCCATGTGTAAGATTGGATTCCTCACTTTATATAAAGGTAAATTAAATTAATTCATTGACCGAGTGTTTTGGTAAGAATATGCTAATATGAAGAGATGAACTTGTTTATGTGAAGTTATTTTAGTAATTTTTTAAACTTTTCAATGGCAGATGGACAAAAATTTCTACCTAGTCTGACTTTAACCTGAAGGAGATTATAAAGTTCAATTACCTTCACTTACAGTGAAGTAGTGAATGACAAATACTCGCCTCAGTGTAAGATAAAAACAAGCTTCTCATGGTCTGAAATCGGGTGTTTAATTTTTGGAATAAAGATGTTTCTCACTGCTTGCTCTCTGTGTAAAAGTGATTACTACATGAATGGAAAGCTGGAATGCTAGTAAAACCTACAGGCTGGAACAGATGGGTTTGTGTATTTGCCCATTCAGACGTGGGGTTGGGGTAGTCTTGATGATTTAGTAGATGCAATGTGAAACTCTACCTGGCTGTGTTTTGAAGGTATATCTTCTTTATGTATGGTCTGCACAACAGCCTACTGTTGATTTGTAATCATGTGTATCATGGTCAAAATATTCTGGTACCGCAAAACACCTTGTCCCTTATCTTCGAGGAGCCGTTCCAGCTGCCCTGTTTTGGTCATGTTGAAAACGACTCCTCTACCCTCAGTTTCTGGCTCTAGAGGACTGACAGTGCCAGTAACTGAGAACTGTTTGTCTTAAGGAAGGTGCGGTGTGGGAGGGTTATGTAATAAAGACACTAAAACATAGGTAGCTGGAGTTTCTGAACCAGAAGATCTATAAATACAAGCACTTCTTAGAATAAACATCCTTAAAACTGCAGGTCGAGTTATTAGCAAAGGAAGTAAACCTTACACCCCCATTAAAAACCACCCCCACGCCCTGAAAACTACTGCTTGCTCTGATAAGGAAAGTCTGGTTTCGTGGTGGTTGTTTTTTGGTTGGGGTTTGTTTGTGGTTTTTTTTTAGTTTCAGATTATAGCAGAACCTGTTCCAGAAAATCCATATGTGCTTATCTATTTTGTACCTTTGAACTTTTTTTTTTCTCAAACAATTTTCTAAGAACTTGTTTGGCTTATGAAACTTAGACTTCAACAGGGCCTTCAACTGAAATTTGTGCTATAATTTACATGTTTGGTCAGTGTTTGTCACACAAATGAAGAAGAAACTTCTGATCCTAGAACTAGGTGAAGTTGTCTGCCTGTGTTTGCCCAGCCCTGGATTATACCCGCTTTGAGTTAAACCGTTCCCTCAAGACTGCTGGTCTGTCTCTCAGCTCCTGGGTAGTCACTTTTGGTGTGCTTTGCTAGTGTAAAGGGCTTTTGATGGCTTCCTGTTCTGCCAGTTTTATGCCAAATGGCTTTCTACAGCACCTCCTGGCTGGTGGTGCCCTTTCCCCTGTTACACTGCAGCTGCCAACCACACAGACGAGGACGGCTTCCAAGGCTGTTTGAGGGGGAGGTGGGGTGGGCTGTCCTGCGGCCCTGCAGAGGTCTGATGGGTTTGTAGACCTTTTCAAGCTTACAGCTGGAGAGGGCTGGGTGTTGGGAATCTTTTGGGGATGGAGGTGAGATTCTTTTTCTGGTTTGCATATCTTTGTTTGGAGGGAGGACTTTCAGGAGAGACCCCTGTGGAAAGGGAGCAAGCTTGTGACGTCTGCATTACTGGCCCAGCTGCTCAGACTGGGCAGCAGCAGAGCTTGTCAGCTTGGGGTGGGAACTATGAGTCAGAAGATGTATTCTCTCTGTTGTTTCCTGAAAGACAAATACATTTAATGCCAGTTTGAAGGGGTTGAAAATTTTAGACATAGAATGGCTTCAGAAAGGATTTGTTGTTCTAAGCTGTGGTCCCTTCGTGTAAGTGTCAGCTGCCTGTCGTTACAGTGTGCTGTAGCGTTATGTTCTGCCAGATCAGCAAGAAAAAAAAATAGTTATCAAAAGAACTATATGTGAAGGAGCAATTACCAGTACTCACAAACATTTCCTCAGAATTTATTCTTTGAACAACTAAGGATGCCGTACAAATTAGCCCATCCCATAATACTGTCCTGCTTGAATTTGTAAGGTGTGTGTGGGAGGAGGAAAATACCCTGGTTTTTCTAGTCTATGCCCTTGAAGTATCCATGACCGTAATACTGTAGATATGACTCTTCTGCATAGCAAACTGGTTACTCATAGCTACAGTGTTGTAGAGATGACTCTTCTGCATAGCAGATGAGTTTTAAAAAGCCATCATAAACCAAAAGGTTAGTGAAATATTGATCATCAGTAACAAACCTCCTCATTCTTCATGATAGGGTATTATCATAACAATTCCAGTGTAATAAAAAGGAGCTGTATATGTGCCAATTTCTTTTTAAACAGTTCAATATTGTGAAGCCAGTATACTAAGCCAAGATGAACTCTAAATATAGATTGAAAGAGGCAGTCTGTTTCATAGCTGCCTTCATGGGTCCTGCAAGAGTTGACAGGTTCCTATGGGTCTAAAAGTAGAGAGAGGAACAGCAGAACAAGATTTCTCCGGGTGATTTTCACTGGCTGATTTCTTCCATTCTGGCACATTACCTGAACATAGTTTTGTTGTAAGTAACATTTCATTCTCCCAGTTTTTAATTCCTTTTAGACTTGATTTCCTTTTTCCTGTGAAGAATTTTTAGTGTGTTCTCATTCTAAGTTCTAGTTTTACCATGAAAGCTTAAGAAGAAATTTAAAAGTTGAGTGAGGAAAAATGACTTTAAGCAAGGTTAAAGTACAAGATAGAGCAAGTTCAAAACCCCCAATGTTTAGATTAGTTTGTTGGGACAATAATCAATGACTGCTTTTTGGCCAGTGACACTGATGTCTGTATCCTCTCTGCTTTGTTTGGCATGTCAGTGGAATCAAACAAATTTAATATAGCCTTTGTTGAATTAACGGTGGTTATCTTCGTTGCAGTTACATGCACAGTGGGGAAATCGTTTTAAGTAATTAATGATGACTGCAGAAACATATAATTTATAATATTAATGAACCAAAGGTACTCACATTTATTACAGCTCAAGTTGTTAAGAATAGCCTTCCCTGAAGTTTCACGGAGGTACTAATCAAAATACCCAAGAGAAACTACTGCTATTAGGAAGCTAAAAATAACCAAAAGCCTCTGTGCATGAGGCGGTAACTTCTAGCGCGCCGTTGTTGAAATGCAGGGCTCTGTCATGACTGTGGCTGACCACAATGTGCTTGTGTGGAGAGAGCAGAGCGGCGCTGGTGGGGATGCAGCTAGCAGATGTGCTGCTGGCACCACGGGCATGCTATAGGGGAAGGGCAGTGGACACAGCCGTCCGTCCTGACATTATTGCTGCACGCCTAAAAATCATACACTAGGTAAGCATAACCACAACTATGCCAGCTGTTCTACCTTATCTTTGTGCCTTGCAGCAACAATTCTGAACAGAGGAAAAAATAAGCTGTAATCTTTCCTTATACCCTATTAAACTGTACATGTAGGCCTGTCAACCTCCACTACCAGGAGAACGAGCCCCATTGTCAGGAGCAATTTAAGCACTTGGTCTTCAAACTTACTGAGGCTCAGTGAATGTTTATTTGGCTGTGTGCTCAAATTTGGGGGAATTATGACAATCTTCTGCATTTGGTTTGATGACGGAAGGAGTGGGTCTTTTCTGTAAACACTCAGGGCTATATTCCTCAGACTTTAGGTTTTTAATTTATGTGATATGTTAGGAATCTGGCCACACTGCGTTCTCTATTACTTGGAGAGGGAAGGAGGGCTCAGAGGCACATCAAGAGGGCTGTTCAAGCCATCGAGGATGCAGAAACCACCCTTAGGTGCTTAACACCCTCCATCAACAGGAGATTTGCATCCCACGAAGTGCTGAGTTACGTTTGGCAGGTAAAACTGAACTTTGATAAAGTACAAAATGGGTAAGATGTATTCAACTCCAAGTCTCAACTAGTCTCTGTGAGCTCCCTCCTCACATTCACTAGCAAGGGAAAGGTACATTTAGACTGTGAATGTAAGGTCAAAAAGATTTATCTTAGAATAAGAGGAATACTACCTGGAGGTACGTATATTTCTTCAATAATTACAGAGGGAGTTTTCAGTGAGCAGTGTAGCTGAAGATGCCTAGTTAGATCATCTGCATGTCCTTATGGCTAGAACTGTATTTTGTTTCTAGAAGATGTTTTCGGAGTCAGGCAGGGTAGCATAAAGAAAACCAAGACTGTTAAGAAATAATGTGCAATTCATAGAGGAGCCTGCTTAGGTATTGCTTCTTTTCTATATATAATCTTCCTTCCTAACTGTATTTACACAAACAATCATTCAATAGTTCATGCACCCAGACTCTGCAGAGAAGCTGTTTTTGCTGACTGAGCCCCATCCAGTACTTTTTTCAAAGGAAGAAGTATTAGTCTGAAGAAAAGACTTTGTCATCAGCTTTAATTTGTCCAGAACTAGCATCTATATGGAGTAGAACCACATCAGAAGACTGTTTTTTGCTCCATTTTCCACAAATAATAACTTCACAGTGGTATTTTAAGATGTATAAGCAGACCCATATTCTTACCACTTATCTCCTACATCTGTACCTGCTTTCTCTGTCTTATCTCTGAATTATTTGATGCTGAAAGCAGAGGATCTGAGTGCCATCCTTCCTGGCAGTGCCAGTGAAGGTTTGGCTGTCACTGTGATCAGGATATCACCCTACATCTTACCAAGTATGCACCAAACCAGAAGGGTTATACAACTAAATAACTAACATTCACATCAATGCTGGAGCCAGTCAAACAGATTTTTCCCATTCTCCACACACCTACATATGTATACACAATGTAGAAATGAAATCTTGTACTCATCAAAGATCTCCAAAAATAAACAAGTGCTATGTGCTGAGCTGCCCTTGCCTTCAAGGGCTAATAAGTGTGCTGGTCCTTTAAATGCCTGTATTTTAAGGGCTGTTAAGGCTGCTCAGCGTTTCCTTAGAACAGGAAGCCAACTGTTACCAGTTATTTCCCATATACATGTTTTAATATACCTTTTTAATTATTATTTATTTTAGATACAATGGAGAGGCCTTCCTTGGAAATTAACCTGCCTGATGCTCATGAAGAAGGAAAACTTTATGTAGTTGATTCCTTAAACAACCTAAACAAACTAAATGTTTGTCCAGATGGGTCCCAACATGTGCCAGGTATGTATGATAGCTGATGCTCTGTGGGTTTCTATACATAGATTAGGCCATCAAAAAAGAATTATGTATAACATTTGAAAAGGCTGCCCATATTGTGTATCACTGATGTCAACAGCCCAATAGGTCAATATATGTATGTGTAAAACTCTGTAATGAAAAATATAAGAAAAAGTTTGAAAATGGCATAATTTAGACAGATCAGCTTAATAGTTTAGCTGCTCCTGCTGAGTATTTCAGTTATTAGGTTCTTAAAAATCCTTGCATTTGGCTAGGGATTCACTGTCAAGCCTGAGCTTATCTTCAATTTCCATTGGGATTCATGAGGTGATTCCATGCAGGATAATGTCTCTACTAATGCTCAACATACACCTACTACATAAATAGCACCGTAACTCTTCACAAGCACTAAAATTCACATGTAGTAATAGAAACACCAGAGAATTTATATTCGTTCTTTTAAGACACATCTCCTAAGGACTCAAACCAGTTATCTGAAATGTCCCATGAGACTTTTAAGCATTTTAATTCCCAGACTCTCTTTACTTTCACCTTCAGATATGGGCTCTCACACTTCTACTGGTTTTATATGGCTTTTATCTTTGATTTCTCATGGCAACCAAAAATATTTTCACGCAGTGACAGCTACAGTATATTTGAGTTCTTTGTGACATGAAAACATCTTAACACCTGGAGTTCTTCAGCAGCATTCCACATAACAATATTTGAATCTGCTTTTATTTCCCTTACTGTAATGGCAAATTTGACTGAGAAAAACTATAGAACAACAGCTACGTTTAAATGAGTTTCAGATGGCCACAATTTGATCATTCTACTTCTACTTATAGGACTTACATGTCTTTCCATTACTTCTGTTTTTGAGTCCTCTAACTTCTTCTAATGCAACTAACTAGAGTGGTGCTGGTTTCTGTATTTAACACAAAGATGATAGACATAAGCTACTTAACTTTCATATGCAGATCATCTTGGTATTGTCACTTCTGGGATAAATCAGTTTTAATGTCAAAGAAACCCTTTGCAGTGTGACTGTCTTGCTTTCTTTTGTAATTTTTATCAGACAGTATTTTTTACTTTCCAGGTAAATATAGAGGGTTCTGTGGAATCATATATTGTTCTGTGGAATAATCATGGGCATGCTTTTCCTCACACTTCAGCAGTAAATGAAGGTAGCCTAATACATACTTTATGCATCAATTTGTAAAGTGCTTTGGCTCCTTCTAGGTTTATTTTTTTTAAAATACTTTTTAGAAAAAAAACACTTGGGAGATTTTGTGGATATATTACCCCATCAGTTAAATACATGAAAAAAAATTTTCACAGTCCTTAGCTGCCTTATTCAGCAGCATAAAATTCCCTTGCCAGAAAATCAGTGAAATCTGTGGGGTATTTTTCAGTTTCTGATAAATACTAAAATATTGTGAACAATCTATTTTTAGTATAGCAGATGCCCAATCTGGTTTAAAACCAGGGTTTCAGGAGTGTTGCAGTAGACAGCAATCCTTTTGTTCAGTAGCTTAATGTGACCTGGCATAATCACACTAGCAATCATGTTAAAAGTGATTTAAAATGTATATACCTTTTGATTGCCTTGGTAGCAGACATGCAGTAATTTCTTTATGTTTTAGATCAGAAAATGGTCCCGCTGTTTGCAGTTTGGCAAGAATGTGTGCTCACTGATTCCTCACAACACCACAGTCTGGCATATTCAGCCAGCTGAAATAGTAAGAAGCATTCATTATGCAGAGCAAGCACAAACCACTTTTGAGACCTCTACTGATAGCTTAGTATGCTTGAGAGACGGCAGTAGCAGGCCCTCCCCATCCTTATTATTCTGATTGGAAATCAGTATTGGTGCAGGCACTTAGAATATGATGCATTTGTTATGAATGCTAAGGGAATAAAAATAAAAACCCAAACCCCAAATATTAAAAGATTTCAACTTACCCGCAGGCAGGAGCTTGCTAAACGCAATAAAGAAAAGCTGAGACATTCCCAGAGATCTCCTACTAGTTCAGTGAATTGCTCAGCCCCAGGTTGGCTCATTATTAAATGCTGTAATGGCATATGCTGCCTTCCCTCAGCTTTATCCCTGCAGGCTCAGTTTCAAAGACCTCTGAGATTTCTACCAGCTAAACCAAGAACATGATCTAGAAGTATATTTTTCACAGATGCACATGCAACTCTTCCTTTCAGAATGGCAAGCCAGCAATTACAGGAGAAGAAATTGCAGTAATTTGCCTGTAATTTTAGGATGTATGAGACTGACACCAAAATAAAATTACATTAGCTCCCTGGTCCCCCAAAAACATAAAATAAAGCCAAACCTTAGTAAGTAGTTATAGTAGGGCACAAAACTTGGCATTAAGCAAATCTGGCTCAACTATAAATTTCTTTTATGTTCACATGAATTTCCTCACGGTGTTCATTTGACTTTGCCTGTTATCTTTAGGGCTTATTGCCACCTCTCATTTGATTGCAACTCTTTCTATGAAACTACTGATTTTCCCGATATGCAACAAATTCTTCAAAAAGCAATAAACTGGCTTGCTGTGCTGATTCAAAGGCAGCATAGCAACTACTTGTCCTTTTCTCCCCCTCATTTTTCATGTGCTTGAAGGACAACATACGTAGTCCATGTGAGAATCTGTTCCGTTTTTGACAGTTTGGAAGGATATGTACCTCATTCTTTACTGGAATTAAACCAACAAAACTTGAAGAAGAATAAAAATATTGAAGCCATTTGTTTTAAGATAAGAAGTCAAGACTTACATGCATACTATCCAGCATCAGGAGCTTAAATGAGATGCTTGATTTGGGAAATTAATCATCCCAGGGATACTCTCTGGTCAAACAGAAAAAGAAGCAGATCTAGAGGATGAACGAGTAGGATGAATCTGTACCTAGGTTTTCAGTATTAATTATTCTCTCTTCTCTTTTGAAAAGTTTGAGTCCATTCAGGCCCTTAGAAAGCCTTTTCATGAAAACTTCATTGCAACCTTTGTATATGTAAAACTGAGCTGTAAAACAGGTCAACTTCAAGAAAACAGTGTATTTCAACAACAGAAATATTTTTGTTGAATCCAACATCTATAGCAGATGTATTTGGTTTTATACTTCCAAATTCAAGCTGATCTCATAAAGTTGGTTTCTTCCCTTCTCATGCAGTATCACAGGAAATAAAATCTGTTGGCCAAAATGACAATGTATTCTGCATCGTGTCATGAAGTCAGAAGTATTTTGTCATGTTTATCCTAACCAACCTTAACAAACTTTGTCACCAAATGATTTGTCATCTCATAACAGATGAGGAAGAGAACACTGGTGATACTGGAGAAAACATGGCAGGGAGCAACGTAAGAAACCAGTGTCTGTTCTTCATCGTCTTCATTCTTTCTCTGATCGTCAGTTTGGCACTTGTTTCATTCGTAATATTCTTAATAAGTAAGTAAACCAAAGAGTGCTTCATAAAAATGTAAGGCCAATTGGAAGAAGAACTTTGCTGAAATGTATCATGCTGCCCTATAGCATGCTACTGCTGGAATTGCATGGTCAAAGGCTTTGGCTGGTTATGGACAGTGGGTGTTGGTCCTGGGTGCAAAATCACAGGCCTCTACTCTCTGAGCTAAAAGGCACAATTTTGTTCTTACTGCAAAGATTTTATAAGGTTCAACAGCTGTAAAGAATTTTGCTCAGCAGGATTATACTGTGTATAATATTGCTAAAAATGCTGAGTGGAAATTAAATTAAATTTAAACATGACTGTATGGCAGTGAGATACTTTGAAAACATGCTTTCCATTCCTTTCCAGATAGAACTCACTACTGGTGTCATTCCACTGAAAATGGAATTACAGCCAGGCTAACACTTAAATCAGGCTACCTGAAAAAAGACCTGAAGGTTGCCAGCTATGTACTGACTGGAAATTGGTTTGGAACTAAGAATATCTCAGACATAAGAAAGAAAAAATTAGAAAGATATACCACACTTGGCACATAGCATTGAGCCTGTAGACATAATTACTGTTCTGCTTTGGCTGGACTTGTGGGGTTGGCTTGGCTAAACACGTGGCTACAGGTGACCTTGGTTTACGGAGTCCTTGTGAACTTGGGGTTTTCTGGGCTAATGGTATTGAGCAGAGTATGAGGTGCATTATTTTAACTTAAAAGTCCTTTTTTAATTAATTGGGATCCATGCAAAATCAAGATTTCTTTTATCCTGTAGTAGGGAATTTGCTGGAGCATAGGAAAAATCCTCATTTTTCTTTATGAACAGGAAATCCTAGCTCTTGACTGAATTTGCTCACAAGCGCTCAGAGAATAGAATATCAGACACGTAAAGAGCACAAAGGAAATTTTAAAGTGGAATGATGGTAAAACCCTAATTAAAATACCTCATACTTGAATTCCAGATTTATTTAACAGGTTGCTGCTAAAACTAGAAAAAAAGAGTATTTTTTTCTGGTACAGAAAAACGAGTAATGTGCCTCTCTAGTAGAAAAATGTTAAAGTGATAGTGAAAAGGCTACTTACAGGGATTAAAGGAATTTGCTTGGGCTCGGGTTGGTGGCGGCCTGTGGTCTTTGAAACTGATTTCCAGCAGTGTTTCAGATGATGTCACAATTCAAAGAGACAGAGTCTTTTAACACTGGCACCATTGGACTTAGGCTTCAAAACGCATAGGTAAATTTTGTTAACTTCAGAAGGCCAAAATAAAAATAGCTCCAGTGTCCATGATGGATACTGCATATTGCTCCGGAGGAAACTGGCCTCCAAATGCCAATATTTGCAAGAATTTTCCTTTAATCTAAATGCTTTAGGGATTCCAGTGATGTGACTGTAGTCTGCTGTGTGTTTAAGTAATTGTACTTTCAGAAAAATACAGATGCATACTGCCCACAAATAGTATCTTGGAGCCCCTAAATAAAACATTTTCCTGTGGACACTAATGGAATGATACACTCCTGAAGACTGCAAAATTTGTCTGAGCTGTATTTGATTTTATTACACTGCACTAAACTGAATAAAACAGAAAATAAGCAATTAAAGAAAGTAGTGATCAGGTAACTCCACCAGATGCATAACTTCTCATGAGGTTCTGCAGTTGGTTTCCTCTTCAATATTTTTACTTGTCATAATTCCCTACAAACTCCCAGAGGAATGCAAGAGAGGGTAGTGATGCTCTTGACTTAAATACTGCCAATTTAATGTGGTACATTTTCCTTTTCAAGTTCAAACTAGGAACAAGATGGACCAAATATCAAGCAGACTAATATCTGAAAAGAAGAACATAGAAGAGCTTAAGAAAATGAACAAGATGATATTAAAGCATCTAAATCAATCACAAATTAAGGAAAAGGGGAGATATCTCTTCACACAGTCTCCTGATCTTCATGATTACCTCTTTACCCATGCTGAGCTGAAAGTCCCTGGAGAATAGATCGCTGGAATTAAATTCAGCATATTTATGTACTCAGATGGCACACAGGTTACTTAAACATTCTGACATGGCCACAGGAGCACTGGAAAACCCAGCTGAATTAAAAGTATTAGAAAATAGATTTTATCCTGTTTTGTGTGCATATAGAATTTTAAAACTATGCCCATACAATTTACGATAATGCATTGTCAACTATTTTTAGGCAAGAGTTCCAGGTTCTCTGTGCACTGTAAATTGCAGGGCTAAGGGCTCAGTTTTGGTTTAAACCAGGGGTCCTCAAACTACGGCCCACGGGCCGGGTACGGCCCCCCAGGGTCCTCAATCTGGCCCCCGGTATTTACAGACACCCCCGCCGGGGGCTGGGGGGAAACCAAGCAGCCGCAGGTGACTGCCTGCCACTGCATCCGCGCGCCGGCCCCCTGGTTAAAAAGTTTGAGGACCCCTACTCTAAATGTAAGTAAATGATCACAGAAAACAGTGATTTCAATTCCCATGATTCCAGCCCGACCTTGTGCACTTAGTCACTCTCCTGTTTCTTTGGAACAAGTTTTGTGTTTGCTTCTGTATTATTTGTATTTAAGGATAACTTCAGATTCCGTAACTTATAAATAAATCCAGTTCTGCCATGGAGTTTGTGGTTTTCCAAACAGATTGACTTACTACTCCTGTTGTGAAAAAAGAAACTTGAATAAAAACAAATCCTTTCATAACATGCTATATTCAGCCCAAATTTGGATTGACTGAAAGCTGGGTGCCATATTGTCTTACATGGGAAATGGGTTTAGAGAACTCAGTCAGGAAATACCCATCTCATAGTAATGCTGGTACACTGCTGGCAGTTTTGGGGTGAAGGCCAAGTGGTGTGGGGAAAATACTACATGTTCTTCTAGTCTTCCCTGTAGTTGCTGCTGGCCACTATTGGAGAAGGTCCAGGTGAAATCTGGTCTGAATCTTCATGTTTTTAAAATGGAGCAGTACCTCACAGCATGAAAGCAGGAGTCGACGCTTTCTCACTCTGACTTTACACACTTGTGGACTTGTGGAGACCAACACTCAAAAGTGTGATCACAAAAAGGACTGCTGAGTAGCTTTGTCATTTTAGTATTCAGAACCTTCTACTGGTACATACTTTAAGAAGCCACCTCCAATATAAGTACAGTGATTACTCCTATCACAGCAGTGCAAAGGCAGCTGACACTGTGGAGTATGTCCAACATCTTGTCTTACTTTGAGTTTTCTTTCTCATCCAATGCTTTCTTATCTCTTCTGGACAATTTTGCAAAAAAAAAGTCACCAAAGCCAACAACTTGCATTGCAGTCTCCTTTTCCAGAATGAATAATAGTCCTTTCTGTGATGACTACTTCATTGTCTATAACAGAGTGAAGAACTAGGTCCAAGAATCTTTCTTGGTATCACTCTACTAGGATTTGCCTGCCAATTCTAACCCTGCTATTAGGAGTGTTTTGCTTTACACCTATGTTTTACATCATCTTCTTTCTATTTCTTGATTTTTCTTTTCCTAATGTGTTACTGTCATTCACATGAAAGCAGTCAGGTTTGGTCTTCAAGAGTTTATTACTCCTGCTGTTAGTTCCCAGCTGCAGCTGTAATTACCTCCTCTGAACATCACAGGTAGTTGTTACAAAGATTACTTTAATATAGCTAACTGAGAATGACAGAAGTAAGTGTAGGTATAAATTGTAAGGGAAAAGAAGTGGAAGCCCAACCCAAATATCTTTCTGTAAATGCCATTAAATGATGAAAGAAAAAGTATCATAAGACTTGCATTGTTTCTCTGGTTTTCTCCAAGCTGTCACCTGCTCTTTAGTGACAGTATTAAGCTCTCATCTCTCCCACTCATCTTGTAGTTACTGTAACTGCTTTCAAGCTCCTGTCTTGCACTGACACACATCCATACTTGTTAGCCAGGGAGCAGCAACTCTTTTATTTTGTACTTGGTGCATCTTATGGATTTGTCACATCCCTCATTGCAACTGCAGCTATTAGAACACGTCTGTGTTCTTGTTAACCCAAAACCACCAGACTGTATCTATGTGAAACTACACATGGAGAGACTATACAGTAATAGAGGGTCAGCTACTGTGCGCATTTGTTTGCCTTCCTTGGGGTCATGTTACCATGAGAACATCAGCCTGTGCTCAGTCTTCTGCTCCTCTAGAAGGAAACAGCCCAATATTTACAAGCTGCACCTAAGAACTGAGGACAACACATTCTTTATGGAGGCCTGTCTATGAACCACTCAGAGGTTAGGTAAATCCAGACAGTGGGCATCTTCAGCAGAAAATGATGCACAGGCAGTAAAGAGGGATTTTGGGAGGCAATCAGATCCATCCCTTTGCCTGACAGCAGCATCAGATTTACTTACACTACTCCTGACAGATGCTTGTCCATTCGTATCGTAAAGTATTGAAATGATGGAGCTTCCACAAGTCTCCTTTTCTAGTGCTTAACTAGCCACATGGTTATTTTTTTCCCCAAAGTCTAACTAAAATTTTTCTTGCTGAAATTTAAGCCCATTATTACCTATCTATTGCATGTGAATATGAAAATTAGTTACCTTCCAATTTTTCAGTTATTTTATATTAGACTAACCCTGCAAGGCAATTTTACTCTCAAGAAAACTTTTTTACCCACTGAGATACTTGGAATTTTAATACAACATTTATTCTTAAACTCTAGTAATGAATTCAGTTCATGTGTTTTGTTCACTGCTAACAATACAAAGTTAAACATGTGTAAAAAACCAGTAATGATGTGCGTACTCTGAAACTGGGAAGAGAAGAGAAAATTCCAGGAGTGGCAAAAGGATTGTCACAAGTTTTGTTAGACCACGTGCTCTTGAAGGTAATGTGCTGTGTGCTGCACACAATCCAAACTGTTCAGAATGCTAAATGCAGTGTCAAGGTATTTGCAAACTGAGCAGAGTGGAATAATGTGGAACAAAGCAGAAGGAATACTGTCAGAACTAGAATTATCTGAAGAACAAAATCCCATTTCATGAGGTTTTGGTTGTTGAAGATCAAATATTTATTTTCATTCTACCGAAGCATAAACCTGTAAAATTACACAAAATTGCCTGGAGATATGCATTTTCAGATCCAAAATTCCAAATTTTCTCATTCATTTCACCCTGTCTGACAAGTTTCTGCTGCTCTGAGATTCAGAACCTACCCCACTGGAAATGGCAGCAAAGCAATGTGCTCCACAAAAGCTTTAGTGTTTTGAAAATGTTTATTTTGACAAACAAAATTGCATCCAGTTCTAATTAGAAATCTGATTAAGCAATACCTAGATAAAACAAATGCCTAATAGCAACTAAATAATTGGATTTACGTTTGGACTAGTAACGGAAAATCTTCTGTCCTATATTCTTAACTTGATCTTCTTATATGTTGCTAGTGTAATTTATCTTGGAAGACACTGATGCATAATGGAAGTTGGATCAAAACCTTAGATCACAGGCCAGTGCTACTGAAACTAAGGGAACTGTTTTCTTCAATTAAGAAAAAAAGCACATTCGGTCCATTACATGTTACTGTTCTTATTTTCCTGACAGGTTAACAAGGATACTGAGATTTAAAGAGAGGAACAGAGGGGCTGAATGTACTGCCACTTTCTGTGTGATACATAAGAAATAGCAACACTCTGGCCAAAAAGGTTAGTCTTATTTGAGAACCCAATCAATCTTAGAATTCAAGAAAAGGTTTTTATAGACTCTGTTTCCTGTCCTTTCTCTGGTTTCTGGGCCACACCAGCAATCAAAATGCTGTCCACGATTCACTGATGAGCCAGCAAACCCCCTGAATGGTAATGAGAACCTTCCAGTAGAAACAGTCACAGCACAGTGCTGCTGCTAATTTATCACTGTGAGGCAAACCGTGTTACACACAAGGGTGAAAGGACAATCTAAAAATCGATTGCCTGCCAATTTAAAAATCTATTAATAATTATGGCTTTGCTTTTCAAGTTCTGCACTGCCCATTTAATCTTAGTATCTTCTTCACCACATAACCGACTTTGGAGAACAGTGCTTGTCTACAAGGTGACGTGAAATTTTGAAACTCAAAGACACCCTCTGCTCCTCAGCAAAAGCTCATGGCTAATTCATTAAGTTCCAATAATGCTTTCATTTTTTTTTTCTGAAAGGAACACTGAAACATTTTCTTCAGAAGACCTCTCCTTGAGTACTCAGAATCATGTGGGTAGATGTGTAGATTTTTCAACAGAAGGTGTGACATGGATTCCGTTTCTTTTTGTGCATCATCAGTGACTGACACTGCATCCTGGAGCAAGCTTAAATAACTAGGTAACAGAGGAAAAGCTTGCTACCTGTAAACCATCAACAACAAACAGAATTTAATGATACTATGTTAAATAGAATTTCAAGTGTAGTGTTGTTTTAAAAAAACAGCGCCAACCAACCTACTGTGGAGTGGAAGGAAAGTTTTCTTACAGGTGCTTCTTGTAGATGCTTACCTGCAAGATTCAGTTCAGATTGCTGTGCCTGAGCTGCTACTTTGGGCCAAAGCGGCTCTTGGGTTGCACTTCTTGGCACGGATAGAGTAACCGAATGGCTTTAAAAGAGCCCCCTGAGGTCCTGCCTAGCGGTCTGGGGCTGCTTTGAACTACGTTCAGCTTCACACAAATCCGTGTGGCGGGAGGATCCCTGGCTACGGGCAGCAAGTGAGTCAGCTTGCTGAAGTGCACGGCAGTGAATGGAGCCTCGGAAAATGATTCAGCGCCTATAAATAAACCCCGGCTGACGCACTTAGGCCTCCTCCTCAAGGAACAGGGGTAAGAACATGACACCAAGCTAAACTGCTGAGCAAGGAAGCAGCCCCCTGAGTTTGAAAGCTCTGCCTTGACGCTCCTCATGTTTCCGTGTCTTCCCCAGTAAGTCATCTGCAGCCTGAGCAGGTGCTTTAAGGCCGTAATGAAGCGCCGCGGCCGCGGGAAGCAGCAGCCCGGCTCGGTGTGGCCGCTCCCGGCGGGCCCGCTGGCACCGCCTCACCTCCCCGTGCCCGCGGCTGCGGCGCCCAGCAGGCCCCGGGGGCGGTCGGTGTTTTGCGGTGTCTGTACCAGAAAGATCTTCCCTTTATTTAGACTTGGTGGCCCGTGCAGCTGCGGGGACCCCGCCGGCAATTAAAAACCTGCCGCAGAAATCCAGAAGGCGGCTGTTGTTGGAAGGCGCAGCTCCGCCCTCAGCCGGGAGCCCGGCCCCGCTCTCGCCGGCGCCACCGCCCCGCGCCCCTCCGGGCGAGCTCGCCCAACGCGGCCGAGGGAGACCCCTGGCGGTCGCCGGCGGCGCCTGCTGCCCGGTGGGGCGCGCCGGGATGCGGAGGGCGGGCGGCCGCGCCTGGGGCCCGAGGGGCACCGGAAGGGGCAGGGGCGCTGGGGAGATGTCCCGTGAGGCGGGGTGCCCGCGGTGGCGCGGCTGCGCCGGGGGAGCCCGGGGCACCGCCGTGGGAGGCGCGGTGCCGCCCGAAGGAGCGGGGGCGGGTGCCTCCGCAGCCGAGTACGGCCAGCGCGGCCTGCGGCGCTCGCCATGGGCCGGCCGGGGGCTGGGGGCGCAGCGCCCGCAGCCGCAGGCGGTAGCGCAGAAGTGCGGGAGCGAAGGTACAGGAGGCGCTTCTGTGGGCTTAGGCCACGGGGGCACTGCTGCTCAGAGCCGCTGTCAGGAAGGTCTGGTTTTCTTCAATGGCTCTCTTTTTTTCTTCTCCGCCCCCGCGCCCCCCCTTCCTACGCCCTCCCCCCCCCCCCCCCCAAGGGCAGCAGTGATGGCTTTTTAATGAGTTTTTATGCGCCTCTTGCTATTTTGATGGAAATCGTCAATTCATACGCTTGCCAGGCTTACATATGGAGAAAGAGCAAGGAGGTTTGGCGAACAGGCAGTTGATCAAAACTGTTATCTTAAAGAGAGAAATAGGGTTGTACTGCTGTGAATTTTCATTTTAGTATTTGCGATCCAGTCGCTGCTGACTCCATTATCCTAGGTCTGTGAAGCTACTCCGCTGTGTACTACAATAGTACACCCAGGGGCTCATGATCAAATCGAGTCTAAAAAGGAATTAAAACAGCACTAAGTCTTTTGAAATGTCCCTGAGCATTTCAGCATTCCCCTGCACTGTAAACAGGGCGGCCTTTCAGGAGAACAGGGAAGGGGAAGCCTGCACTCCTCTGCTGCCCCAGGGAAGGAGGGAAGGAGCAGCAGGCAGGCAAGGCCCTGCTCCAGAGGGTGAGCATGGACGTGCTGGTGGTGGCTGGTGGGTCAGCCCCAGGAAATGTGCCTTTCAAATACCTGCTTTGCTGATGTGTGGGGCAGAGCTGCGGCAGGGACTGTCATAGCAGGACCCCCAGCCCAGCTTGGAGGTGGGGAATGGGTGTTTTGGCCCAGCAGAGCCTGGTGTGTGTGTCCCCAGGAACGGGTCTGTGGTGGCCCCAGCAGGCATGTGACATGTAGCCCTCCCTGGGGACAGGTAAGGCAGGAGCCAGGGTGCCCTGTGCTCGGCACGTAGCGTTTGCCAGGCCTGGGAGCTGGGGCAGTGTTTTCTCGGAGGCAGTTAACTTGGATCTCACAGTCTTTTCAGCCTATCTTTTTCTTCCTTCCACATCTGTGATCAAATGACATTTTGCCAGTGATTAGAATGGCCATTCACACACTGATGGAGAGCATACTGTTAAGCCTATTAGACAATCATTGACATGGAGGCACACACTTAAATTACTATTAGACAAGGGTTAGACATATGCATGGATCTGGGGGAGATGTTGGCCATCTTGAAAATTATTATAATGCAAGGGCCAATTTTATATGTGATCTATCCACTCATTTTGAGGTGGAGAATTTCTTATGCCATTTAAAGAACCCTTCCCAATACACTGCAGGGCTAGTAAAGATGAAGCCATTTCTTTCAATAAATGCCCTCTGTTATGCTTTATAGACCAACGTTTCCCTTTCCATAAGAATCTGGCATTTGTAGTTTGAATTTCTGTCATCCTACTGAAGTAGCTACATTAGCTGTCCCAATACTACATTATTATGCAATACCTGCCATCCCAAAGTAGCCAGCAAACCACCTCTTTCTGCTTTTGAAAGGAGAAGTTAGATACTCTGAAGCGAGCTGGGTCTACTCAAAATGGGTTGGAAGTCTCATCACTGAGAGACTGCAGTCTCCCCTGTATTCACATTTCTTCCTGGGGGACCTGTGGTCTTGGCTTTGTGCTCACAGGATAGCTGCAGTCTGGCTCATTTCTCTGTTCTGAGTGATTGCAACCTGTTGCAGTTTAAGGCATTTCAAGACAAACTCTCGCTTGTCTCCTTAAAGCTGCCATTCTGGTATATAAGGAATTTTGACCAGGACTTACAGTCAATTTAGCTATGCATCTTGCCAGAACATGAAGCATCTTATTTGTAACAGACATTGTCATGACTCTGTGCATCTTAGGACAGAGTCCTGTTTCCATTTAAAGGACTGCAGGCTCCACATTTTTGCAATCACAAAAGTATTACACAGGCTGATTGTAAGGGAAACACACACCCTTCCCAAACAGTTGATATAAGTCTCCTGTCCTTTACTTAGGAATAACAATCACTAATACCATTACTTCGCTTGCAATAAACTATTTGGAAAACTTTCCATCCAGGTTCTCCTTGCCAGCTCCAGATGTTCTTGACAAGTAAAAAGCCTTTATGGAAGTTTCCAACAATTTGTGGTTTATAGCTTAGTTCTAGTTCTTTGTTAGGTATCTAAAAAAGCAATGGGATTTCTAATTTCTAATTAAATTGCCTCTTTGGGGGATTCTTTTATGAATACCAGAGACTATACTTCTCACCTACTGTTAATTTCTTGCCAGCTATTCATGCACTGTATTTTCTTGTTCCTTTTGCAAAAACATAAACTTCATATGAAAGTCCTAACTACTGATAGGTTTACTTGAAACCTTTCCTTTCTCAAATGTATTTTTTCCATGTAAACTGTACAACTTTAACAAGTGTCCCTGAGAGCTACATTTAAACAGCCTGTAATTTGAGAATGATAGCCTTTACCTGGGAATTAAGAAGCAATAGCTGAAATCTTCAGCATGCCACATGGCAGCTGAACAGCCTCTCGTTGAGCTACTGGACAAAGCCAGAGAAGGGACAAAAATACTACCACTGGCTTTTTTTTATCCTTGATTCACCAGATGTGCTCCAAAAGACTGAGCAGATTGGGTACTCTAGTAGAGAGAGATGTGCATACAGCTCATTTCTGAATCCTGGCAGACCTTAAATGTGAACTAGCTGTGTGTGATCAGCATTGCCAGGAAAGGGTTTTTAGATACTCAGGGAAATTTTTTTTCTGGAAAGATGTATTTGCATGCTTCTAGCGTTACATGGCAAATTAGATGGAGTTTTGAAGATCTCGATTTTGAGCACAGATGAATGAAATGGCAGTTAGCTGAAAATAAGGTGCTGGAAAAAAGCTGTATCCTGGTACTCAGTCCAAAGGATTAGGAAGACAACCAAACAGGAGATCTCTCAGGATCCCTGTGGCACTCAAATCCTAGTAACTGCTAAAGGTGTCATAAATCCTACAACTCCTAAAGGTAACTGTCATGATGATAGCTTTTTGTAAATCTACATCTTTGTCTTGGTTTCGGCTGGGATAGAGTTATTTTTCCTTTTAGTAGCTGGTGCAGTGCTGTGTTTTGGATTTGGTGTGAAAACAGTGTTGATGGCACACTGATGTTTTCCGTTGTTGCTGGGTGGTGTTTGTACTAGGGCAAGGACTTTTCAGTTTCTCAGGCCCTGCCAGCCAGAGGGCTGGAGGGGTGCAGGGAAACTGGGAGGGGACACAGCCGGGACAGCTGACCTGAACTGTCCAAAGGGATAGTCCATACCATGCTGAGTATATAAACTGGGGAGGTTGGCCGAGGCCTGCTGATAGTTGCTCGGGGAGTGGCTGGGCATCAGTTAGCGAGCAACTGTGTTGTGCATCACTAGTTTTCTTTTCTCCCTTCCCTGTGGATTTCATTCCTCTCCCATTCTCCCTCCTTTTCGTTATAACTGTTATTTTTGTTATTGTTCTTTTGTGTTTATTTTATCTCAATTGTTAAACTGCTCTTATCGCAAACCTTGAGGTTTACATTTCTTTCCGATTCTCCTCATACTTAATTACCAGCTGGGGTTAAACCACAACAGCCTTAATCTCCATGAGCAGTATATCTCCAGGTGTGAAGTGGAGGTAGTAGCATTTTCCTGATTCAAAGAGGCATTATGAGGATAAGCTAAATACAGTAAGTCATCTAGCGATAAGAACCAGATAATGGCATATTTTTTTCCAGGGAAAACAACAGGAAAAAAAATCTATTGGGTTCAATGGGCACAGGATTTTTCAAAGAGTCATTATTCTACCTGGACAATGTGAAAGGAAGAGAGCTTAACCCTTTTGCTCTTGTCTCTGGCAATTGCCATTCAAAGCTGGATCTGAAAAGTAGTTTCTTCTCTTCTGAGGCCAAAGGAGGGATCTTGCTCACTTTGGAACAGGTGGGAAGGGGGATTAGGTGTGCAAGGAGTAGAGAATTTCCTGGCAGAAATAAGAAATGGTGATAATGGCACTGCTTACATTTGCCTTTTTAACCTTGCCCTTTCTGGAATTTTTCCCTTGACTTGGCATTTCAGTCTCAGCATTGAAAGCACAGAGTATGCTGGCACAGAACATTGCCTGAATAAGTATGGAGGATACTGGCATAGTTTGCACTGGAGTATGCACCTGAGTGGGGATCAGGGCTCCCTGTAAAGCAGATGAACTGCTGGGAAGCAGTGACATTCATTGGCAGCTCTTGCTCCATTTTTTAAACTTTTCAGTTTCCCTTTCACATGACAAATTGCTGAATTGAAACCACAGATATACCATCCCTATATATTGAGTCACATGTTTTGTGGAATATGTAACGCCTGACACCTTCAAGGAGAGCTGTATACACCTGGGCACATTCACTAGTGCATAGAAAAAAGAAAATTACTTTGGTAATAAGTGCTGATAAAAAGGAGCTTGCAATGGGGAAGGTTTAAAACGCGCTAGAGCGAAATCTGAGCAGTTTTTCAGGAGACAAGACCGACTTTTTTCCACTAGGTGGTGGGAATCTGTCACCATCCAGAGCATAAACACTCAGCCCTGTCATCAACCGTCATTGACAACCTGGACAATCAAAGCACTCCCTAACACACAGGGCTACCCCACCGCCTCTCCTTCCTTGCCTATCCCTTCTGAAGAGTTTATAGCCATCCATTGCAGCACTCTGGTTGTGCAAGTCATCCCACCACGTTTCCATGATGGCAACTGTGTCATAATTTTCTTGCTGAGCAATGGCTTCCAGCTCCTGCCGTTTGTTGCCCATGCTGTGTGCATTGGTGTAGATGCGCTTCAGTTGGGCTATTGATCCCACCACCTTTTTTGGGGGAAACGGGATGTAAACTTCTGTGCCCCAGTCACCGGCACTGCCCTAAGGGTTTCTTTTATGCATGTGGGTGGATTGGGCACCGCTGCTGCTGGCCCTGCCCAGGTCCCATCATGTGCTGTGGTGTAAGCTATGTGCTCCTGGAGGCTGTCTCGGTTTCTGCACAGGTTCCCCCAGCTGAGGATCCCCCTGTGCGCATGGTGCCTAGTGGATTATGAAATTAAGCTGTACTGTGTAGTTAATGTGGCTGGGTACTTTCAGGAGAATTTTGAAAAAGATACTAACAACCAAGGGGAAAACAAAACAGAAAACATGTTAGCACCTTTCTAGAGAATGGCCATGAACTGCAGCACTGGTAGTGGTAACCAGAAGAGGGCCTGTTCAATTCTGTTTACTTTAAGGGGCTTTCTCACTATCTGTCCTTTCTCTGGATAAAGTGATTGTGCCAGGAAGCCCGGTTACACTTACCTCCAGCCTGACTGTCAAAAAATAATGGAGCATACAGTGGTTATTCTGAAACTAGTGTAAAATACTGTTCCGTGAATTAGCCATTCGTGTACTTGGGTGACTACTGAAGTTGGTGTACTTTTTCTGGGGTTTTTTGAGATGAATATTTGGTTGCTGCTCAACTGAAATCTAAGCAAACAGGTATGCTGGCTACATATACATTACGATGGGAAGACCAGATCAGAACTGAAATGCAGTGCTACAGCAATGAATGACAGAAAATCTTAAGTTAGCTGGCAATACTTAGACAGATAGAGCCACAATTAGTTTACTTTGCTCCTATTAAGTAAATTTTTTGTTCTTTTTCCTGGGTGTTTTTTACGGACTGCTGAAAACTACAGCAGTGGAAATGTTAATAAATGTTTTTTATGGACTGCTGAAAACCACAGCAGTGGAAATGTTAATAAAGGAGGCAGTTATTCCCTTTTTCTTTGATTTCTGGAGTGTCATTCAAAAAGTTAAGTTGTTTGAAGAACGGAAGACAGCCTCTTTTTTTTTTTTTTTTCCTGCTTAAATATAAGCAGTAGAAGCTCTGCATTCCACAGATACTCTGTAGTAAGTTCCAGAAATCCATTATTCATTAAATGTTACACCTAATTTTAGGTCTTTCATTTTGCAACGTTATCCTTCACCCTCAAAAATGTAGTATCACTTACATAAAAGTTAATTTAGAGGCTTTTGTTACACAGAATCACATCAGCAATCCAAACCATTTCTTCTCTGTGCAGAGACTTCCAGCCAGGACAATATTATTAAAATGCAGAAGTTACGGTACTTCTCAACTTTATTTGCTATTTAATGGTCCTGGTAAAGTACCGCTTCATTTGCAAATGCTTCCCATCATAAAAATGGAATATATCAACACTAAATTGTCTTGACTCAGCTAGCTTGGGTACACCTGCAGCAACATTATCTCAGATTGTAGTGCTCACCCAAGACAGTAAGCAACACAGGGGCAAACCTGTGCTGAATGTTGTACTGGAACATATACATTTCTGTGAGGACCTACACTAGTTAGTTTTAATTTAGGGTTCAGACAGCTTTACGGATCATAGAATCATAGAATGGTTTGGGCTGGGAGGGACCTTAAAGATCACGAAGTTCCAACCCCCCGCCATGGGCAGGGACACCTTCCACTAGACCAGGTTGCTCAAAGCCCCATCCAGCCTGGCCTTGAGCACTTCCAGGGATGGGGCACCCACAGCTTCTCTGGGCAGCCTGTGCCAGTGCCTCGCCACCCTCACAGTAAAGAATTTCTTCCTTATATCTAATCTAAATCTACCCTCTTTTAGTTTAAAACCATTACCCCTTGTCCTATTGCTAAAGGCCCTACTAAAAGGTCTGTCCTCATCTTTCTTATAAGCCCCTTTTAGGTACTGTAAGGCTGCTATGAAGTCTCCCCAGAACCTTCTCTTCTCCAGGCTGAATCAGGCATTTGGCTGCAGAAGAGACAAGCTTCAGAATCTATGGTACTAACTGCCACAGTGTGATTATAATCTCAGGGTTCAGGGCAAACTTAGTTCCAAGTTTACACCCAGACAGCCTACAGTTTCTTTTGTACATCAGTGAGCATATATGAAAGCATTTGCAAACTTTATGGTGTAACTTCTCTGTAAAGTGTAATGTAGGTTTACTCAGCACTTAAAGTAGCTTGAGTACAGCAGAAGACCACCAGGTCAGTGAGTGGCTGGAGCAGCTGCCCTGTGAGGAGAAACTTAGGGAAGAAGGGTTCTTCAGTCTGGAGGAGAGATGTCTTTGGGGGCACCTAACAACATCCTGTCACTATCCCTGGGGAAGGTGTCATGCAATGGAGCTAGATTCTTCAATGCATGGCAGGAGGATGAGAGGCAGGGAACATAAACCTGCCTCTTAGGCTATTTGTCATCTTGTGTTTGTATTTTATCTAGAACAAAGCAAATTCAAATTCAGTTGGTCTTGGGCATCATAATAAACCCGGAGGATGTACAACACAGTGGTAACAAGAGAGGTTCTGACTGGATACAAGGTAAATTTTTTTCCTATGAGGACAGTCAGGCACTGGAACAGGCTGCTTAGAAATGTTTTACCATGTTAGCCTTGGAGCTTGCCAAGAACCAGTTGGATAAATCCTCGAGGAGCCTGGTCTGAGCTCACAGGTGACCCTGCTTGAGCAGAAGGTTGGACTACAGATCTCCTGAGGCCTCATCCAATCTGAGTTATCCTACAATCTTGTTTGTTCCCATTTGTTGAAATTATTAATTCCTATATGTGTCACAAGACAGGTTTTCAGTCAATTGGTCTTTAGTTTGATCCACCACTGAAAGGCAATGGCCCAAGGTCGGTTTGCCAGGATGAAAGATTCCCAGGAGACTGTGAGTCACAGTATCATCACTGAATGTATTGTGGCAGTAGATGGTTTGTTGGAAAGTCTTCTTAGGGATTCCTCTAGCACACAGCACTGTGACATTGGAGCTGCTTCTCTGAACAGAGAGAAGCACAGCAATGGTAATCTAAAGAAATTATTTTTTATCTGTTCTTGCTTGTCTGATGTGATTAGGTGGCTCCCAATGTAAAGTGGTTGCTCAAGCAATTGACTCCCAGGTGGTACCTACCTTCCCTTTTCCTGTGTCTGTTTTTAGCGTAAGCTATTTGCAGTAGGGGCTATTTGTCATCTTGTGTTTGTATTTTAACTAAAACAAAGCAAATTCAAATTCAGTTGGTCTTGGGCATCATAATAAACCCAAAAAATAATATTCAAGTCAGGAGGATGTACAACACACCTGTGTATTAGTGGTAACTGGATGATGCTGTTCCAATCCCCTTAGAGGGAGAAAGAGATCAAGGTAAGCAATATGCCTGGAGGACAGAGCACTTCGTATGTTAGAATGCTGTAAAGCCAATCACCCAGGCTGGCAGTTTCAGGTCTGTGGTTTTTGTAACATACACCACTACTGCAAAAGAGGAATTTCACCTCTGAGCTATGAACTGAAGAGAAAATCAAAAGATAGGTAGAATGCGCAAAGGAAAGTTGATGGAGGAATAACTGTACTCTCCTAATTCCTATATTCTAAGTGGCTATCCATGTTTGAAACAGAAAATGGTAACACCTGTTCAAAGAAGAGTATGAATGTGGAATAGAAGGTGAAAGCATGAAATGAGTCAATAATAATAATCATAATGGTGTATCATTTGTGTGTGCGTCTGTGTTTTCTGAGAGGCTGAAAATTAAGAGTTGGCACATGCATGAGTTGAATTACTAGGTATGTGTATGTGTCTGTGTAGACCATTGTGATGCTTTGGGAGCTGCAGAAATAACATTTAAAAAGTGAAAAAGTATCTATTGTACTCCTGGATAAGGGAGCCAGTGATGGCGCACTGGCAGCTTTCATTCTAGCATCTTCTGATTTCTGAACACTTGAAATTGCAACTGAATATTCTCTTGCTCTAAGCTTTTTTATATTACAGACAGACATATCCATGTGTATGGGCATACCCAAATGCACACATGCAAACTATATTAAATTCAAGAACATCTAAACAAATAAAATAATAAAATAAAAAGGTTATTGCTCCGCCAAATGCCTTTGATCTTACAGATACAGTTGCAAAAACAGGTTAAAAAAATCCAGAAGTGTAGGTTAATACAAACATAACATTTGATCTTAACATGTACTTTTTTAGGAAAAGTGATCACATTTCATTTTAATTAAAAAATGCTTCTATCCAATGGAGGCAATTTTGCACTGGTCTGAAAGATTGCTTGGCAAGCATGAGACAAATCCCAAGTTTTACCTGTTATATCTGACACTGAATTTAACACACAATGGGAAACTGCAGACTCAACAGGTTATAGGACCAATTTTCTTACATTTCAAGATTCAGAGTCCCATAAATCTCTTATCAGGCTTCCTAAATTAATGATTACAAGAAATGTTTTCACCTACTTTTATACTGAAAAAAGTTCCTCTTCCAATTTCTATCAATTGTCTTGCTACCATGAAGCCAAGCTGAATAATTTAAAAATTATTTTTATTTTTTAATTTAATAGGCCTTCTGGTCTTAATCTTACCATGCAAATGAAGAGAAACACCTGTACCTGCAGAGAGTGAGCATGACTTTAACCTATTTACAGGTAATTGGATTTTCTGTCTTGTTCTATGAGTTCTCAACCAATACCAATAATAATTTGAAACATTTTTGTATAGATTTTCGTCATGTGTAAGATCACAGCCACCAGCCATCAAGCAAAGCCAGAACAGACATGCCTGCTGATATCAGTTGCTCGAATACCGAGTGCAACATTGCATCAAGCCTTCTGTAGATTTGCATGGCATTGTGATGAGTACTTTTTTTTTTTCTTCCTTACATCTGAGTTAGTAAAAACTTGCATTTATGTGCATTGCTTCCTTCAGGTAATGTTTTCCTGTAATGGATACAATGGGAGTTTTGCCACTGACTTTAGAATTTTTCACCCAGTTATGCCTAGAACTGGGTCCAGATATATCCATGGAGAATCTGGGAAACTTGCCCAGTGACTGAAGCTGAATCTATTCTCCCTGGGAATGTTTGTTCTGCTTGAATTACTGTATTCCCTAAATGGCACAAGAAAATGTCAGTTGAGGCAACATACATAAATAGCCTTGATTAAGAGTTGGATCTTCTGTATCCTGTTAGCAATGCTCTAGGTTGCCTGTTTTATACGTAGCCCTGTGGAGACAGCACTCAGTCGTGTGTGAACTTCAGACCCCATGAAGTCAATGAGCTTAGTTTGGACTTGTCCTCCCCACTCCTCATTCCCCGGGTGAATGCACAGGTAGCTGCAGGGAGGGTCCTGCTGCCTTGGGGATGGGTGGCAGGGTGAGTGGTCTGCCCAGCATCGTGCCTCCCCTAGTACCTGCAGCAGCAGCAGCAGAGAGTAATGTTTCTGGGCTTACCCCATAAACCTCTGGCCTCAGAGCTGGTGAGGGAAGGTATGAATAATATTCTGGATCGCTGTCCTTGGCTGACATTTAGAATTTCTTAAGATGCCCTATGGCACGGGTGCTATTAAAAAAGAACAGTGTTAGAAAGAAAGGGAGAAAGAAAATGAGTCCAACAGAAAAGGTGAAATGAAGAATATGACTGTATTACTGGGACAGGCATGTGAAACAGGAACAGAACAATTGCAGTGCAGACCAGATTGCTTTATGCACTGTCAACGCTCATCTGGGATATCAGTATCGCTCACTCTTCAGTAGAAAACTGAGATAAGCAGGAGGTTTCATCATGTGAACCGACTTAAAGCAAACTTTGCAGTACTTTCTCAGTGCACCTGCTCATCTATTAAAAATATTTTGCAAGGGCTTAAAGTCCTGGAAGACCTCCAAGTCACTTTTGATGTGATTTTTGGGCAAGTTTTAATAATAAAAAATATTTTTATCATATAAATAAAATCATTCTTCAGATCTGAAGTTTGAACCTTTGCCTTTTTTCTGCTGTTTTGAAATCCAGAGACTGTTCAAAATGTATTAAAATGTTCAGTGCTGTGGAGAATATTTTAGCATCCTAAAATCTCACTTGGGAGTGTAGTTGCAATTATTCATTTTATTGATATTTTGCCAAGAAATTATTTCATAAAGATTTTTAAAGGTTTGGAATATCCAGCTTTATATATGCATGAGAATGAGTTGTATATTTAAAGCCCTGGACATTATATGTACTACTGTTAGTCAAATTTAAAAAAAAAAAAAAAAGGCAGGCTGAGACTGATTCTACTTTTTTCAAATATACTTTAAAAAAAAAATATGCTATCTTGGTATTAATGGGATTTTTATCCAAAACTGAATTATACTTTATTGGCTACAAATGATAAACAAAGAGGAAGTCAGGCAAAATCACCAGTAGGCCTGTGTGGATAAAGAGGGAGCTCCTGGACAAAATCAAACATAAAAAGGAAGCCTATAGAAGGTGGAAGCAAGGACAGGTAGCCTGGGAGGAATACAGAGAAATTGTCCAAGCAGCCAGGAATCATACTGGGAGAGCTAGAGCCCTGATAGAATTAATTCTGGCCAGGGACATCAAGGGCAACAAGAAAAGCTTCTGTAGGTATGTTGGTGATAAAAAGAACACTAGGAATAATGTGGGCCCTCTCTGGAAAGAAATGGGAGACCCCATTACCCATAATGTGGAAAAGGCTGAGGTACTCAACTTTTTTGCTTTGGTCTTCAACAGCAAGTACTCCAGCCACACCGCCCACACAGAAGGCAAAGGCAGGGACTGGGAGAATGAAGAACTGCCCACTGTCGGAGATCAGGTTTGAGACCATCTAAGGAACCTGAAGGTGCATAAGTCCATGGGACCTGATAGGATGCATCTGTGGGTGCAGAGGGAACTGATGGATGAAGTGGCTGAGTCACTAGCTATTGTATTTGACAAGCTGTGACAGTCCAGCGAAGATCCCACGGACTGGAAAAGGGGAAACATAACCCCCATTTTTAAAAGGGGAAAAAAAGAAGACTTGGAGAACTACAGGTTGGTCAGTCTCACCTCTGTGTCCAGCAAGATGATGGAGCAGATCCTCCTGGAAACTATGCTAAGGCACAGGAAAAATAAGGAGGTGATTTGTGACAGCCAACATGACTTCAAGAAGCGCAAATCATACCTGACAAATTTGGTGGCCTTCTATGATGGGGTTGCAGCGTTGCTGGATAAATGAAGAGCAAATGATATCATCTACCTGGACTTGTGCAAAGCATCTGACACTTTCCCATACCACATCCTTGTCTTTAAACTGGAGAGACACAGATTTGATGGGTGGACCACTCAGTCCTTATCAGTGGATAAGGAATTGGCTGGGTGGTCACACTGAAAGAGTTGTCATCAGCTTGATGCCCAAGTGGATACCAGTGACAAGTGGCATTCTTCAGGGGCTGGTATTAGGACCAGCACTGTTTAACATTGTTGTCAGTGACATGGACAGTGCAGTCGAGTGCACCCTTGGCAAGTTTGCAGGCGACACCAATATGTGTGGTACAGTTCACATGCTGGAGGGAAGGGATGCCATGCGGAAGGACCTTGGCAGGTCTGAGAGGTGGGCCTGTGCAAACTGTATGAAGTTCAACAAGGCCAAGTGCAAGGTCCTGCATGTGGGTTGGGACAATCCCAAGCACAAATACAGGCTGGCCAGATTATAGATTGAGAGCAGCCCTGAGGAGAAGGACTTGGGGGTGTTGGCAGATGAGAAGCTTGACATGACCTCGCAAGTGTGCATTTGCAGCCCAGCAAGCCAACCGTATCCTGGGCTGCATCAAAAGAAGTGTGACCAGCAGTTTGAGGAAGGTGATTCTCCCCCTCTACTCCACTCTCATGAGACCCCACCTGAGTACTGAGTTCAGCTCAGGGGCCCCCAACATAAGGATGTGGACCTGCTAAAGCGAGTCCAGAGGAGGGCCACAAAGATGATCAGAGGGCTGGAACACCTCCCCTGTGAATACAGGCTGAGAGAGTTGGGGTTGTTCAGCCTGGAGAAGAGGAGGCTCTGGGGAGACCTTATGACAACCTTTCAGTATCCAAAGGGGGCCTACAAGAAAGCTGCAGAGGGACTTTTGACAAGGACATGTTGTGCTAGGACAAGGGGGAATGGCTTTCAACTGGAAGAGAGTAGATTTAGATTAGATATAAGGAAGAAATTCTTTACTGTGAGGGTGGTGAGGCACTGGCACAGGCTGCCCAGAGAAGCTGTGGGTGCCCCATCCCTGGAAGTGCTCAAGGCCAGGCTGGATGGGGCTTTGAGCAACCTGGTCTGGTGGAAGGTGTCCCTGCCCACGGCAGGGGGAGTGGAACGAGATGATCTCTAAGGTCCCTCCCAGCCCAAACCATTCTATGATTCTATGATCATTTTTGTGTTAGAATAAGATGTTGAGTCAGTCACAGTATGCAAACTGTTACAAAAGAGAGAAAATTGGTACATTAAGGACAATTTAGCTGCAGGTTATTGCTTTACAGTGTTTTTCCATCTATGCTTATTTATTTAGAAATAGCTAAGGAACTCAGTCACTGTAAGCCTAGGAATGCCTTTTGAATTTTAAACAACAAACAAATGAAAATAGCCATTTCAGTTTTATAACTTTATTATTTCTCCATGCCATCTATTTCTAAACTGGCAGTTTGAAGGGTCTGCATATGTCATGCATATCCAACATTCTGAGCAACCTTAGTCTGGATGCAAAATGGCACAGTTTAATGGAAATTCCACTTTTGGTATCACTTCCTGCTCCCTAACAAATGTAAGGAAAATCTGTCCTCTAATACCAGAGATATTTTCTTTTTGTTGTATTCTCTGAATTTAGTGGCAATTAGATAGTAACTGTCCAGGCTAAAGTTGTTCTTCCTCAAATACTTCCATAGAGCAGAGCTTGCACAGAGCAGCCACAGAGATGCCTGCTGAGTTCCCAAGGATCTTGCTGAATGAAAGATATTATATCCATGGAAACTCCCACTTTGGGAAGACAAGAGACATCAACTACCAGTTAGGCAGGGATCCCTAACAATGTGCATCATCACAGTGACACAAAGCAACTGGAATGACTTGATATGTCTTATCAGATGTAAAATAACTTTACACCAGCAACATCCAGTGTAATTCCACTTTTATGGGCTGAATTATTGGAGTTGCAGCACAAACAAACCAGCAGGCTGCAACAAGGCTTTTACCATCACTCAGATTCTACTGTCCATGCTGTATCTCCTTCCTCCAGAAGCCAGGCCACACCACTCCTCCTCCATCCAACCCCCTCTCCCACCATCCTCAGTGCTATTTAACCACTTAGCAGGAACGAGCTACAGCTGCACATCATCCACACCAATCAACCTGCTGCCTTCCAGGCAAGGCCACAGCTGCATGTTATCAATGCTGATCAACCCACTGCCCTCATTCCTCTACAGGCATTGTGCTTTTAGTCTGTAGAAAGATGATTTGAACAGGGAGGCTACAGCCAAAAGAGATGGCTGTCAATTAATAAGCAATGTTGTGTTTATTATCACTTCAGAAAATTTGGGAAGGGCTTAATTACTTGTAATATAAAATGAGGCCTATTCATCAGTGCCCTGTGTAAGTTGTAGTTGTTTGGCCAGTGGAAAGTGGATGTTGACTGTTACCATTTAGTGTTGTTGGCATTTTATGCTAGCAGCGAGCAGGTCACTCTGGGAAATGCTGAAGTGGAAGAGATGATGTAAGTAAAGTAAAACATGTATGAGCTAGGGAGAAGGAAATGTCCTATAAAGGAAACACCTTCATATTACAATATATATGTTTGAGGTTCAGTTTTGCCATTCTTTCCCAGGAAAGCATCAATTAAATCCCATTTTTGTAAGCAAGGAAAATAGAATATAACTCTTCATATTGTTTTCTAAATTTTATTGGACACTTAACCAGTAATCTTAGGAGCTGATCCTGCATCATTTCCCAGTGCCCTTGAAATTCATCTATTCAAAGGACAAGTATATTCAGGGAAAAAAAACCAGAAATCTGATATTTTTCTGCTAGAGGTCTGCAGAGTTTAATCATTAGGAAATCCACTAAAATTCATGGCCTTCTTAGCAGATGCATAGATAACAGCTGCTGTCCCCCCAGTTCTTGAATCTGTGCAAGAAAAATATAAGTCTACTTAGTAGCAAGAAATAGTAATTATGCTGACAGTTTTTCTATTTGGAGTTATGTTCTGTTTCTATCAAAATCTTCCCAAGGCTGTGGAAACTTTTTCCTACTTCTATATAAGCATTCATTTTCTATGGTTATATTTAATATGATATGTTAATTTTAACAATACAATTGTAGGAATACTTGAGAAATTGGTGCTTTTTAATTTTTCCTGTTACTTATTTTCATACATGAAAAATAATTGTGGGTTCGAAGTATACCTATAAATCAGGTAAAACATTCCTGTGTTTGTAATTCTAGAGAACAAAGCATAATCACTAGTTTGTCTGTAATGAACAAATATGCATGGGGTTAGAAGGAAACGTTTTTCAGTACCAAACAAAACCATTTTAATGGAAAAGAGAAAGAGATATATGTCAGTATATTGGGCTACTGGAATTATACTTCACAGATACTTTAAACTCTGATTACAGTATTAAATTCATATTATAATCTTTTTTTTTTCCTTTCTTCAGAATGTCAGCCTACAGAGGCCAAGGTATACCTTGCAAATACAGATTTAAGTATTAGACAAGAATACGAGGACTACATGATTAAGCAAGTACTAGTTAAGAGAGAATCAGCATCGAGTGATGTCCAGGACACATCCTAAGAATAGCAGGTAAGTTAGATCCCCTCTCCTCCATGCCTTGTGAGGGCCACACAAGAGCAGCCCAGGCTCAGCCTGATGCATACCTGTGTAGATGCAGCAGAGCAAGGTTGGATGGCAGAGCACTGTAGTCTCTGTAAGTTTAAACGTCCAATGACATGTATCTTGCATGTCATTGAACACAGAAAAACAGTAGCCTCTGGCAACATTATATTAAAGGAGCACCTCAAGAATCTTTCTTCTTTTGCTCCACCAGTTATGCTATAAAAGAAGTATCTACCGTGTTGGAAAGGATTCAGTCCATTTGTCCCTGCTCAGCTTCACAGGGTGGTGTAATTAAGTAAAGCTGCATCCCCTCCTTGGCCAAATGCAGCACAGGTTCAGAAGTTTCTTCCTTTGCTGGGCTTTTTTGGCTACTGATTCAAGAAGTCCACATGTATCTTTTTAGCTCCCTGCTTAAGACAAAAGTTATATGTCTGTTTGGCCACTTGCACTGGGAGACTGGCCCTTACCCCAAGAACATGTAGGACAGTCTTCTAATGTAAACTCTTTTTGAATTGCATCTTTACCTGGCTTTTTCTGAGTTGCTTGTGTCCTTCTGGACACTGATATGAGAAAGCAGGGGAGGACAAAAGTGATGGCTTATGGTTAGAGCTTTAATACGAAGTGTGGGGCAAAGCTGGATGATTCTGGTCCTTATCAGAAGATAAGGATCTGTACTTACATGGGCAGTTCAGCAAGCAGAGTCAGAAAGCAGCGTTTGTCTTCAAATATCTGGAAGAGACTGCAGACAGAAACTGCTGTCACAGGAGCAATCTAATATTGAGGGAAGGTTTGTAAAACCAGGTGCTCCAGCACTAAAAAAACATCAATGCCAGAATGAAAAGCTGCAGGTTATCTTAGTTTTTCTGTCCTATTTTGTACATGTTTGTTTTGGTTTATCTTCACAAAACATAATTAGATTGCAATAGCAATAGCAGCAGCTGCAGTTGCAGTGCCTGTAACTTTTCCTTTTTGCCCCTGAAATAGGACAACCACTGTCCTCTAAAAGGCAGCATAAAAAAGCATATATGCCTCCAAAAAGAAAACATATAATTAATGCTTAATACTTTCTATTGCTAGTACTTTCATTTCCCACCTTTGCTGTCTGTGCCTTTGATAAAGAGAACAAAAGATTTTTAGTAGTAGTTGACAGTAAGCAGGCTTCAGTACCAGAACTGACAGATTATATACAACTATTGAATTTCTTGTTGTGAGAGCTGTGTTAACACTTCTAGTTCTCCAAGTCTGTGCACTGCATCAAAATGAATCCAACAGCTCTAAAGGACAAATATATTCCTTTCCAGATTTGAAGGGAGTTTTGGTCTGTGGACTTCAGTAATATTCTGACTGTATCTGTCTGACCACCACCAAACTTTTAAAGTGCTTTTCCACTTCATAGGCTCTGCAATCTTGTGCTTCTGTGCTCCCCACACACCCCACCACAGTGGTAGTATTGTTACAGCCAGGAGGCCTAGGCACGTAAAGTAGGCAAGGCTTGCAAGGAAAGGTGACATCTTTTACCAAAAGCCTGGCTACAGTTGGAGTGGCTGAGAGTGGCACAACTGAATCTAGATAAGTCCACGGACTGCTCTGAGGGAATTTCAACAGGGAGAGGCGACTCAACCTTTAAGAAAGACTGAACAGCCATCAACAGGCTTCAGAGTGGTACCCTCCTACACTTTTAACCTACATAGAGAAGAACTTCATCCTGGAGCTTCAAGCTCTCCTCATGATAGGGAGAAAAAGTCTAGGTATGTGTCCCGCATCCCAAGAGCGTGTTTGACCCACTGTAGTACCATATCTTTAACTTTGTGTTGATTCGGCAGTTGTGGTCAAGAATGTTTACCAAGCCATTCCATTAACAGTGCAGAAGAAATGCCTGGTCTCTGGGTCCCAAAAATGTGGGGGCTTCTCAGCGCTATCAAAATTAAGACACATCTCACCCTGCCCAGAGATAGGCACTAAAGTATCCAGGAGAAATTGTTGTAGAAAACCCTGTGCTTATAATCTTGTGCCTACTATGGCAACTTTGCAGCAATATTGAGAAGTCATCACACATACTCCTGGTCTTGAACCTTAACCATAAATAAAGTAGTTCTGCTGTTTTTAAATATCTCCTTGCAAAATATTGAAATAAATAGTTAAAGAACAGTATTGTTCAAAGATTAATTTGCTGCTGAGATTGTTTATGCAAACTATAACTTCTGTCAAGTACTTTACTGTTTTAGTGAATCATATTGCAATTACATGTTTCCCCTTAGATGACAGTAATGAGCTATGCTACAGGAAATTGCCTAAATGGAGAATTTTATGTAGGCTTCCCACAAATTTATAGAATATATCATGGAAATAGTTTTCCTATGCAGCTGAGAGACACAAGTCTTCTCCTTCACCCCAGTTTTATACTGTTTTAAATCTACTGACTTCAGGAGAGTTATGCATGATTTACCCAAAAATGGCTTTTATCACCAAATGAGAACAGAATCAGGCTTCTGATTCTGTATCAGAATCAGTAATGAGGCACCACATTGCTTTCTTTGCTCTTTTAAAAAATTGTTAACGTAGTCCCTTGTGACTCAGTGGAATAAAAGCATTAGCAAACATAGAGTCTGATCTTCCATCTCTACCTGGGATCTTGGGAATCTCATCAGTCCATTGAGGATTGTATCATACGTTTACGCGTCTTCCACTTTTGGATATAACTGTTAAAGTTTTTGGCTTACATCTTCACTTCTAGGCATCTTGTTCCTGATGCCTCTACATGCTACATAACTGTAGCATGTAGAAATTCCCTTTGTTTTCTTTCTAACTGCTCTTTAGAAAGCGCTGTGGAAACTACATTCCGAATCTCATCTGAGCATTAGCTTAGTGCTGCCTCCGATACTGATCTGGCCCCATGTTTGTATGTGTTTAGTATATATACTTTAAAGTTACTGCTTTTTATATTTTATCTTTGGTCAAAATTCTTACATTCTGTTAAAAAAATTGTCAGAGTTTGAAGAACATAGGCTATTAGCAGTCACATTTCAGCAACAGAAACTTTCCATTGTCTGAATAGGAAAAAGTTCCCAAATGGTCAGAATAGCGAGGTTCCATGTATATGATCATTTTTAAGATACTTCCTGGGATTTCATTTTGTTTAAAGCTAAGTATTGTTCTTATCTTAATAAAGACATCCTGATGCTGATAATCTTCTAATGCAAAATCTAAATTTGCCTCTACTGAAGTCGAAGATATTTTCTGTATGATGTATCTGCCTCTCAGCAAGAATAGCAGTCTTTATAGCTTACTGTTTTCTGAGGAAAAAATGACAACATGTAGATTATGGAGTGCAATATTTTAAGATTTTCAGCATTATCTTGTGCATACCGGTGAAAAATGCAAACAATTAAGTTACCATTTTTATGACCCACAGACAAGCCTTCAGCCTTGCTCAGTATATCTAACTTTACTAATTGCATTCCTTCTGCAGTACTTCTTATATAAATGTTTTTCTGCATTCACTACAAGGCCATAGGTTTTGATAAAGCTAACCCAAGTATGTGAGCACAATTTCTAATTAGTCTTTTAGCACTGTGTCTTTTTATAGGTTACCATATAATTAATTAAAATACTGATGTCTCTTGTTCTGGAATAATTAAACTTAGTTCAGTGAGAGACAGCTCTACATTCTGCCTGGATAAAACCGTAAGAAATAGCCAGTCTTCATAAATACATATACTAGACCCTGTCTGCAAGGAGACACATAGCCTACCTAGCATTTTGATAATTTCTTACTGGACCCCATAAATAAATTTATTTAAAGAGATTTTATTTCTGTGTGCTGCTTAAAATGATTTTCTGGGATACTTTTGTTTACACACAATGCATCTGTGGATCAACCTATATTTTGGTTAATTTTTAGGGACTAACAATGTTAAATTGTGTGTATTTAGAAGCAGAGAGCATGAAAGAAGAAGAGCAATATTTTTTACATGATGAAATTATGTTATTTTTATTAGTAGACTACTCATGAAAGAGCATGTAGAGCTCTAAGCATCTGGTTTGCTGGCTGCAGAGCATCCATTTATTTTTATGTTGTGCAGCCCAAGTATGATATTGCAGGTTGGCAAGAGATTAAATGTTTTATGGGAAGAAAATGATTCAATGAAAGCTGACCTGTAAACATAACCCCACTGCTGAAAACATTAGTGATACTGATCCGTGAATTGCAGCAGAAATTGTGAGTATACTGAAAAGATAAAGTGTTTTTTTTCTCTTGGGAGAATAGGTTTCTTAAAACAACAGTGACTATTCCAACAGGGGATACCAGGTCCAGAGTTGCCTCATTTAGATATTAGCTAGGCCTCAGTGTTACTCATCTCACATCACATATTTTTCTAATAATGGGAGGGAAGGTTATGTGGGAGAAAGAAAGAAACTTTCATGTGGCTTTTTTTTTTTTTCTTTTAGTAAGTGGCATCTGTTTGAACAAATAATAATTTTGGAATGCTGTAATTAACACTCATGGAAAGATACGGATGCATCAAATTAAGCGGGGTGGTAGCAGCGCCAGTGAGTATCACTATATGATACTTTCAAGGTTAAGATCTAGACTTTGCTGTAGTTTTGCCAGAATGCTGTGGTGAAAGTGTTCCTGCTGGGTGCCTGATTCACACAGGTTTTTCCCTTTCCCTGCTCCACCCCCTTTTCTTTAAAGTTTCAGCTGTTTCTGAGAATGAGACAAAAGGAAAAGATGTTTTTGCTAAGTTAAAAAGAATTTTGGCAAACTTTTCTTCTGACCAGGTCTTGAATCCCTAAGTTTTGAGAACAGCTTGGAATTGGACAGATAGCAGTATTTGCGGCCAGAGTGGCCTTACGCAGTGCAATGCTACTCCAGATTGATCATATTTCTGAAAGGTCTCAGTTTGTACATGCTTGGCAGAAACATGTAGAGTCAAAAGATGTCGCTAGAACAGTCTACAGGAATCCTGTCTGATCAGAGCCCACAAGCACCTAAATTTACCTATAGGATTATCTTGTTCTGAGTCTCTGCTACTACACGTTTTCTGCCTGAGAGAACTGGGACCCATCTCCTGCCTAAGACACACAAAAAACACAGTCTAAGCACCATCAGGCCTAATTCCTATGGGAGATGTGGAGTTGCATGATCCAGTCTCTGCCCTCAAACCTGTCTGCACATTTTTGCAGACAACTTGTGGCAGAAACATCCCCAGGAACCTGGTCCTCCTTTCTGTGCTCCAGAACTGGCTCCCCAGCAGGAAAGCACTCTAAAAATTTGATGCAATATTGCGTTATTGCTCCATGTCCCACCACTAATGACAGGCAGTGTGAGGGAGGAAAAAGAGATGCTTTCCCCTGTCCTGCTACTTAGTCCCTGTGGCCCTGGTGCTGGGAGTGTGGCGAAGGGTGTCAGTTCTGCAGCATGAGAGCAGTCAAGCAGGTTAAGAGAGGCAGTATTTTCAGTCCAGTAAAGTGTGAATGTAATGGACCAGGCAGGAACGCAGACAAGGAGAAGGGACAGGAATGCAGACAAGGAGAAGGCAGAAGTAGCGGTGCTGCTTGTCAAAAAGGGGCTGGGAGCCCTGGAGCTATACTATCACGTTTCTTCTTGATCACATTCCTTCTGGCACCACAGATTTTGAACAGCTTTTCTGTGAAGTCAAACTTCAGCAGGACCGAAGTGAGCAGGGGGGGTGGAGAAAGGCTGGTGGAAGAGCGAGGGGCTCCAGCACAGGTCTCATCTGTGCCCTGTGTCCTGCCGCTCAGAGAAGCAGAGTCGCGCTACAGAACTTTCAGCAAACAATTTCGTCATGTCTGAATTCAGGGCGGTGCATGCTTTTCATGTCTGAGAGTGAGGGGTCGGTTGGGGGATACTTCCAGGAGCTAGTTTATCCTCTCATGGGAAGCAGCAGCTCCGGGGCAGGCAGTAGGGGACAGAGGGCCAGGGAGAGTTATCCCACCAGCGAGAGCCCGAGCAGGTGAAGGAGGTACAGTGGGAGGCAGAATAGCAAGAAGCATGGCAGGAGCTGTGCCAACTGAACAACTCTGCTGTAGCTAAAGAGCAAGTGATAGTGCAGATACACAAAGGGACTGAAATTAAAACAACTTGAATTCTGATTGTCAATCTACTGATTATTTTACTTCCTGGATGCTTGATAGTGAAATGCTACTGTTTTCTTGAGATGACTTCTTACATGCAAAATATCTGGAAAATGAAATCTTAGACTCGCCGATATCAGTATAAATTTTGGCACTGACTCCATTTGGATTAACATTTTACCCATACTATGTAATGAACGGAGAAACATATAACCATGAAGAATTGTGTTTTGTGACTTACCTAACTAGTGTTTGAGATTTAAGAATGAACTGAAAGACCAAAACAACAGAAAAGCTGACATGTAAATAATAAAAAGTTAAATGTGGGACCAGATATATCTGAAACTAGACGGTGATTAAATGACAGAACTCTTGAGGTTATAGACTGAGTACAAGATTCTTGTGCAGTGTGATCACCTAGCCCAGATGTCTGAAGGGCAGCTAGAGAGATCATCTTTTATTAAGCAACTCCATGCACCAGATGCAGTCAGCAATGGAGCCTGCCATGAACAATCAGTGTGTGGCATATGGGGTCATGGCTGTGAGAGGCTGTGGTGGTGTACTGAAACGAATGTGGTGTCATCCACTGGAACACCCAGCGACATAAATCATAGGAAAAGACATTTCCCAGATGTCACCTTGTGCCATGATTGCTTCCTGCTATGCTACCTCACACATGGCCCCAAGAGCACGCCAGTGTAAATGTGCGTGCTTGTTGTGTATTGGATATGGGTTGTTTCTCACACACTGAAAGAAAAATATTAGACCTTACATGTCTTCCTTGTACTGTTACAACTGTTAAGTTTCCAACATCCCATATTCACAGACCTTTGACTCCGTGATGCAGCTGTCCACGCTAGAGAAATGAGGGACCTTCGGCATCCCAAAGCATTCCAGCGTTGACTTCTCTGGAGTCTACCTCTTGCTTTGAAACAGGTTAAAAGTTTTAGCTAAGATAAAAACCCATGCATCTCTGAACAACTTCTGTTTCAAACACTTATGTTTGAATCTTCGTGAACTTGTAAGAAACACCAGTCTCTCCTCTAATAAAATTACAGTGGGGAAATTTGCTGAAAAATTTGACTTATTTTGTTTTATTTCATGACATAAAAATAGAAAAATCCTTATGACAGAAGTCTGGCCTGACTTCCATATGAAGAGTATTTAGCTTACTCAGGCGCAATGGAGTGACTATCAGGTCCCACCAGGAATTAATACAGCCAAAGCCTGTTCCAGGATGAGACATGAGTACCTAATTTCATTTACATGAGTTTTATCCTACTCCAACTACTATGCTGAGGAAAATAGCACTGCTATATAGTTCAGATTCTGGGTTAACTTCAAAAGTAAGTCAAACTGAGTATAGAAGGACTATACATTGCTGTAGTATGAACTGTCTGTTGCATCTTTATTTTCCTGTGTTCAGTTATCTAATTCCTTTCTACACACTTTCATATCAAGATACAGTTCTGAATGTAAAAAGCTAAGTTTATGTCATTTTTTTCCAGTTTGGTTGTGTCTTCCTATTTTTGGTGAGGTTATTTAGGATTATGAGTGCCCTTATAGCTCATGGCCAATCCAAGTTTGAAATTTGTTTCTTTCATTTCTACATTCATTTGTTCATTCTCTCATTCATTTTTCCACTGCAAAGATAGTGCCACCCGAAAAGTACAGACATTTGGTTAGCAATCTGTTTTTATAATCATTTAAAAGTTGTAAGCCCCAATGCCACTGGCTTTTCTGTCCAGTGCCTCCTGGGACACTGGTGACGCCTCCTTTCCTTGTTGCTTCGTGTAGTCTAGGTTAGATGGGGAAAACCTCTTTTGTACTTCATACTTTTGTGGAATTAACATTTTTGTGGATACAATTCTTTCTGATTTAACATCTATCACAAAATTGTGGCTGATTTCTTCGAGTTTTCCGATCCTGAAATTCTTGTGGAGCAGCAATGTATGTATGAGAGAGAGAGAGACAGCATGCATGTACTGGCATTGCATACTACATGTGTGTATAAATAGAACTACTTAGCTCTAACCAAGACACACTAATTCTTTTATAGGAGGTATGCTGTGAAAAGTAGAAGCCAACAACTTGGGCTGCCCTCCAGCCCCCAAGGACACTTCTCATTCCGTGGGTACATGCGTGACTTCAGTGGAACTAATGGCATTACAGCAGGAAAATATGGACTGGTGTGAGAATGATTCGAGAATCATGATTACCATGTGCCTTTTAGCAAGGTAGGAATTTGTGTGTAGTTATAGACCAAATAATTCCACTATGGTTCATCTAAACATACTGGCAAAACATTCATGAGAATAGTCATTTGGAAAAATCATGCAAGCATTCCATGGTCAGTATTTCTGCAGTGGTCCCCTGAAGCCCTCAGGTCATTTGCTTTAACTACTTTGGAGGCCATCTGGGAGCTGCTCTAAATCAGAAGACTGCAAAAACAGGGATTAAACTGAGGGGGGGCGGGGCAGGGAAGGGATTAGCATAGAGAATTTGGTATTCAACATTTAAACATTTAGAAAATGGGTTTATACACAGCAAAGGACAAGTTGTTTTTGTTAATGACAAGGATATAATGCCAGAAGTAATTTATTATTTGGTTTTCTGGTGGTTCATCTTAGATTGGAAGTCAGTGATAAAAATTTGGACCATGCTAAAACAGGCTGTTGATAGAACCAGTATTTAGATTATAAATGCTCAGGAATTAGATAGTAGAATGTTGAATATTTATTGCTACTGCTGCTGGTGGCTGAATGCTTATTTTTCTTTTTGTGTGCCAGAACAAAAAAAAAGACAACTGTCTTCAAAGGATGCTCTTCTCCTGTGATTTATAACTCCAGGGATTAAAACTGCATGGAGATCATGGTCCCCAGGTGGATGGACTGATCTTCTGTAGAGGCATGTGACTGGCTTTCTACCGTTTTCACAGCATCATCTCCGTGAGACTTGTGCATTGATCTTTTTACTTACATAGATCTTTTTTAAAATTTACGTATGCTATAAACAAGCAAAGACATTCCATGCAGTATGTTGGAATTGAAATGATTTTGCATCTTTATGCTTGTCAACACTGAATTGAGAATCATGGCTTGGCTAACTCACATATTTGTTTTGTGGTGTTTTATTTGTATTCACTTGCCTTTTGAAGGCAAGGTTGGTCATCATGAATGGAAGCCTGCCTACTTCAAATTGAGAAGGGAGGGGAGAGGAGAGAGACACACGCACACACAGACGCGCACACAGCGACACGCTGTAAGACACTGTGCCGGTGAGACCCACCGTCGCCGCAGCAGATGTGCTGTCTCCCCATGGCTATGGCAGGAAACTCACGCCACCACAGTGAATGATCTATACATTGTTAAGGCAGGAAGGTAACACCACTGCCACCGTAGTTTTATCTACTGACTCACGCCACGGAGCAACGGGGGAGGCTGATCCTGCAAAACTTAACCAAACCCCTGCGCACGTGCCCACACCTGGGGGGAGGGGGGTCAAGGTGCCTGGAGGCCCCTGAGGAACGTTGGGCACGTACACCATTGTTGGGTGGGGGGTGCGGTTGAGCAGAACAGCTTGTAACAACTCTATAAAAAACGGAGCCAACTAACACGGGACAGAACGTTTCCCCACCGGACTTGGAAAGGAATCGGACTGTCGGGACACCGCAGCTCCGGGGTGGGGCTGGCTGTCGCTCTGAACTCTTTCCTTTCTTGCCTTCCTTTCTCTCCTTATCTCTCGCTCTCTCTCCTTTGCATTCGCAGATTTACTGTTGGGCAAATAAAGTTCCTTGGCTTTTGACACACAGACACACACACGCTCCGACACACGCTCTCTCGCTCTCTTTATTTATTCGGTTTCGTTGTTTCCGGAGCAGGGCGGGAGGGGCGTGGCCCGGCGCCTGCCTCCAGCCGCGCGCGCCACTCCCGGCGCGCGGGCGCGTGCGGGCGCGGCGGGCGGCAGGAAGCCCCGCCCGAGGCACGCGCGGACTCAGCGCCGCCCCCCGGACCCGCTCTTCCGCCGCCGCAGATTCGCCACAGCTCCCGCCGGGCCGCTGGGTCACACCTTTCGTGTCCCCTCCTTCCCCCCCACCCCCGCCCGGTATGCCCGCGCCGGGGGCCCGCGCGCAGCCCTGCCCCTGCTCGCTGAGGGCGGGCGGGCGCCTGTCGGCTCCGTGTCGAAACGGCGAGGCCGCGGGGGGGGCGGGGGGCAGCGCCTCGTTTACTCGCCGCGGCGTTCGACGTGGAGCCTGCGGGCGGCGGTGGCAGGGCCGGCGGAGCGGAGCGGGACGGGGCGCCCCCGGCGCGGCGTAGCGGCTCGGCATGGGTGAGGAGCGGGCGGCGGCGGCGCCGGCGGCCTCAGCGCGCGGCGCCGGGCCCGGGGCGCGGCGGGGAGAGGCGGGGCCGCGGCTGGCGCGAGGCGGCGGGACCCGGCGCGCGGGCGCGGCGGCCCGTGGAGCGGCGCGAGGGGCCCCCCGCCCCCGGCGGCCTGTGGAGACGGGGCCGGAGTGGCCCGCGGGGGAGGGCGGAGCGGGAGTGGGAGCGGCGCAGCCGACCGGGTGGGTGGCGAACGCGGCGGGGCGAGGGGAGGGGGCGCCTGCGGGCCGCGACCTCTGCCCGGCAGCGCCGGCGGGAGCGGTCGCTGCCCGCCGCCCCCTCCCGGGCTCGCAGCGCGGAGTGGGCCCGCTCCCTGGGGCGCTCGGGGCGGCGTTTCGGCCGCTCGGTGCTGCCGGGAGTTGCCGTCGGTCGGAGCGCAGCGCTTCCGTGCTCCGAAGGCGCGGCTGTGTTGGTTCAGCCCGTAACGGGTTGCTGGCAAGGAATTAATTGGAAAGGGAGCTGTGAAGAACAGCAAGTAAAGTAGGTGGAACGGCAGGAGGCCCCGGGTGTGGGGGCTGGGCGGTGGACAGGCACCGGTTCTGTTACAGGTGTATTGGGGCAGCGTTTTGGTGTGCGGGAAAAGCCGGTTGCAGCGTAAGGAGGGCGCGGGAGGTGTCTGGCGGCGAGCAGGTTACCAAGAGGAGAGTTGTTAGCGCCTAGGCCTCCGTGGGTCGCCCGATAGCCTTTTACTTGGGCTGTATCTATTGAAACACCTTCTGCAGCTCGGTTCTGCGCGGGCACTGTGCCTGTCGCACGGGCAGCAGCGCCCCGAGCAGCACCACGCACACCCGCCCGCAGAGGGGCCCGCACACCTGCCCTTGGTCTCCAGGCCCGCAGCCTGTTACCGGTGTGAACTCCTTCTTAGGTATAAGCATGCAGCTCGTTGCTCCCTACTTCCCCAGGAAAGGCAAACGCTGGGAATAATTTTTATCAAAACCTTCTTCTGTAAGACTTTGGTTGCAAATCTTCTTTCATTCGCCTCTTCTGCGATGTAGGTATCACATGTGATTTTAGCTTCTTTGGTGTTTCATTACCTTTTACAGGGTTTAGGTGGATTAAAAAAAATATTATTTAGTATTAGATATATTTATAAAAATAATTGGAAAAATGACATTTTACTGGCTTACAACATTAGTATTCTTTCTACACTTAAACATCTAATAAGTGGAAATCAGATACTAGTCTGGCCACAAGTAGTCTTCCATGCATTTAAAGAATAAATGAGATGTTTGAGCAAGCCAGTTTTGGGAAGAAGAAAAAAGGGGGGAAAGAGGCATTTAAAATCAGCTCCTCGATTTCTCTGTAGCATTCGTGTACTTAATCTAGTGCAGTTTCATAGTTTGTAATGGACTGTGATTTAACATGTACCTACTGATTCATACAAGAAAAGAAATGGATGGTCCTTTAGGGAAACGGTAAACATCAGAAGGAATTCTTTCTTGTGATTGTATAGTCTCTTGTATTGAAAATATAAGAGTTATATACAAACAGAAAGTAGTTGGCTCAAGTTCTGGCATATGAGAGAAAAGGGGGAAAAATTCCTAACCACACAGAGGAAGCTTGGTGCTGCTGCAACATGATTTTGCTGGGTTGAGCTACCATAAAATAGCAGCATAAACAGCAGGAAAATAAATGTAGTTCAGCACACAGGTATCTAGGTTACAACCTAGATTTCTGTGTTTTCACCGGAGAAAATATATTGTTGCCCAGTAAGAAATGTGATTGATCTGTCTGCCTTTCCGTATCTTCCATATTGTTAGCTGAAATCAAAACATCTTTTGTGTTCTGGTTTTTGTAGGGGGCTTTTTCTCCACCATCTTTTCCAGTTTGTTTGGAACTAGAGAGATGAGGATTCTCATCCTGGGACTGGATGGAGCAGGAAAAACAACAATTCTCTACAGGTTACAAGTTGGAGAAGTTGTTACCACCATTCCGAGTAAGTGATCAGTCCCTTAGTGAAAATAGCCAGTTTGCTTGTAGCTTTAATCCGTAAGCTGTCAGCTGAACTCGCTATACGCTTCCTTCGTAAACAAAAGGACCTTACTTTGTAGGAGCCTTGCACTGTTGTATTTAAGAACTTTCTTGCATAGAAGTATTACAGCATGCTATAGAAGTACTGCCTAAAGGAGTATTTTACGTTGCCCTGCTGAATGCAAAAAGTATTTGACCTTAAGATTTCTACCATGATTTGGCAGGCTTTTCTTGATAGGTAAATGTTCAGTAGATGGTCACTGTTGACTGTGTAAGCTGTTTGTCTCTAAATATAGCTGTAATGCAAATTTTAGAGATCATTATTATGGTACATTGGGATGGTGTCAGTAAGTCGTACCTATTTTTTTTGACAAGGGTCTTCAGTTTGTTATATAAACTTTTAACACAGAGAAGAAATCAGATTGTTTAACTTTATGTAGAAGGTATAACAAAACTTGGTGTGAGATCTCATGGAAGGAGATGATGCTTACTTAAAAAAACATACCTGATTTCACCGGTTATCTTGGCATTCATGCAGCCGTGCTCACTTATTACAAACACCGAAGTGTGTGTGCGCTGAAGTGGTCTGGCCACGATCACTCTGTGTAACGTCAAGAACAAGGGATGCTTGGCTTTTTGAGTCCCTGTCATGTCTCTTGGGTTCCTCCTGAATGGCCGTGATGAATTGACTTTGGTCAGGTCTTTTTTTGCCCTTTAGAAGCCAGCAGTTTACTATGCCATAATCCTTTTGCCCTAGGGTTTTGCTTATTTCAGCTGCCATAAATTTTAGGCAGTCTGTGTCCATCACTCACTTCCCTGTGTTGTGTTTCTCTGGGCTGGCAGGAAAAGGAATGACATGCAGCATGTTGTAACCTTATTGCCATTTTCCAGATATCACAGTGTCAGGTAAGTCTGCTGCTGAGAAGCTGGTTCTGCTGTGGTCTTATGAGAACACAGTTCTGGTGCTGACACAAAGGACACATTCCTTGGTATTTTATTGCTGTCAGTTGTGTGCTTGGTTATCAAAAGAGGCCATTCTTTTAGCGCTTGCTCTGTTGTGGCGATTTCAGGCACCCTTCCATCCATTTTTAACAACCTTGGCTTTTGTTACAAATCTCTACAATGTGTTTACAATTTGCTTTTGTTATTCAAAGAAAAAAATTATGTTATTTTGAGCCATAAATGTTGGGATGACTTTGCAAAGGGCATGAACTTCATAATGCAACTACTGATAATTTTCAGGCCTGAAAATTTTAAACGGAAGTGCTGTAATGTTATTCAGAAAAATAAACAATTCCACTGTTGGTGATTTTTCTTTAACTTTGTTTCAGCCATTGGCTTCAATGTGGAGACAGTGACGTACAAGAATCTGAAATTTCAAGTTTGGGACTTGGGAGGACAGACAAGCATAAGGTAGTAGATCTCTTAAAATCAAAAGATATAATTAAATTTCTCTAAAAGTACTGCATTCTTGGAGTTCTTCTAGCTGGCACTTCTGAAAATGGATTAAGTTTTAACACCAGCCCATTGGCAGGAGAGCACTTTCATCTGTTGCACTTCGTTCTGTTCAGAATTCAGTTAGTAAAACCTGTTTTGGACTACAGATTGGAAAGAAAGAAGTGAATGTTTTCATTTGTACACGGTTTTACTTTGAAAAACAAATCTACTTAGTAGTAGGTAATTGTGTAGCATTCTGAGAAAGAGGGAAGTGAGTGATGTAAACCCCAAAATACATTTAAATATTCTTAAGAATGCAAAGCTAGGAAGTAGCATTTAGTTGCAGATGATAATTTTTCAGCAAGCGTTACAAGTTTTGCAGTCAGTCATTATATGCGTAATTGTAGTGATCTCTTCAGTACCCCCGTATGATCTTTTTCTGATTCCTTTTTGAATGCTTGGTAGTAAAGTCCAGTGTAGTT